>NC_050479.2:113547986-113853121 GCF_012460135.2 Molothrus ater
AGGGTTTGGAACAAGACCCCCTTCCTAAATTCAATTTTTCACTCAGATTTTATCTGGTGCTGAATATGATGTCTGTTGTGATTTTTGCATTCTAAAGATCAGATTATTTGAAATATTGCAGTGAACTTGCCTGTCTCCCTTTTCAGGATACAGACACAGGCAAAAAAAAACCCAAACTTCTATAAAAACCCTGTGGCTTGAGTCTGGCAGGATGTTTTCCCTACCTAAAAAATCCGTATGTCATCCAGATTCAGTGATTAATGGCATAAAATTAATGTGTGGAGTATTGAATAACTTAGCAGATGATAACATGGCTGGACAAGCGGGATATTGTTTTCCCTCTCCAAAAGGGAATTATTACTCCCTCTAATCTGCAAGCTGGTATGAGGAAACAAGTATGTATTGGGGAGGAGGAATAGATTTGCTGTCAGAGGAGTCTATAATGCCATATAATAAGTCTAATGGAAAATAATATTCTTCACGCTTTGGGGCATAACTTGGACCAATATATTGGCAATAAAAGGATAAACAAGAAGCCATACAAGAAGAAGTGTGAGAAACTCCAGTGGACTCCAGTCTTCTGGCCCAGGACTCTGGAAATGAGTTTGGCTCCCTCTCTGTGATCCTTGCAGGGGAGGAGGGATCCAGAAGAGCCTTCAGGACTAACACACACAATTTCCACATGGGCTTCAGTGCATAGCCAGCATTTTCTGTTGGGAAGTGAAGACATCCCCAAGAATCTGATAAACATTTGCAGAGTTGGTGACTGTGTCCTGTCACTTCATTATTATAAACCATACTCAATGGATGGTTAAAAAGAGCCAATTATTGCTCCCATTCCTGGCTTGTAACTCAGATTTAGCTGTAGCTGAGAAGCTTGGAATGGCTGTATCTGTGAGCTTCAGGCCACACTCATCTAAAACCACAACAAGAACTCAAGTCATGGCTGCTGCATCTTGTTCTCATGTTTCTGACAGTTGGGTTAAGGATAACTGAAGCTAATAATAAATAAATAAATAAAAACTGCAAAAACAACCCCCGCTCAAACCAAACAAGCACGAAGACATCCCAGTAGGCCTTTATACTACAAACAGAAGGAGTGATCAGAGTGCACCTTCAGAATGAAAACTGAAAAGTTGGTTACCAGGGGCTGAGTAAAAAAAACCCCATCAGCTCTCATCAGTTCATTTCATCTGCCCTTCCATTAAACTCCCAAGGTATTTTTTCCCCAGTGAAGTCAAGGAAGAAATAAAATCTCAGGAATGACCTCAATGCTGACTCTTAGAGCAAAATAAACTATTTAGCTTCACATGCACACACATACATATACATATTTTCATATATACATATTTTATGTCACTCTCTTTCTCCACCACCTTTGCTTTTCCTGGCATTTAATTAATGGCATGTCTCTGATGTCAAAACAAACATAAAATATAGCTGCATATAGGGAATGCAAACCCTAATTAAGATGAAATTTTGGATATAACATAAGACAAGCTTTACATTTTCATTGGGAGAATACTAGGGTTTATAAAATATTCCCAGATGTGCCTTTGACTCTCTAAATATCTCCCTGTCTTGAAAAACTGCAGCTTAAATTAAAAACTGCAGCAGTCATCTTCTGTGCAGGAAGTTTCCCTCTTGGAATCTTAGACAATATTTACCACTGGCCTGATTCCACTGACTTTGGTGAAGCTCAGGGTGAGGTGGAGCAAACCATCTTGAAAGCATTAAAGTTGTGGGAAATAAATTCAGACATAATTAATTTTGCTTTTAATTTACACTGAGGAGCAGTGATCTTAATTCTAGACATCTACAATCTACCCCAGGAAATTTCAGAGATAAGAAATTGGAAGCAATAAAAAAAAGTCACCATTTATTTATGGTCAGATTCCAAAACCTTAGTATTGAATCAACTTTTTCCCTCACAGTTCAGCAGGATTATTAGTCAAGTAGAATGTTACTTAGTATGGGCAGATCAGAGGCTATTCTGTGTCATTTCACCATGAAAATAATATTTATAAATACATACAGAAAGGATTGTGCAAATATTGCTGGTTACTTGTATACAAGTGGTTGCAAGCACTAGGTAAAAAGCAAACCTAACCCTTCTACCCTCAGTAAAACCATGGAAATGAACATCTGAACTTTGCTCAAGACTCCAGAATAAATCCCTACTTTTTTCCCTGATGTGACTAAAGCTTTTATTTAGATTCCCAGTATTTGTTGCTATAATGCTCTGGCAAGTTTAAAGGTCTGCAGGGTTCTCTGCAAAGATCCCTTATCTGTTATTAAAAAGCACCTGTGTGGGCACTCCTGGTAAAATGCCTTCTAATGGAAACCACTTGTGCTAAGCAGCCTGTGCATCCCAAAGGGGGAGTAATTAAAACCAGAAAACATGGAAAAATGTTCAGGCAGAGCATCCTGAAAGACAGTGAGCAGCCTTTGTTTGCATTTAGCCACACAGGTACAAGGCAGTGATCTTGTGCCTCCTTTCCTGTGCCAAGAACACCTTCCCAATACTAAAAGAGTCCTGATCCAAAGGCTGAAGGTACAAAAACAGCACCACAGGCATTTGCACCCTCTGTATGAACTCAGTGGAGTTCAAACATTTTGCCAAGACATAGGTAGCAGTAACTCTGCCTTTCTGTTCAAATTTTCATGCTCAAATGTCAAGTAGCAAACATATTGAGATTTATTACTGTCCCCTTCACTTACCCTCCAGAGGGAAAAGCCAAGAACTCCCCAGGGACAGGACAGTGGCATCAGCAAATCAGCATGAGCTCTCCCCATATGCTTCAGGACACCCTGAATCCAGCAACCCAATTGTCTCAGCATCCCCAGGGGAGCCCAATAATTTGACTCCTGCCCTGTACTCTGCTTGTGAAAATAACTCATGCAAAGCTCTGTTTTTCATCAAACCTAACAGGAAATTTTCCAAGTCTTCAAAGAGATCTTGGTTCTGATGGGAACCCTCGTTAGGAACAAGGGTTTAAGAGCAAGGCATGTGATATTCTGCTGTGTGTCCTAGCCAGGCTTTGTGTGTGCTTGCCCTTTTGGCTCTTATTTTGTAATTGGAAATACAAATCTGGTTTTCCCCATTGTTGCACACCATGGTATGGCAACTGCATAACATTAAAAGCAGCTGAACTAAAGGAACCTCTTTGTCCCAGCTCATACACACAGACTCATCTAATCTGGAAAAGCAGAGAAAAACACACTTCTTGTATTATCCTGAGCTGTTGCTGCTTGCCTTGGTCAGAGTCAAGCACAGATTTGTTTCAGCCCTGTGCTCACCTTGCCTTTCATACAAACTGTGGAGGAGTGATTCCCAGTATCCTGAGAGTTCCCTGGGATTTTGAAGCATCTGTAAATCACATGCACTATCTCTGAACTATGATAAAGAGCTAAGAGAAATTAAAATCCAAATCTACTGGGCTTTTCCAACATTGAACGTTTGGCTTTGTGTAATTGATAACTTGGGAAATTCTAGAAATTAATGGAAGAAATACAATTTGCAGTTAGGAAAGATTTAATGCTCACGATCCAAGATTGCCTAAGGATATAGGTTAGTTTTGAGTCAGGTTCAGCACTAGATCTGAATGCTATTGTCACATAGATAGTAACCTAAAATAGGATAATTCTGATGACATCAGGCCATACAGATGGAATTTGATGATCTTGATCTGAATAAAATTGTTGCAAACTGAGTTTCTTTCATAAGGCTTTTAGCAAACACAGATGGAATATAACATTCTCATTTTAAAGTAAAAAAAAACATTATAAACAGACTTAATTCTTAGCTTCACTGTATTAAAGAAAAAAAAGTTTGATTTCAGATTCTGGTTTTGATCCATCAACCAAGAGATGTTAATCAAAGTCCATGGAATAGTTCTTTTTCCAAGATTCAGCTTTTCAGCCTGCTCTGTCAAATTTAAAAACATACTGGAAGACTGCAGGAGAAAAATATTTACCAACCCAAATTGACTCTTGACAGCAATATTTTATGCCAGCTGTACAGAAAAGAAGTACTAACTCTGTGCTGAATAACCTCCTGCTCAAAACTATTCTGAATTGAACTGGGAAAATAAACCAGTAGGGAATTTTCTAACAATTGCTCTTCTACAAATTCAAAGATTAACGTCAGACTTCAAATTATTTTTTCACTCATTCCTCCTTGAATTATTACCAAAGACACTTGAGAATAAATCCAACAGCTACTTCTGTAATCTTCACATAATTGAACTTCTCAAAGGAATGGGGAAAACTCTTCCCACAAACTGGAGATGATTACAAGCATTTCTTTAGAGAAACCAACCATCTCCTCCTCTGGCCCTCAAAGAGCTGTGGATAACTTTTGTGATAGCAAGACAGTCCTTTGTAGAGGGTCAATCAAATTTAAGATGTTTAAAGAGCTATTTTTTCCACTAGATCCCTGAGTGTTTAAGCTTCCAGTGCAGAGCGCCTATAACCTCTCAAATCAGCGTTGCTCTTCAAGCCCATGAAATGCCTGATGGATGCTGTGGAAAGCAGAACCTTCCCTAGAAATTCTGTGGATATTCTGTCTCAGATGACACAACTCAGCTCACAAAGCACAGGAAATAATTGCCAGGGAGTTACTGCCCAGTGATTGTAATTACTGTCTGTGTAAGGGGGGGTCAGTCAACACATGCAACCTGAATCAAATCACACACTGCCAGTATCAATATTGTAAATGAAAAACTGTAAGGTTTCAGCTGAATCTATTTCTATTTTTTCACTATGAAATAGATTTGTAGAGAAAAAAACGTAATTTTTTTCAATGCTCAAAATAAGAGACTAATGACTGCATTTGTCTGGCTGCGGCTGCAGAAGAAGGACCCCATCATTCTCATTTCCTTTAGAAAGAAAACTAGAAGTTATTTTCTAATGCGAAATTCACAATCATCAATAATACTTCTAAGGACTTATTTGTGGTCCTAAGGTCACAAACACGTTTGACCATTGGCTAAGAGGAAGAAACATCTAAGCCAGATTTTCTTATTTATTCCTGGATCTCTATTTTCTTCAATTGTTTGGGAAATCATTAATTAAAATAGGGAATATATTTGCCAATAATCAAGTACAGGACAGTTTCCTCTGGAAGAAATAACAGACTGAAATGCACATTACCCTTTTCAGGTATCACCTGTGGCGGTATAACTCTATTGGAGAAGCCACCTGGGGGAACTGGCTGAGAAAATTGAAAGTAGTAGAGGCAAAAGTTTAAGTAAAACATTTTGGATGAGAAGAACAGGATCAGAACATGCTTCAAAAAACGTTTCTATGTCTTCTCTGGATTCTTCAAGGGGACTTCTCAATCCTCTTACCTCTGGTAAATTATTTCTCCAAAATCACAAGTGGAAAGAAAGTAAGTTGCTTTTGCATTGGTGACATCTGCCAGGTTTTCCTGTGAAGGCATTAGAGTGTATCAGGAGAAGAGATGCAACACAGAAACACATCTACCTGTCACAATGATCAGTGAGTATTTAAAGGAAATATTGAATAATCAAAGCAAATGTAGTGTTCCTTATCTCATTCTCGAAGAGCAGATTAGGAATTCCTCTCAACAACCTGGTTGTGTTTAATAGCTCATGACTCCTTTGGGGGCTTGCCTAATCCTTTTTTGATCCTATTTATGTTGTTGGCCTCCAAAACATCCTGATAAGATGAAGTGAATTTCCATTCAGCAATGTTACTTTTGTTTAGTGACAGGAAAATTTGGAGGTATAGTGCTATCCAAAGCACTCTACTCCCATAATTTAGTGTATGTCCCTATATTCAACCCCCAATCCTCATCAGAAAAAATGAATATATCAAGAATATGGACTATAGGAAAAGCAAAAAACTCAAGAAACAAGAGCAATATTCTTTACATGGTTGTGTTAAGAAGAAAGCTATGAACTGCAGAACTGATCTCATGTCAGTCTGAATATCAGTCCAAATTTTTACCTGAAATAAAAACTTAATCACTTCTGCTGCTATTCCTCATGCACATGTGATTCTTTGTGATCATTTCACTCCATATTTCAGGATAAAGTTTGCAATTAATACAAAAGCAAATCCATCCTCTGATGCCAAGCAAAGAGCAAATTTATGCATAAAAATAGGCTGGGAAAAATGACTGGGGCAATAAAAATAGGTAACAGAATTTTACTTTGCTCATGCTTGAGTGTTTTACTGGATAAAGCAAGATTGCTCAACAGCTTGTTGAATTAATTTTTGAGTAGTGCTATAGGGAACACTGAAATAAATGCCTCAATGCTTTGCTAACCAGATTATGAGATGGAACACGTGCTTAAGTGGCTTGCTCTATCAAAAATAAGAATTATATTTTTGTTTTGTTTTCCACAGGGCAGTTTCTCCCTGTAAATTTAGGTATTAACAGTTGGCTGCTCTCTAAATACATCAAGGACTTGAAGAGTTTGTTGAAGTACATCCAGAAATTAAAACTTTGTCACTGACTGCTCCTTCTACTTTTGACTCAGCATCTACATATTTATATAACACAAAACATGATCTTTTGTGCTTTGCTTGGACAGCTTCATTGTCAGCTTTGGGTTATAATAACCTCATCACATTGGGAGCAAAATAATCTGAAATATGACAACAGAGCTTTTTGCTGTCTTCTGCTATCACATTTGGCTTCTTTAACAGCTTGCTAATTTATATGTTCAATGATATTTATATTACACAAAAATGCTCAGTTTATTGTTTATTACACAGTTGATTTGGATCTGGTTCTACAAATGTCAGACTGATAGGAAAAAAAAATCACTTCAGCGAGACCTTTTGGTGTTCTCAGGTTGCAAAACTAAATTGGGAGAAAGAATTTAAGGTTACTATTTGCATTTAAATAAGATTTGATGCATGGAGGTTAGAAGCAGAGAATTTTGCCCCTCACATCCAATTGTAGATGTAAAGCCTTGTGGAAAAAAATGGGATTTGGAGTAGACAGCATCAAAATTTCAGCAAATAACGCTTACAAACAGTTAACACATATAAGAGTTAGCTGTTGAATTGGTTTTCATTGTTTTACTCTCCACTTCCCTGGGAAATCATCTACTTTGAAATCTAACTAGCAAGTTTGAGAGTAATAATCAAGTTTGAGTGGCTGTGTCTCTCTGGCTGGTGGCTCTTGGCACTGCCAGTGCCAAGCAGGGAACTCAACTGAGCAGAGAAAGACAAATTTTTATCTGTGTGCCCTTTCCCCTCTTCCTTTGCAGTATAATAAAATTGTTCTGATCCTGAGGGCGTTGTACTTTGAAGATTTTTGATGGCTTTCAAGAAATGGAGGAGTTGGCTTTCTTTAGATCTGACCTCAATTGCCTCATTGTTTTATTGGCTACAAAACACAAATTGTTTAATAATAAAACATTTTGGTTTTCCTTTAATGTGTTTGGATAAATGTTTTGCAGCACAGCACACCATGGTCTTTTTAGTCTCTTATCTACATTCTGCCTTCTCCATAAAATCCTTAGTATGAGCTCGTTGTTCAGGACTGTTCAATATTTTCTTTCACATATTTTCAGGAAGCAAGAGTGGATCTGTCAGATGGCCTTGGTCAAGGGGAAGACAGAGATGATGTTCCTTTTGCTTCCATTTCACAGTGTCCCATATTTATTGTCTATTGAGGAGATACACCAGTCACTTCCCATTAACAAACAGCGCAAACAGGTCTATTCCCCAGAAAGACTGCAGTTGCTGAAATCCAGTATCTTTTACTACTTTGGATCAAAGGCAATCAGTTTCTATTGTATATGTTGGCTCCAAAATAAAGACTTCCAAAAACTGTAAAAATAACAAGCAAAAAGCCCCAAACAAACGATCAGAGCCCCCTCCCTGAGCACACAAATGTAGTGACACTCAACTTCTTAGGAGAAGCAGTTTGTGAATCCAGTGCTCTGGTGTTATGGGGAATTTGAATTGCTATGTTAATATTCATGCTCTTTGGCAGCTCTGCTACCCAGGAATATGACAACTGTCAGAGCCTGGGAAGTCACTCACTCTCTGCTGTCACAAATCTGCCTCCAAACAAAGCCACCATATGTTTATGCAAAGAGACAAGTTACTCTCTCTTGGCTCCAGTGCATGAGGATGAAATATAGAACATTCATCAAACAAGTGTAACATAAAGCCTGGCTCTCTCCCTTCTTCCTCTATTAAATTAACTTCTTTTTAGAAGATTAATATTTTCATCCATTTTGAAACGTCATAAAATATGGAGTAGTATGAATTTCTAGGGAAACAAAGTTCACGGGTCGTGGCATGCAACAATTATTCAGAAGACAAGAAGGAACAGCAGATAGCACGTGATCTGGAGTGCTCTGAAGCATCTGGAATTCAATCCTGCAAATACAATGCCTGAGCTCCCTTTTACATGGAATTTAGGTGCCTGATTGACATTTTATTTAAACAGTCATTTGAGCTACTTCCACTCAGCAACTGCAATCTTACTAAAAGGAGACACAAAAATAATGCAGCTGAAGTAAAAAAAAAAAAACCCTCATCTGATTTTTATTATTTATGAGAAATTATTTTCTATTACTTTCTTTGCTTTAATGCTAATCATAAACATGTACATATATGTTCAGAACAGGCTTGCATTGCTTTGTTCCAGCTACTTGTTTCCATCAATCCCCAGGAACTAACACAATAATAATACGCTGTCCAAAATGATTTATGACCTCACTCTGCTTATGCAAATGCCTAACTTTCAAATGTGAATCAAACTACTGTGGTAATGTGTCAAACAACTTGTAAAGTATTTAAACAGCTGACTACACCTGTTTCCACTTTATAAATGCTTTCAAGTTTGGGCTGCTTTGATTCAAAGCAATATGTTGAGCTTCAAGCATTGCTATTCAATATGAAAATTAAAGTTGCCTTCTCCTGGGTATAACAACGTGCTGAGGTCTAACAGCACACAGAGCTATTACAATGCTGAGGCTCCACTGTCCCAGCCTCTCTGGGTGGTTCTGGGCAGAGCTGTGAAGTTTCTGTGCATGAGCACCCTCCTGCATATGTGCAAAATTAGCACCAGACTGGTGTGGACCTGCTGGCCTGATTTGCCAGGCAGCTGGCAGCGAGCTTGGAATGTTACAGCATTAGAGTGGCAGTGAGGGCTGTCTCAGCTCCCACTTGAGCTGAATTGCATTACTTTGATAACTAATTTGATAATTGAAGCTAATGCCCAACATAGGTAGCAATAAGTTGCTCTTACAGTAGATGAGAGAGGGAAGGGGTGAAAGCAGATGTTGAGCAGCACAAATCACTGCCATAGCCTTGCCTCCTCCTCAGTCCCTAAATTGTCAGGGCCTTCTCTCTTGTGCAGGGAAGGGACAGAACCCACACAGTGCCACTCAGGTGAGGGCCTCAGCTGACCCTACAAACCACACATGTGAAGGCTAAAGCTTAAGAGACAACCATGCAAATCTCCACAACTGTATCCTCTCAGAAGAGGAAATGAGGTAAACCTCATGCTGCACATAAGCTCAGGCTCAGGTTTAATGGCCAGACATAAACAGGAGGGATTTATCCCTGCCCTGTGCCATGCTGCCACTGCACTCAGCTCTGGGAGGTCCTGTGTGCCTCCCCATTGTGCAGGCAAGGAGGGTGTGGTTTCCAAAGCCAACTTCAGTCCTGTTTAATCCCAAACTTGTGAGCAGAGCTAGGAAAATGCCTTTTAATTAGACAAGTTGTGGCAGCTGCTTTGTCACCCATCACCTTGGCTAACAATGCTTCCATGTCCAATGTTATTTGAAAGCCCCCCCTTTCTGGTGGGCAAAGATTAGAATAAGGCTTTTTGAAAATATTACAACTTCAGCTTTCATGCTCAAATGCTGTCCAAAAGATCCAGAGAAAGGCAAGAAAATAAGTATCAACATTTTCCAGGACATCAAATAATCTAGTGCTTAAATATCATGGATGATTTTAAAATACCTGTCTGGCCCGTACTGGGGTTAGTTGGGTCACCTATGAAAGTTTACATCAGTTGTTTTCCATAAAGACTGGGCTAAATGAATATATTTCTCTTCAAAAACAATCAAAACTGCAACTGAGTTCTATATTTTACAAAAGCCTTTTTAATTAGAAAAACACCTTCCTCAAGACAGGTTAAGCACAGCAAGAGCTTTGAAGAGGATGGAAAATACCACGAGACAATCTGATGTAAGAGATTAAAAAAATACAATATACTAAATGGATAAAAATTCCATTTTGATTCGTATTTAGTAATTTCAAGTTTTCCTGGATTATTATGTTGTTGCTTCTTTTTTTGGTAACACCTGGGCTAGTGTTTGGACAAAATGGGTAATTCCCCTGCCTTTGGTGGAAAAGCTTATTGTATTATATTAGATGAGGTAATGAAAAAAGAACATAAAAAGCAAAAACCAAGATAAAACTCTGGTGGGAACTAGAGTGGCTCAGCAAAGCTTGAAATTATGAATTTAATCTTTTTTCCCTGTTGGGTTTGCTCTACAAAGTTGCTGTGTATTCTGTCATTCAACATCAGCATCTTCCAGAGACATTATCCATTTTCCTTCCAGCTGCCTCTGGGGTTCCAGCTCATTGTCTGGGAGCTGGAGCCTGCTGTACTTACCTGAGCACCAGATCCCCTCCAGAGCAGGCAGGAAAGGGAGCTCAGCACCACCAACCTCCCCAGTCTGGCCAGCAAACCCCAGTGAGCATCCCAGACTTTATATAAGAGAGGGGAGTGACAAACCCAAACGTCTGAGTCAAGCAGCTTTGGCAGGCCAAGTGGATGTAATCCTTCCAACCTTATTTCTTGGAGGCTGCCTCTGGGGGTTGAGTGGTTCCAAGAGAAATATTTGATCCAAGGCAAAGGATTTCCACATAAACAGTCAGGGCAAGCACACACTCGTTTCTCCATAACGATTTGGAGTTTTTGTCTCGTGGCCTTTTGGTGAGCCCCATGACCTCACTCCCCTCTCACTCACTCTTGGGTGAAATGCTCCCTCCTTACAGAAAGTCTTCAACTTCCACTGATTTTTAAGAGCCTCGAGGACTGAAAATGATCCCTGAGTAATCCCACCCCTCTGGAATACACAGCACACCATTCCATGCAGCAGTTTCTGCTCACAGTCCATAAACTCACAATTGAATTAGGAGTTGCTCTCCTTCCCCTCTTCTCTCAGGGGACACCCAAACATGGTCTAAAATACTCCAAAAATGTACATTTCACCACTACTTTTTCATCACAAGGGTGCTATTTTTTTTAGAGTTGTAAGGGGACTCGGTTGCTTCCAGCCCTGCTTCAGAAAACTGAAGTGAGCTCTGGTGAGTACACAGCACTGACAAAAAAGGACTCTACCAATCCTGTATGTGAATAAAAACTTCACCTCTCTGCTCCCATAATAAACAGACAGCAAAACTGGTCCTTATTTAAGTGATGTAACAGAGAAAATTATGCTCTAAAGCCTCCCTGTTTCCCTATCTGGTTTAACAACTGCTATAACCATTATGATGGACATAAATGCTAGTGAAATAAATAGTAGGATTCCTTATTTTACACAATTTAGTTCCAGAGCTCAAAGAGTAAAATAATAATAATAAAACAAAAAGATCATGGATGTGATATAGCTTTGAATTGATGATCAAATCCAAAGCCAGTTCCCAAGACCTCTAACAAAGGATATATTTTATATATTATTAACATTAATATACTTTCTAAGGAGGAACAGTTAATGCTTTCCTAAAGCTGGAATTTAGATGGCTTTAGCCTTTATCACAAGACAATTTAAATGGTAAACCAGGTGTATTTTTTCATGGCATTACAAATATCTGTCCATCATCCTTCTATTCTTATTCATAGTGAGACCTGAGCAGATTAGTGCAAGGAATAGCCTTCTTCAATATATGGAATTAATTGCCTCTACCTACATTGTTCTCCACAAGTTTATGGTTAATTTGCTGCTGAATCCTGCACCACCTGCTCCCTCTTGTACCTAATTTTTCCTCTTGCATGGCTGGGAAGGCAGAATACAAAAGGGAATCAGAGCCTGGGATTTTGCTTGAGAGTCTTTAAGCAGGTTCTAACAGATCTAGGTGGGCATGGAGACATGTTATTGCAGAGTCCTCCTCAATGCTAACAGAAATATCTGTTATAAAGTGAATTTATTTCATCACCTGGCTTTGCTTTAAATCAAACCTTAACAATCCTTTCTTATAAATCACTTACTACAGGCAGCTGGAAGAAATGCAGAATGGTAAATGAATTTCTTGTTAAACAAGAAATCCCCACAAAATGCTTTGAAAAGTCCCTCCATCTTACCCAAGCCTGTGTATGTTGATTCATATTTTAGGTATAAATCACACATTCACACACAACAAATACACCCACTTGATAGTTCCTTTCAGATTCAAAAGATTGGCTGTCAGTTGTTTAAAAATTCTCTCCTCCATACTTCTGTAGAAGAAAAAAGGTTTACAGACACTTGTCAAAACTGATTAGAACTGAATGGGAACATTTTAATTCCAGGAGGTAGTTAGGCACATCCCTTTCTATGTAGGAGTCAATGTTGAATTCAGGGAATGATATCCACCCACCTGCTGTCAGTGCTTAATTTCCTCTGTTGCATCCTCATTTTACTGTGGGAAACTGACTGAACACAGAAGTTATTCACCAATTGCTCACTATTCACTGAATTAAGCTATTAAACAGCCCACGTAACCAGCAATTTCATAATACACTGAAAGCCATTCAAGTTAAGTTTCAAATTCAAAACATGCCCTAGTATTTTCAAATAATAATATCCTGTTTATTTACCATTTCTTAGAGACTTCCCTATTTGCATTATGTAACTTTTACTAAACATGTAGAACACAAACCTCAGTGACACCTCATTTATTCTCAATAAATGCAGTACAAAAATGCTATATTTGACTCAACTGTAACTGTGAAACTGTCCCACCTGGCAGCATGCAGCATCCCTCTTATTTAGTATTTACAGACAAATAAATTATTTAAAGGAAAAAGAAATATTAACATTGAAAATAAAAGAATATAAAGTATGAAATAAAATTGATTCAAACTGAAATATGAGCCTGCATACAAAGAGTTCTCTGTATTTACTCTTCAATTTGATTTTTTTCTTTGATTAGCTTGTCTTTTGTTTATTTGGAGGGGGGGGGATGTTTAGGGGTTTTTATGATGACTTATTTGAAACATCTACACAAAAGCTGTCTGGAGTACAAGAATCCACACCTGACCAAGTGTCACTGAAACCCTTGGCAATGGCCAAACCCATTTCCACTTATTTCTTTCAAAGGCACCACCACGGTCTTGGCAATTCAATATTTTTAGATGTTACTGGGAAGTGTTCCAACATCCCACTGTCTGAAACAATACCTGCAGTGCCTTAAGAAAAGAAAAGAAAACCATCCTCCAAACAGAACTAAGCAGGTGTGCTGCTCTTGCAGAACAGTTTTTCTTGTGTGGCATGAACTCCCTTTAAGGGAGGGTGGGCTGAGAGCAGGAATGACAGTATGGCTGACCATGGCAACATTACTTTCTGCTTCAGACCCCAAATTTCAATTATTGGGGAGGATTGCTAAGCACAGAGAAATATCAATGTGAATAAATGTCTGACAGGAGGGTGCAAATAAAACAGAGCTGGGCCTTTCTCAGTGGTGTGGAACTCCAAGCACAATCCTACAGTTATGTGGTATTTTGCTTAGGGAGCTTCTGCCTCCACCTACTCCTTGTATTTTTTGCTTGCCTTTGACAGATCATTTTGCTGCCAGGCACAGAGCTGTGCCACTTTGAATGATGTTCCTGTTGTATCAGACAAATTTGGGGTTCCCCACAAAGTCACATATGCTTGGCTTTACAGGACTGAAATTTCAATAAACCACACTGAGTCTTCCTAAATGGGGTTATGCTCAAATACCCAAGCACATCTGTTGCTTCTTTCTGTTGTTCTTTTCCAATTCTCTGCTTATTGAAGTGAAAGATAAATAGAGCCCTGGATATCCTTTTAAGACATCACAAATTATGTACAGCCAGTATTTATGAGCAGTAAAACAAACCAGGATTTTCATAGTATTGTCAGAATTAGGAAGATTATTTTCAGAGATGTTATAACTATCTCATTCTGGCAGAGAACAAAACTGCTTCCTCAGCATTTATTGGAGAAAAAAATCTGTTTCCAATGGAGCCACAGCTTCACATGTCTAATTCATATAGCCTGAGAAATAGCATAGAAGATAGACTTCTTTTTTTTAAAAAAAAATAATAATAGAAAGGGCTTTGTTTTAAGAATTGGCCATGGACCAAACCATATCATGTTCAAAGTTTGTGGAAAATATCATGAATACACAAAATCCAGACACAGTATATCTTTCCCTGATTTAAGCTTTAAATTTCATCTTGTACATTTAGGAAATGTAGAAAGCAGCTCAGATAATAAGGAAGAACAGAATTTGTCTAAGATTTAACCAACAGGTTGAGCCTTTCTTAATTAGGATCATCCCTTTGCACATCATTTAGGTATCCCATAAGGGACACAATTAAATCAGATGTGCTGCATGATTTTTCCATTACTTCAGCCTTTCTCACAGCTCAGCAAATCATTCTTTTTACCCAGAGCTGTGTATGTAACACTAAAACTCTTTGACACACAGCCTTAAGAGCTGTGTACCAAACCCTGATGCTTGAAATATCCCATTAGAAGATAACACATCCTGTCCTCCAGAGCTGCTCTTGGCTGGGATGGAGATGCAGCTATGAGTAGAAAATCTACTCCTGGTGTAGGATCTCAGGCAACAACTGATTGTGGACAAGCAGCATGTGTTTACATACTTCACTGCATTAGAAATAAAGCAGATTTTCACTTACAGAACACTTCTATAAAACCAAAACAACCTTGACCCCCACCAGAGGATTTGCAAAGAAATTTAGCACAAGTGGTGTGTGCCATGCATCCAGTTTTGGCTAAGAACTTCAGCAATGTCCCAAAGAGCTTTCAGAAACTTCTTACCTCAAGGGACACCATAGCTAAAAATGGATGTACTAAAGGTGTGTCCTTATGGCAGAGATGTCCACAGCCTTAACCTACTCTTCTGTACTTGCTCAACTCCTCTCCTGTACTATGACTTTTTGCTGTTAAGGCCCCTGAGCCTTGTTCTTGCCAAACCCTGGGAAGGAATCTCCTCCCTGGTACAAGGCAGGTGGCAGTTGTGAGCAGAGGATGAAAGAAATCCAGAAGAGAAAGCTGCTTGGGAAGTAACGAGTACAAGTGCTAATTTATATTTTAATGATTAAAGAGAGATTAAAGCCAACAGCATCATGATTTTAACTCTGCAGCTGGTGGGTTTCTTTGTTTTCTGGTCAATGAAGCTGAATTATGAGACTGAGGGAACTTCAAAAGTGTTAAAAGATGTCATAATAATAAAGGGAGGTCTATAATTACGGAGAGATTATTGCATATAATACATAAGTGGATTGCACTTAAGCAGCCTCATCAAACCAATTTCCAGGGAAACTCATTGATGGCACAGATGAGGACTTCAGGTGGGAGGATAAGCTGGAGGAATGGATGAACACTTAAGGAACAAAGTCCTCGTTTTCATGCTAATGTCCCCGTGCAGTTCAGAGGAAGGGGAGAGAGAGAAAGTCTTTGTAGAACATTGTGACAGGAGTGCAGCAGTGCAGGGGAGGAGGAACCTCCTCTGGTGTGGTGATGAACTGCTTCAAAGGAACCCAAAGTTGTTCATGAGACAGCAGCAGCTGTAAGCCTTCTGCAATCCCAGCACATTTTATTATTACTGCAAAATAAAAAAAAAGCCCATATCTGTCTGGCATAACCAGTGACAGAGATTCATCAGGGATTGGGATATTTTGATGTTTCTGTCTTTTCATCCTGCTCTGGTTAGACAGGAAGAACAAGTTATATTCTCACAGGACCACTCAAAAAGACTTGTCCTTCCTTGTGCAGAACAGCTACTCGAGCTCCTATAATATTAAAAAGTGTTATTTAAGTTTATGTGTTGTGGAAAAATGTGAAAGAAGCCTTCTCCCAAGCACCCCTCCAGTTATGTTTTGGGCACTCTTCATGAAGATGAATTGTGGTGCACACCCAACAGAGATGAGTTGATTATTTAACCATGATTAAATCATGACCAATCAGGCTCTATGCAAGTTTTTGTAAATTCAGAAGGTCCTTCTTTCTGAGGGTGCAGGCCTCAACCTCACTCAGAAATAAAGCTACACCATGTCCATCACCACCACTTCAGTCTTCCCTGACTCAAGCAGTATTTGACCTGGAGTTATGTGCATTCCTGAAAAAAAATCTAAGCCAAATTAGGTAAATTCTGCTGTTAATGTCTGTCAAAAGATTGGTTAAATACACATTCTGGTTTGTGGGGGAATGTGACTCCTCTTTTGTACATAAAGCAGCACATGTTCCTTCCCATCAGGAAACATTAGTTTATCTTTCTTTTCTCTACACAAGAGATTTAATTTACCTTCCTGTCTGGATTTCAGATTTTTTTTTCATTTTCTTACACAAAATAATGCTGATTCTTCTCTTGAGAAAGGTTATAGAAGTTCAGCTTCAACAAGGGACCAAATTCTCAGCTGCCACCAGCTGATGTTACCCCAAGGTCAGGAGAACAGCACAGATTTACAGCACCATAATAATTCAGAAACAGGACTCAATCCCATCCATCAGTGTTTCCTATCTTGCATCATCATTTGACACTCACTTCTGAAGACAAAATACAAAGATGAATTGAGCCCTCTGGGTTTTTTAGCTACTAAAAGTTGCACTACTTAATGTAATTAATCTTTTCTAGGGGTTCTTTTTTTCAATCTAAAAGAGGAGTTGTCATAACATCAATATCTGCTGCCTTTTTTCCTTCCTGTTCTGCCTTTTGCGCATATTTGCCAGTTAACACTTAATGTTAATTCCTCTCATTAATTTCCTTCGTGTTTTTGTTATTTTTCTGCCTAAACTTAAGCTTTAATCAGATAGCTGTATTGAAACAGTCAGTTTAGTGGAGTAAAAGGCATTTTTCACAGATTTTTAGTGAGAAACTGAAAATCACAGAGCAAAGTAACCATATGGTGTCTAGCACAACAGATCTGACTCTTGACAAGTTGTTCTTAAAGACCACCAAGAATCTGAACACCAAGAAGTCCAAGTATCATCACATTAATTTAAATATCTGCACACCTTGCTTTGCATCCAAGGCCCTAAGGAATGGCTGGTTTTGAACATTTGACATCAGGGAGGAGCAGAAGGCAATACATAAAACTATTGCAGTCCCAAACAATTTTTCAGCCATTGCATCCAATGATAACTGATCAGGCAGGCAGAATAAGAAATGAAGACTAAAGACAGCAGTATAATATTTATAATATATATATTATAATTATAATATACAATATATATTATATAATTTATATATTATATAGAATATATTATATACCAAATAAAACATATTAGATATATATTATATATTGTATATATATATTATATATACAATATATTTATATATATAAAATATTTATTATTTTTTGCACCTTTTGTTTTCTAGACTGACTTTGAAGCCTTGTTTCCCCCCGTCCTTTCTAGCTGTTGCTCTTCAGAGACTGATTCTAGATTTCACTCTAAGGAAGAAAATAATCTAAGCCCAACTTCATCATGTAACAACTCTGAGGCACATATTCTTTTTGTGTATTACCAGACTTATCCTATTTATGCTGAATTTAAATTTTAATTCTTTAAACCCCTCTCTCAGCAAAATTTACACAATTTTCACTTCTCCTTATGCTAACACCTCTGTTAAACTCACAGTAATGCTGATCACACACATAGAATTAAACCCATGCTTAAGTACTTGCAGCAGCTGGGCCTTAGAGCCAAATTTTCACCAAAACTTTATTTCAGCATCTCTGTTCCTTCCTCATTTTTGGCACCCTATAAGGAGATGCAGAGTTATGTGCATTTACCAAAAATTGCTGCAGCTACTCTGACTCTCCTTGTAGGAAAGGTATATGATTTTTATTTCAGGATGGTAAAACGTCTCAGCTACCAGGTGCTCCTATATATTTATCAAAAGCTGAGCTTTACTGAAGCATAGAGAGAAAGATCTGCATTGTCTCACTTGACAGAGGCTCTGGCATATCTCCAATCAAAGCTCTCTGTAACATCAGCTTAATCAGTCAGTCTCCAGCCTTGGAGAATAACTCATTAAAAGGAGGCACGGAAGAAAAGGCAGCTCAATGGTGTTTGCAGCGATACATAAATAAAGCTGCCTTGTCATAGCAAATTCTGTGCAACTGGGACAATGGTTTAAAGCCTGACATTGATCTAGAAACTTGGTACCTCGGGGCACAGAGGAGGGAAAAGCCATTTAATCACTGACATTGGCTCTCCATGAGCTGGCACCAAGCTCATGCCAGCAGCTGTGACGCATTGGGTGACCCCAAGTCAAAGAGCTCTGCCCTCTGATGGAGCATGGTGGGGTGACAATGAGTCTGGTTTGAGGGCGAAAACAGAAAGGAAAACCCAACCAAATTTTATCTGCATTCACTGAAAAATAGTCATTCTCGAGCTATTCTCTCCCCTGCTTTGGTTACAAACATTTCTGGGAAAAGGAAAAAGGATTTGAGTTCCTGTTTTGAATAACAGCCTTCCAAGGGAAGTACTCTGCAGACCATCTATTTTGGAAGATGACCTGATGTTATGGTAAATTAACTACTAGATTTATTGAACGCATTTAATTATTTGAATGCACAATATTTTCACTTTTTTCCCTTCAGTCACCACGAAATCTTGGATTGGATAAGCTAATTTTTCCCTTTAAACCTTTGATTCTGCCATGAACATGGAACAGAAGTCCCAGATAGCTGCCCTGTCAGAGGATGCATAAAACCAAATAAATCACCTAATCTCTATCACCTAAATTTCTGATTACCTATTTTGAAATTTATAGCAGCTCAGCTTTCCTTTCAAATATATCTTCCAGTTGGCTCTTTACCTTCAAGAAGAGCATGACAGGATGCCAGATCTTTTTGAAAAGCCATTGCAGCAGACTATTTTCATTACACACCATGCTGGATTGCTTAAATGTCTAGTCAGATCTCAATCTGCCCTAAGTCCCACACGACACTCATTTGCTCCCTGACATCCCCTGGATTCTCTGAGGTTTCCAGCAACAAAACACAGGATGCGGCAGATCTGGGAGAAAGTGACAGCCCAAGGATTAACCTGCTTGTTGATATTCGTGTTCCAGCACGTCCCCTGACAAACAGAACACTCCAGGGGTCAAAAAAAGAGAGAATACAGATTATTTTGATCAGGACCACATGTGTCTGGGAGACTAATCCAAAATTAATTAGATCTGGGCTGCATAATATTCATTTGGATTTGTAAACATGGTGACAGGGGTATGGGGATTATGCAGATAGAGAACAGATAAGGTAACTAATTTGTTGATGATGCTTTAATAATGTCACAAATATACTCCTTTGTCTTAATAATTGTGAAAAATAAGGAATATTTCGCTGTAAATTAGTGTGTGTAGGCAGCATTTTATTAAAAATGAAGATGTTTTATTAGCAGAAATGAGATAGAGATAGAAATGGTTTTAGCAATTATTATCTAAATAACATTTAAATGAATGTTTCCATTTGGTATTGCAGTCACCAGTTCAGAGCAGTATAAGAAATGCTTTTTTAAAAATCTACCCTTGTTAGCTAGAAACAGAAACTGATTTATTTTGAAATAATGATTACTCCCTACCTTTTTTTAACCATAAGGAAAAACTTTCATGTGCTGCAGGCTGACACTGCCCTATTGATTTCAACAGTGGAACATGAGTAATTTAATTTTTAAGCAGCTTCTCACCCCAATCAGCTGAGCATCAACCTTTGTGTGCCAGTAAGAAAAACCCCAGTAGTGTTTGATAACGAAAAAAAAACAAACACCAAAACTTTGCAAACCTCCAGCCAAACACTTGAAGTTACAAAAATACCAGGGCAGCTGATGATAGTGTCCAGAGAAACAGACAGATTACATTCCCTAATTTCATCTGGCATAGGAGCAGTGTTGGGGAAAAAAATTCCTCCTCAGGATTTACCTGAGGGATTGAAACAGATCCTGATGGATTCCCAGCCTGTCTGACACAAAGCATTGATTAGTTTGGGGGAAGTGGCAAGAAATATGTGCAGAAGGTATGAAAATGGAAACTGTGAGCACTCACAAATATTTTAGCAAGAGTGCTTTTTGCAGACCAAGGCCATCTTTATTCAGTTGCTAAATTTCACATCCCCCCCAGCCCCGTATCAACATGATCCAAGTGAGATAGCAATCTCCACTTGTGCTGTGAGCATGTCACAATCAGACCATTCCTCATTTTCCTTTTACAAAGGGATTGGATCCTTGACCCCATCCCAAACTGCGTTCTGAGCAAAGACTTCTCTCCTTAAAACTAGCTCAGAAGTTATCCTGTTGCATATATATATTGAAAACTCAGTCATTCCACAGATAGAATTTTCAAATGAAACTGAAATACAAATATTTCAAAGAGGACTGACTGCAAGCAAGTTCAGAGAGCTGCACACTTGCCAAAATGCCAAAGGCCCCAAAAGCTGAGAGAAGATGAGAAAGAGAATAATGCTTGCTTAATGATTAAAACCTTTGGGACAGGTTTTGTGCTGTGTCTGTACAATCCCAGTGCCCCTGTGACCTGGCTTCCTTCGGCACTACTGCAATAAACAAATGTGTCACATCAGGGGAGCTGCATCAGGAGAATGAGCAAGGGGAGAGTGAAGATGTGGAAGGGCTTCTTCCTTTCACCACCATGAGAGACTCAAATTAATTCTGTAAACATTTTTGACACCTGACCACAGGTGCCCCAGAGAATTTACTTTTGGGAAAGTGTGTCCCTCAGTGCAGTTATGCACATCAGCAAGACACGACTTCCTTCCTCTCCTGCTTGCTGGAGCTTCCTTCAGGATTCACCACCTTTGTAACCAGCCAGTTGACAGCTGACCCCTGAAATACCTGCTTCAGTTCTAGGCAGGCTCCAGGCAGAAGCTCTACAAAGTATGCTTAAAGCAGAATACTCACAGAAATAAACAAGGGGGAGAAAAAAAGCCAAACTAGAACAAACATTTTCTTTTTTAACATCAGCAAAGTCAAGCAAGTATGCTGCTGCAATATTTAATAGAGTGCAATCCAAGGGGGATTGTGCAGTGTCTAAACAGAGGGCTAACATTAAAAGGGTGTTTGCAGAGGAGAAGAAACAGAGCAGGGGTGCAGTAGAACTTACTATGCCATACACAAGCTAAAAAAAATATTTTAAAAAGTGCTAGTCAGAATTTCCTTCAGAAAGAATATTTTCACTAACATGTTTCACTCCCAAGAAGCCAGCAGATATCAACTCCTAATTTTGCCTGCAGCTCACCATCCATATACATAAAGTATTTTCCACCCAAGATGCTTCCCTCTGTGTGAAACTGAACACAAATAGTGGTATGAAGTTCTGGCAATGACATGTTAAGCACAGAAGCCTGGATTTGTGCAGTTATTCCCTAGACCTCTGCTAGAGCAAAATTAATCCAGCAGGTATCTCCAAATATCCATACAGTTAGGGATAAAATTTAAAAATTCAGAACCACAAAGCTCATCAGAAAAATCAAAACTTTGGGGAACAAGATATGCTCAGAGTAATTAAAAATATTTTGCCTCCTTGGCCTAGATCAGTCTGAAGAAAGGCAAAAGCACTAAGTGATATGATTGGGATTCAGTGTCACAAATCTTCCCTTGAAAAAAGAGCCCCACATGGAGAGCTGGGGTTCTGCTCTGAAAGTGTGAACTTGCTGTGGGAAATGTAAAATTTCTCGTTGCAAAGACTTTTACACCAATCTAATCGGAAAGCTCTGAACTTCCTGTGAATAAGACAAGCAGTAGGGAATAAGGTTTTCAAAAGGGGCAAGCCCTGAGGCAGCATAAATAGCGTAGAATGGGGAGGAATCAGCTTTTTCCTGATACCTGGCGTTAGGGGAGATGCACTTTATTGGGCTCTCTGCCTTGTCTTTGGAGCAACAAGGCTGGAAAAAAAATTAAAAAAGAAATCCCAATCATGCAGCCTTTGGGCTCTGCTTTGGATGCTGGAAAATCCTCACAAGAAGGAAGAGAATACTCACTCACAAAAAGGAGGAGAATGCTCACCCACCAAAGAAGGGGGGAGAAATCTCACCAAAAAAAAGGAGGAAAAACCTCCCAAACCTCTGGTTCTCTTTGAGGCAGTTGCTGTGGGCTGAGCAGATCTCATACCCACCTACCTCAAACCAGACACCAACAGGCAGCTAAGGCCTTACTGACACAAGGCAGGCACTGCTTGGGCTGAAGTACTTGTTTTAAACCCCAAAATGCTACTTTAGGGTATTAAACTGCATTTTCTTGGACCCCCCAGGAAATTTCCACCTTCTCTGGTCTGCATGTGCTCCCCAGACTGTTTTTCACTTCCACATGCAGGATGTGAGTCCAGGTTCCCTCCCACTGGAACAGTATTTCTGGGGCTGCACTGTGTAATACTGACACAAAATTAGTCTGAACAAAGGAGATAGTATTATTTTCTCTCTCCTTTTTTTTTTTTTAAACCTGAATTCGTCTCAGGAGTCCCATGGAGAGCTGGGCCAGCACTCTCTAACACAAGGGAGGAGCAAGAGCTGGACACATTTTATCCTGAGAGTACAGCATTATTCTAATTTAAGGAACCCCCACATTTTCCTTCAGACTGTCTAGACTACAGAGGTTATTTCTCTGTGTCTGCTCCACACAGACCTGACTCTGCAGCTATTATTACACTGCAAACATTTCTGAGCTAGCTTTAACCCAGGCAGATGGGAAACAAACACCATATAAGCTCAGTGCAGTTGCCTGACTACAAGGAATAAAGCCCTCACTTTCCAGTTCCTTCAAAAACTTGTATTTCCTGAAGAAATAAATACAGAAAAAAAGAAATTCCTGAGCAACACTGTCCTAAACACACAACACTCACACCAATGCACAGGAACACAGAGATACTTTGGAGAGACAAATCAGTTTCTGTCTGCAAAATATGAGTTTCAGTAAGCACAATCAATAACATGCCAACACCAGTCATTCCTAGAATTTATACAAATGATGCCAAATATTATCAGTTGCTACAATATCACAGTGTTCATCCATATATGTGGAGCATATTATACCAAAAAAAAGTTAAGTACTTTTTGCAGATTATGAACTTTAGACATCCAATTATTTCATTGCTACCAAAAAATTCCAGAAGGGACGAAGTAAGTACAATAAAAGCTTTAACTCATCTTACTTCTACATTATTTGGGGTGCAGATTTCCAGCCATTTTCCTGAAGTTAGCCTGAATACCGCAAACAAGACTCAGTAAGGGGAAAAAAACCACATAAGTTGTCACTTACAGTCCTTGCAGGAACACCACCACTGCTACAGATCCCAGAGAAGCTGCTGCTTGCACAGCATTAACCCCAGTAACTTCTAGTGAATTTGCCTTAATTAAATAAATTATCTCTGCCTGGGTAGCACCTGAGTTCTCCAGGGCACAGCCACTCAGGGGAAATGCAGAAAAGGTGTGAGCCTCCTTTTTGAAAAGTCATCTTAATCCTCCCAGGAAAAAAAAAAAAAAAAAAAACAAACCCAAACAAACCTAAAATTTCTGCTGACATTGCTTCAGCCACCAAGTTATTTGCCTAGAGATTCCTCTCAAACTAAGAAACCTTACTTCAAAACACTACAAAAGGCACAGGTGTCACAGCTCTGAAGGATGGGGACATTTGAGGCTCGGGAAGGTGGTCCTGTTGCTCAATTTGAAGGTGACCACCATGAGGTATCCATCCAGATATCACTGGCAGTCCCACTGCAGCAGAAAATACAGCATTTCCTTTAATGGGTCAGAGGAAATGAGGAGGTGATTCTCAGAAAATGTTAGACCACACTTTTCTAATTTCAACAGAGCTGAAAGGTGTATCAGCAGATTAGGCTAAGGCTGCCTGGAGCTACAGATGCTAAAAAGCTTGCTGCTTTTTATTCTGGTAATTAACAAGTTATAAATTCATAGATGGCATGTTATTATCATCCTATACAATTAATACCTGTGTGTTTGTTGTTTTATGACAGGCTAACATGAAATTTCCAGTGCCGCATCAAGCAAATTTCACTTTGGTTATTTTTTCCTTCTGCTGCAGATACAAAGCAGAGACTGTGAGGAAAGCTCTCTTTGATGAATTTCTACCCTGAAGGTTATAAATAAACTTGATAACTGCTCTCAATCCATGCTGGCAAATAAAATGTAGTTCTACATCAGTGGAAATAAAAGGTTTTTCTTGCAAGAGCTCATTTGTACTTTCTGTTGCTCTGCCCCCACCTTGGCCCACTCCCTGGCCTCAGCTGGTGTAAATCAGTACTTCTCCAGTGTCTTTGGCAAATTATTTCTACCAAGTGAAGATCTCATGGGCTTTTTCTGTTTTATCTCTCCAGAAACGGAGCAGTGATTCCTTATTTTGGATTTCCCCATCAGAGGTTGTGACCCCTGAACTGCACAGGGAACTTTACCACTGCCCTCAAAAAAAGCAGATTTTTGGTGCTTCTCTCCTTAAGGTGGGCCTCAGCAGGGACCTGCTCCCAAAAGAGGCTCTTGCTGTTTCTGCCACTTGCATTTTCAAATCATACAGCAATTAATAACAGAAAGAGCTGCACCCAAAAATTGCCTTTTAAACAACCTAGGTACAACAGCTTCAGGCTCAATTCCTTTTATAAGCTCTGCTCATGATAAGCTACTGCTCATGAATCAAAGAGAGTTAACAGGATGGAAATTAACCTTTCATAATTAATACTTGATTTGTTTACATATTTCACAGTATCTTTATGCTACAGATATCTAAAATAATTTTAATCACAGAATTTCATGTTTAATAGGGAAACAGAAGATCTAAAACCAAAGAAAAAGTAGAAAATGTAAGTAATTGTTTTATTTTATACACTTTGATCACCACGGAAGCCCAGCTTTCATAACTTCTTTTGCTACATGGTACCTGAGCCACCAAAATGAAACCAAACCCATTCTCTCTCCATGTCCAACCATTCATCAAAAAAGTTTTATTTTACTTAATAACAACTGAAACAAATATTGTCCATCAGAACAAAAATGGGGAAATGCTGATCTTTTTAAAATCACAGCTTCCTTTTAATTTCAAATAGGATATTTTAAAATTTTTTTTGGTTTTAAACTTCATCAAAATGTTTGATGTTTTTCTCATAATTGAAAGTTAAAAGACAAAATGTTTGCTTTGCTGGAGTACAGTAATTCAAGTTATCAAAACCTATTTTTTCAAACTTTTTATTTGTGAAAAATAGGAGGTTTATAAAATCCCATGCAGAAATTGTTCATTTCCTGTGAAGTGAAAATTTGTAATTTAGATCTGTGTTCAATAACCAGTGATGGGCTCTAAAACCAAGATGAGAAAGCAATAAAAAAAAAAATTAAATATTTTGTGTTCCATCTGATTGACCAGAAGTTCATAGCCAAGGTCAGGGAAGGGGTTGGGGATTGTTTGTCAAATCCAAGATGTTTGAGTCTTAACAGCTTAGAGGACATTGGGAAAACCCTCTGGGCTCCACTAATTAGATCCAGCATTCAGTGATGGATGATTCACTGCCAGGTTAAGGAACTTCCACAATCAGTAGACACCTTTTATAGATATCTCAGCAGAGCTAGCAAGGGCATTTAGTTTACAAAGTGGAGCTTTTTGGTTTTTTTCCTGTGTAGCTGAAAAAAATCCACTCACCCCCATCATGGTTCTCCCTTTTAAATATTAACTATAGGGGCCCCAGAACTGGAAGGGATCCCCTGGGGATCTGTATCCTCATTATGTGTTATTGAATCCCTTTCATAAATTACCACAATATTAAAGACAATAATTGTTTTTGTTCTCACTAACACTATGCAGAATTTAATTTAGCCCTATGGATAAAATGAAGACTGATGATTTAAGTGGTTTCTCCTTTTCTTGGCACTTTGACTCATAGCTTCCTAATCCTCTGTTAGCAACCTTAAACATGTATTTTTCTCTCAGTTGCACATGTTCATGTTGGATATCCATTCATTTGTTTCCAAAATTCTAAATTCATTAATGCTTATTAACAAATTCCATTAGCTAAACTAAAATAGGCTCTCTGTTCTTCATCATGGAGAGGGACTGAAAGAAAGGAATAAAGAAGTAAAATTACATGCCTTATGGTTTAAAAGTCAGAAAATAAGAGGGAGTAAGGGCATCACACTTTAATGGTTTTGGATATGGCACATTCCTTGCAATTGAAGGGGGATATAATGAATTTTAAAACCAGCTCCTTGGTATCATCCAGGAGAATGACATGTCTGGTTCCAGGGGCCAGAAGCTCCAAGAGAGCCTTCTGTGGAAGAGGTTTTACAGCAACTTCTGTGAGCCAGAGAGAAGTTTTATTAGAGAATCCACGTTTACCCCTGAAAGAATTTTCTACCAAGGTCATTGACATAGAAACCAAGAAAGAAAGAAGGATAAATAAGAGAAACTGCAACTGCCTATTTCAATATTGTATTTGCAGGGAATGCCCCGACGAAGGCAGGAATGATGAATCTGACTCAATGTTCTTGAAGGCTAATTTATTACTTTATAATACTAGATTATGTTAAAAATACTGTACTATACTAAAGAATCCAGAAAGGATACTTACTAAATGCTAAAAAAATAATGATGAAAACTCATTATTCTTTCCAGAGTCTCCACACATGTTGGCCCCAATTGGCCAATGAGTCAAAACAACTCACACAGAATCCAAAGAAACAATCACCTGTGGATAAACAATCTCCAAATGCATTCCACATGAGCAAAACAGGGGAGAAACAAATGAAATAAGAGTTGTTTTCCTTTTCTCTGAAGCTTCTCAGCTTCCCAGGAGAAAAATCCTGGTCGAAAGGATTTTTCCAGAAAATGTGAATGCCACACTCCAATAAACACTTTGTCTTTCCTGACCGATGAGTAAAGTGTAAACTTATGAGTTTTGTAAGAATGTATAAAAAGCATGCATGTTAAAATAAAAACAGGGTTTGAAGCCTTCTGAAAATGCAGTGTGTTGCTTTGTATTGTCTGTGTCTCAACTACGACAGCCTTCCGTGCAATTTTTGTGAATTTTTGTTTCTGCTCCCAGACATGAAGAGAGTCATGAGCCTGAGAATGGAGTGTGAGGTGATGTTTGTGGTGTGAGACCACCCAGCCTGGAGGCAGCCGTGCACATTCCACAGGGGCAGAGCAGGGAAGGCAGGACACTGCATTTCAAAACACTTATTTGAGCACTTAAAATCATGTGGATTACTTGCTTAGCTCTCCTGGACATAAACCAGGAGAGCCAAGCAAGTAATTCACACCATTTTAAGTGCTCAAATAATTACATCCTTTTTTTATACATGACTTTCCTTGCTGTGATCTTGACAATCTTCTCCTCACTTCATAACTAAAGAGTTTCAGCCATTCCCACGTCAATCCCTTCAGCTACTCCAAGGATTTTTCCTCCCACAAGAATAATCTCTCTGTATGCAGGCAGACCTTCCAGTATCTCTAAATTGCAATTGGAGGTACAAATGTAGTTTTTATAGAAACAATGATTCCTTAATTTCCCAGCTTTGGCCTGGGTCACAGCTGACATGGTAGCTCCTCTCAGAAGACCTTTGCTAAGCAGCTCAGCATTTACCACTTGAAGCATCAAGTCTGTGTCCAGAGAAGGCTTTTTTAGAACTGGTGAATTATATCAGTAATATACAAAGTGACTATTGTGGCTAAATTAATCATTTGATGAAAAAAGGAATTTAAATTAAAAATACACATTCCTGGTAGATATACTTAGATTATGAGGTTAGAATCTCATTTCTCTTCTATACAAATCCAAAATGTTATAAAGTTTTCTTGAGGTACAATTTTTAAAAGTAACTTCTATCAAATTGAAAGTATTGGTTTTTATCTCTTCTGCCTATTTATTCTGTGGAATTCTTTCCTGTAAAAATCAGAGAGAATCCTTCACTTCAAAAATTACAAAACTGACAACAGCTTTGATCAAACAACTGAGAAATATTTTGAATATGATTAAATAGAATGAGTAGAGTTTATCTATTTGATAGTGTTCCAAACCTGCCTAAAATTTCTCTACATCAGTAAGTTCAAAATGGCTGAAGATTCTTCAGCTTGAGAAATCTTCTCACGTAAATGGTGCCTGATGCTTTTACAGTTATTTGAACTCTAACCCAAGCTATTTATTTTCCCCTTTTTTGTAATTTAAAACCACTTTTATGTACCACATATGTAAATCTGTGGTATCAATCTACGGCATTATTTTGAATAATGGGGCGCTTTTTTTTTTTTAATAGTATGGATGGCTTTTCTGGTTTTACATGAAGTTAGAGCATTTTTGGTAAACAAGGTGCAAGCAGTACTTCAAAAACTGATTAAACATCAACTCTTTATCATGGACATCCTCAGGAAAGGAGTGTACACACACCATATACACACAGAATGTGGAGCAGAAATTTGGTATAAGACAGGAACCAAAGACAACTTTTCACCTTACATATAAACTCAGTTTTCTTTTTCATTTTTATCCTTGTTATTTACATATTTTGTATTTAAATACTTGTGCTGGTAGAGAAAGCATTGGCCTGAGACTTGTGAAATAATATTTAAATGAGTTTCTCCAGAATCCTCCAGTCACAAATTTAATGGTGGGTGATTTTACTACCTGTGTCTGCTACGTCTGTCTTCAGTGTTGTCCTCTTGAAAATAGTTTCATTTTGTCCTCACACTTCCTGCTGTTTTATGTGGCTAAATAGGTCTCCTTTTAGAAATGCAGCTAATGCTGCAGGGAAGGTAAAATGGACCAGTCCTATTCAGTGTTCATACAGAAAAGGTTTTTTACTTCCTGCTCCTGGAGTCAGGGAGAGATAAAAAGATTTATTCCCTCAGCATTCAAATGGTAAAAGAACTTGTCTTATCTTGTTCTTGCTTTAGCACAAAGCTGGGCTTCTAAAATCACTAAAAAACAGGAAAGAAAAAATGAAACCAGGATTACAGCTGGCTCATGGGACTATGGCAGTGCTGTGTTGGGAGGAAAAAGTACATTTCCATTCTCCCTTTTGTCCTGGTGAATCAAAGGCCCTCTGATTGCTGGTGTCACGTAATACTGCTCAGAAAGGAATTAAGTGGCCAGTGAGAATGTGCTTCTATCAAAGAGCTGGCAAATTGCAAGATTTAGAAGCCCAGAGGTCAGTGTAAATCTCCATATCAGAGGCAGCAGAATGGAAAGGGGGGAAACAGAGGTGGGAGGAATCTATTGCAGTCAGCTTAATCCCTTACATCCAGATTTCTGGGAAAACAGACATTAATGATCCCCTCTCACTTTTCAATCATGCTGTGATCACCCAATTACTTTTGCTTATAAAGACTTCACTTTTTGTTCCTAATTCAGTATTTTGTTTTAATCTCACAGAGATACAGAGTCCAGCCTGAGGAGGAGCTGAACCCAGCACAATAATAGCTACCTCAGCTCCTGCCATCTCTCACTAAAAGATGATTCACAAAACCCTCCTGGAGAGAGATGTTTGTCATCTCAAGAGCTCACCAGCTATTCACTCTTCAGCTTCAGATTGCTCCAGATCAAAGCCTTTCTGAGCCAGGTAGGAAAAGGGTGGTTGAGGGCAGGGCCATGAGAGGCCAGGATTTAGGAGCCTGCTCTTGCTGGGTTGTGCTTTTGGAGCTCTGAAGAGAGGGTCAGGGGAGCTGCAGTGCAGATCACCTGTAATAACCAGAGGCATGTACATATCTGACCTCCTTCACCCCTTTTTTCCCCATGCAAGCATGCAGAAAAGAAATCATTTTGTGTTCACTTGAAATTTTATCTTTTCAACCAAAGAGTTTTGCACACTGTCTAGAATTCCCCTGTGTTACAAGTGCTCATAATTCTGGTGAAGAACCAGCTAAGTGTAGCTCTGGTCTTAAAATTTTCTCCAGTGGAACTAACTGCTAATGTCAGAAGGAAAATAAGCACTCCCCTGCTAAATCTCCTCTCAGTTACAGACTGTGTTTAATACTCTGTAAAGGAGCAGAAAAACAATTCCTCCTACTGCAGAGCATAGAAGAAACCCCTTTCAAGTCAAACTTTTGGATACTAATTTGTGTTTTGGGTAACTAGGGCTGTTTGCCTCAATGAAATTTCCTTTTCCAAAGAAAGAATAATTTTCTTATTCTCCATTAAACTGAAATCAACAGATCCCTTATGCTGAAATTTGCATGACAGAGCACTGTCAGTGGCAAAAGAATTGGGCTTTCAATCTGAGCATCTAAAATTAAACACTGTCTTCTCAGATTGCCACGGGGAAGATGATGCAAAATTTTCTGTCAAAAAGAAAAAACGAGAAAAGAAAAATTTAAAAAAAATTTAAAAGCACGTGTTAGTTAAGACTGGATGAAATTGGCAAACCTATGTACAAATACCCCTCTTAACAGGAGGCACTAATTCTATCCTGGGGTGATTGTTGCCCCAGTTTTCTGTTTGGTCAGTGAGGGCAGAAGGGACACCTCAAACACTTCCAGTTCCTCTCACACATCCTCAGCTCCTTGCTGTGGGTGTCTATTTTGCACGTGTTGCTAACAAATGCAGGCAGCCAGGCTCACTCATCCCCCTGCATATGGAGCTTTGTTAAATGCAGATGGTGCAGTTTAAGTTGTCCATAATTAGGACTCATGTCACTGTAACTTGCATGCCTTTCATAATGGGATATAAAGCCCTCCATCTGCTCTGAAGCACACTGATGTAAATAGCTCACTGGAGCAGCTTTTTTGTTTGTTCTGCTTATAGTAAAAAATAAGGAATTAACAGGGCTGCTTTGACAGGGTTTCTTCATCCATTCCCTTTGCACTTGTCCCTTGCCCAGTCCTGGCTCCAGATTCTATTTCCCTTCAGTTGCTCAGGGAGGACAGAACTAATCCCCAGAAGGGAAAGCTCATTTATAACTGTAATTACAGCCCACTGGGAGCAGCACAGACCCAGTGCAGGCTCTTGGCATCTTTCAGAACTGCAGCAAGCGCTAAGGGAAGAGTTTCCCTCTGTAAATTAGAGGAGCATCTGATATCCTCTTTGGAGATGACATCATTCCCTCTCTTAGGGTGACTGCTTGACCAGACTGTGCTCTTGCATTGTGCTTATTCTCACATCATTCCATTAGCTCCAGGGAAGGCAGTTATTACACTAATTTAATTGCACACAGAGTCCTCTTGTAGAACCAGCCACTTGTGAAATGACTGAAAGAAACAGATTTCTTTTACACTGTTGAGGAGTTTCACTTGGTTCATCTGTGACTTCCCAAACCTCTGCCAAACTGGCTGGGAAAACTGAGAGATCAGGCACTTTCCTGTGCTGAGTCCTGTGATCACTGCACTGGGGGTGGTGTGGGGTGAGAGGAGTGGAGCCCGTCACCAATCAATAGAATCTGTGTCTTTACATTTCCAGCATCACCTTTCTAATCTCAAGAGTTTCAACCAGTCAGGGAAACCCTGTACAGCTTAAGCCTTGCCCTTAGATTCACTTTTTTTAAAACGAATACGACCTTTTCAATATTAAAAGGCTATAGGAAAAAACAATGTTTTTCGGGTTTGGTTTTTTCTTTTTTTTTTTTTTGTTTTGTTTTGTTTGGGGGTTTTTTTGTTTTTGTTTTGTTTTTTAGTAAAAGTACCTTGTGAATCACCCCATACATTTTGCACGACCCTGAAATCAGCTTGTACCTCAGAGGAGCAATCATCTTGCCAGTGTTCTTCACAAGGCACTATTTTTAAACAGTGCATTTCAAAACCACCCAGTATTTCTGCTGACACAGGGCAAAGCTTTCTGGATGGTTTCCTCATCTCCCACTATCATTAGCTGAAGGATCAATACTTCCACCTGGTTCACCAGAGACCCTTACCTTGACAGAGCAACCTCATCTGGGACTAAGGCTGTGGGACAACATCTGGTGGGCTCTGTGGATGTCTCAGCATCATCTGTCACAAATCTGAAGAATGTCTTGATTTTGGACATCTATAATTATAGGAACTCTTCTCCAACCATCATATCCCCACAGAGGTGTTTAGATGTGATGCTGTATCAGTAAATTTTGCTTTTCTGGGTGTTCTTCAGGTAATTTTCCTCAAGTTCACCATAATTTCTTTCCCCCGTTTGGAAATCTCTGTGTGAGAATATAGTTCTGCATCTGAAAGAGAAATGGAGTGCACAGAGCCCTGTGCAGGTGAGCAGTGAGTTAAAGGGGGTAAGCACATCCCTGTGGAAACACTCAAGAAAAGTCTCCAAAACCTGGTTATTGTTATATCAACTCCACACTGTAAGAATAGGCAAATTCACAGTAGATGTCCTTAAAGAAGACACAAGTTACTGTATAATCTGCTATTTTTTCATGGATGCAGATAAAACCAGAGAATAGACTATTGCAAAATGTTTTCAAAACTGACGATTTGAAAATTTCATGAAATGACAAACCTAATGCCCCTTGTTTTGTTAGACATGTCAAAAGATGACAAAAATCTTGTTCACAAGTGATGATTTGGCCTTAAAGGTAAAATTCTTTCCTTATATGAAAACATTCTGCAATTTTTCCTCACAATTTCCTCCTTTCCCATTGATCCAAAGCAAGAACATTATGTAAATTAATATTCAGGAACTTAACATCTGCTTTGTACAGGGTTTTAATGCTTCTCTTTGCAGATAAACATTGCTTTGTCTGTTAAAAAAAAAATCATGTTTCCTAAGCTAATTGAACTTCAGGAGAATATAATTATTCATCTGTCAAAGTAACTTAAAATTTAAATTATCACCTTTTAAAATGTCCAAAATTATTTGAAGTCAATACTAGAAAGCGCATGCTTGTGTAACATTAGGTCATCTTAATCACTGCTCCATTTCCATTTTAAGGCTCCTTTCATTAGTTTTGATTGGTGCAGTGTTTCCACGTGCTTCTGGACTGTAGCTGTTTTAAAAATTGAATTTCATTCATCAAATACAGCAATTTCTAATTTTTAATGTCCAGTCATGTTAACAAGGGTTTGGATTGTTCTGGCACCCAGATAATTTTGTGTTGATCTGCTTGTGGGAGACTGAGTAGGAAGTAAGAAAACCATTAAAGCAACTAAGGATTTAAAAATAAAAACCCAAACTGTCCAAACCTAAAAAAAGAACTCAGAAATCAAAAAGAGAATATGCTCATGTATTTAGAAAATCTGTCAGATTCCTCTCTCTGTTTGCAGCAAGTCCCCTCTAAAGCAGAGCTCCTGCAGAATGGAAAGAATGGGTTCCATCCATTAGAAAGATGCTTAGATACTTTTTCCATGCTGAAAACAAATTAACAAATAGCAGCTGAGAGCAAATGGCAGTCCTGATACCATTTGTTTTCTAGGATTTCCTTTTCAGACAAATCTAGTGGAGATAAGCCAGGTCCTATCCTTTACTGGCAGCATTGGGATCAGGGCAGAAGCTCTCCCAGGCACAAATTATAGCCCAGTTGTAAAAGTTTAAAATCAGCAACAGGGAACTGGAAGAATCAAAAATCTCTTCCAGAGTAACAGGGATTCAGGTGTGGGGGTTGCACCCTAATGCAGCATCAGAGAAAACTGAAATTCTGAACCTCATCTGGAGTGACCCTTCTGGGGGGATGATTTTCAGCTTGTGTATCATCACAGGTTCCATCAGAAAAAAATCTGCCCTTGTTTGCCAGAAATGGGAACCTTTGCCCTCTCTTTTACATCCAAGCACAGGCTGCAAGTGGCAGCCTCCTAATTTCTTTATTTCTAATTTTTCTTCAACACGACTGTGCCTTTGTGAGTATAGCAACAGGAGATGACAAATAAGCCAGAGCACATCACAGATTCAAAAAAAAACCCAAGAAAAACAAGCCAAGGTTTCACCTTGAGGTTCAGCCTTCCTGGGGAGGGGCACTGGGGCAGCCCCAGCCCTGGGCACCTCCCTGGGGCCAAGTGGGGCCAGGCTGGGCTCTGTGGGGCTGTGGCTCTGCTGTGGCATCTGGGGCAGGGCTGACAGTCCCAGGGGGGTTCTGGACTGGGGGCAGGCTGGAGGAGCCCTAGGGAAGGGGGTCAAGACCCCTTAGTGGCCTCAGGGCCCTGGTGGGTTTGTTGGAATAATGATTTAAGACAGGCAATAACTCAGCTGGCAGGAGGCAATTTTAAACCATGGGTTGTTCTGACAAGATGCTGCAAAGTCATATAATATTTTTAGAGAGAGGGAAAAAACCCCTCATACTGCACAGAAGCACTCAACAGCTCTGCTACAGGCCAACAAGTCTCCTTTTGGCTTGTACTGAGGCAGGGGCAGGAGATAAAAATATATAAAACCCATTATCACTTCCTCTCAGACCTTGCTGCTGCAAACTCCTGCCCTGTCACACCTTTTTAGGCCCTCAAGCTTTAAAAGGGCACAGTGTGGGGTCTGTTGTAGTGTCTGTGTCATTTGAGAGCTGCTTTGGAATATATGTTCTCTGTATTATCAGATAAGAGCAAATATATCACCCATGATGTTTGCATTTGTGGGATTTTTTTCAGTGTATCAAACTGCTTTTAGATAAGGTTAAAAATCATGGCCTGCCTTTATATTTTAAAAGTATTACATGCCTTTGAAAAAATATAGGGTGGATGTAGAATACTTATGCTGAGCCTCAGGGAAATGTTGTACAACTTCGTTGAGTAATGCTGCTCTGGGCATTGATTTCTGAAGGGTCTGTGGCTCTAAGAGACCTGAATAATGGCACTGAGCAATCACCAGCTTCCCTGGGCTTCTCAAGTGACAAGAAAGCTCCAAAAGAGCTCTGGTTTTTAGGTTTGACCAATAACAAGACAAGCCCCACCTGGGGGGGTGGGTGAAGATGGCTCTTTAGAAATCATGAAATTAATCTGGGTGTGAAAACACCTCCCTGTTGTGCCTCTGTTTTTTTTTTTTTCCAATTTGCCTTTTTATATGGAGTAGTTTTACCCCTGCTTTGCCAATCTTCTAGCCCCACCTAGGGAGGCACTTGTTTCTAAATATGAATTATCTCTATGAGGTGGATTATCTGAATTTTCTACATATTGAAAGGGGCTGTGGTCTAATAATGTGTGCTAAAAGTGCATCCTGACATTTTCTTCTTTTTTACTGCACCTCTGCTCTTCAAGTCCTGCACCTCTCCTCTTCAACACCATTTAGAGACACAGCTCAGCCACTATCATGTGAAATAAAATACACTTCCATTGCCTGAAAACTGGGTTTCAATAGGGAAAAATCTCTATTTTGAATTTAATCCCTTCTTTTCTATACAATTTTGAGACAGAACCTTCTCTCAGCCTAAATGAAAATATTTAACTTGAATAGAGCAGATTAAATCATGAAGGTGTGATTTAATCTCATTCTAGATAGGGTAAATAACAAACTGCTATCTGAGACAGATACTAAATTAATACTCTTGTTAGTGCTTTCAGTAAAACTTTTTTTTCTAAAAATATGAATTTCAAAAGCTAAAATCTTGTTTTACTTTTGTAACATTAAAATGTATTGCCAGAAAAGAAACCATGGCTGAGTAGTGCTCCTGGCTGTAAATCTCAGATGTGGATTCTGGTACTAAAAATTGCATTTTCACAGCACTTCTCATTCATTCCAACAGATCCTCAAAGCAATATGAAGTCCAGATTGGCATGTTCACTGTAAAAAGCCTCCAGCAGAAACTATTTCTTTCTGAAAGGTTTTGCCTTTGTTACTGGTCATTTAACACCTTTAATCCCTTTTTCTTTTGCTTTATGGCCTTTCTTGACCTGCATTGTTACCTTACAAGAAAGCTGCCTGTTCTGTCAGCTTTTCTACATCTCTCCTGGCCTTGGGCCTGCCATGCCTGGTTTAGCTGGAAGTTGGGTATATGAAGTCTGATTCAAAACTTGTTTATCCCTTTCGGAATAAAGTGATTTTTTTAAGTAGCTGGGAAGCACAATTGGTTCTGACAACATTATTTTGGCAGGACTGGGACAGAAAACCAAGCAGCACAGTAGACATTCCTCAGACACTTAAAAACCAAGAGTCCAAGTCGATCATACATTCAAATGAAAGATTCAGCCTAAAAAAAATGTATAACTTTCTGCAGAGCAAAAGGCTGAATGCATGCTTGGCACATTCATTAACCCACTGGTTTTTGGAATGTTGAAGCAGAAAGGCTTGACTTCCTTTATGACTCAGCTTTTCAAGTTTCTAGAGATGGTAAAAAGAGGAAGAGCTGGAAACTTCTCAAACATCAAAATTTTAACCTATGAAAGGAATTGAAACTTCAAAGTGTCAACTTGCTCTGTTGTTTCATACTCCACTGCTCTTGATTCCACCTGGGTTTTCTTTCTGTTTGGCATATACAAGGGATGTTTTGCTAAAAGTACTGGGCTAATAAACTGCTCAGGAGGAAATATTCTAACAGAGTAGGCACCAGTCATTATGACAGAAGGAAAATTTAAGTCCTAATGCTCTGGAGAGGACCTGCAGAGAGGTGGAAAAGAAAAGCAAGCAGCAGTGCTGGGCTGTGAGCAGTTACTGTGCACGTGGGAGATCATCACACATCCACCAGCTTCTGGAAAATATTCCCCTGGATGGACACAAGCCTGGCTGCAAAGAAGGATGTGCACCTGCAGGAAGAGGATATTGTGGTTAAACGTAGGGCAGGAAAAATGTCTGAGGCATGGAAATCTTAAACTAATCACATGTGATACAAGGAGAGGGAAGGGAGATGGGTGACACAGGGAAGTTTCTAGCCCTGGATCATTTACTTGAGCTTAGCTGACACATCAAACCTGTTTGCTACAGCAGGGCTTTCACAGGAGCTGTAACCTAAGGCAGCACTGCAGCCTCACCACTCTCTGCTGTCAGGCTGACTCAGGCAACTTTGCAACCACACAGCCAAACCAACCATGGAACTGGAGGTTCAGGGTAAATTCTGCCTTACCTGAGAAGGTGGATGAAGAGAGATGGCAAAAGGCAAAATATGACTCTCTCTTCTGACAATTTAACCACAATTTCAGTTTAGACCAGTTTAGAGTGTGCAGAGTTGATCCTGGAACACCAAAGATGAGAACGATGCCCAGTAATCCTAATTGCTCATAATAAAGAAAGATGATTTTTAACGTCCCCAGAGAAGAAAAGGACTTTGGGAGATTGTGCTGTTCAGTTGGTCTAAACCCACCAGTGCAGGGATGAAAGGGCAAAGCTGAGGACTACTTGTGTCCTGCTTACTTTTACTGAAGTACTAGTTGGTCTGCTGGTCTTTTAATAATCAAGGACAAAACTCTGTCCCAAGCTTTACCCCAGGCACAAAATGGATCTCTAATGACCTTTCCCTATATCTCTGTCTCCAGAGGACATCTGCCTGGACAAGAGAAGCTTTTCTGCTCTTGCACTTAGAAAGGCAGACCAGCCTTTGCTAATGTGAGACGAGCAGCTGCAAGTGGAGCAGAGAGAGCCAGCAGAGCTCCAGCTTTGTGTCCTGGATGAGTAATTCAAGCTGAAGGGCCTTTGCATGGAAATTCAAGTGCTGCCTGCACTGTATCACCATTTTCACCCTGGCTGCTGCAGGAGAACATGTGTCAATACTTGAGGAAACAGCAAAGCCCTGCAGGAAAAGAGGAGCTCCCACAGTAGAAAGCACAGTTCCTTCTTGGATAAAGTGTCAAAGGCAGCTCGCCACAGCACAGGGTACTGCAGCAAACTTCCTTGGGTCATTTTCCTGAAAAAGTCTCATTTCCTTCCCTTTCACAACCACCTCAGGTGACATCCCTTATCTGCAACACATTCTTCTCTAATGTCAAGCAATATTAAGCCTGACTAGGTTGTGCAGAGGATACTGGTCCTGGATCTTATTTTAATAGCAATTCCATATTCATTAACGTTATCTTATATGTCAGAGATCAAGTTATTCCACAGGGCAAACAAACCTGGCAGGGTTTAATCAAAATGCATCTAAGGGCTGTGAAGGACAGAGCTTTGGAAATGATTTGCTGGGACAGAGGATCTGCTCTTGAAGAAAGTTCAGCTTTCACAGTTCACAAAGCATGAAACTCTCTGTCTGTCCAGCAGAGAGAGCTTCCAGCCTCCAGTGGAAGGTTTCCAAGGAGGGCCTGCCAAGGAGCCCATAGAGGCAGCTGTCATCAGAGAATAGTCAGTCAGCTCTCACCTCTGCCGAGCTTTCAGAGTCTGCAGACCCAGAGCTTGCTGTCCTCCCACTGAGCTTCTTCAACAGCAAGGAAAGAAATGTCATTAAACACTCAGCTATCAAACATATTCCCCTATTCTCCCCTCATTTCAACCCCACACCTTTTCCTCCAGTCATTTACCCTGAAAGTAAAGAAGCTCCTCCTTCACATGATTTTGTTCTGCCACTTCAGATCTAGAAAATCTTTGTGTTTTTTCTAAGGCTGAAATGGAGTCCCCATTCTTGCAGCTGCCACAGTTGTTTTAAGCAGCATTTTATTGTGAGCAAAATCAATAAGGCAGTTTTGCAACCTTTCTAGCAGTGAAACAAACAGAATTAGCTTAAATGACAAGCTCGTTAACTGCTGTAGCAGCTTCAGTAAATGGGAGCTCTTCCTACTAAAATAAAAACCAGATGAAATTAGACATAACAAAAAAATCAAATTGCCCAATTAAGAACTCTGCATCCACAGCACAAGTGGAAGATCAATACCCCTTCAGAGGTGCAGAGAGAGTCAATTGCCCCCATTTGCACATAAAGAATTCTTTCATCAAAGCACCATCTCATAGCAAGATTTTCAGCTATGATTAACCTTTCATGGTGCTTTCATGTTAAAACACAGTCCTCAGTGCTGGGCCTGATTATGGAGAGCACTCTGTGGACCTAAATGGAATAACATTTTTCTTTATGCATTAATATGGCCAACCTTATTCTCACTCTACCAGAAGAAAGCTTCATAAGTAATAATTTAAACCCCACAGTAGTGGTACTTTTGTGCTAAGTCACCATTTGAAATATAACATGATGCTCTAAAATAACACAATATTAATCATGGTCATTATGAAAACAGCTCTTCAGTTTTCCTCCCACTTCTCCATGGCTTTCTATTATGTTGAGGACATTTATTATATTAAATATTCATTTGCTTTTTTTTTTGGTTATGATTAACATTTCTGAGGTCCAAATCCAAGAATTAAAAAGTGAGGAGATGTGGATTTCGTGAAGGCAGATACTAAACCCCTGGAGATGACAGGGATTGTACTTAGCTTTGCAGTTCCTCCTGAAAATCTGACTTTAAAGACCTTTAAACCCTACAGAGCTCTAGTACAGGGAAAAAGACTTCAAGACTCTACACCCTATCTGCAGCCAAGATAGACCAGGAAAAAAAATCACAATATTCATAACAATAGGAGCCTCTCCACTCAATGTATCATAGAATGTATTACTGTGAAATATCCTGTCAAGATTTCCAGATAATTTCAGAAATCACAGGGACATAAAATTTAAGAGTAAGCCTCAGCTTAAAATCTCCCTTCCCTCCTGAGCATCCTAATTCCTCAAGGGTTTAATTTAAACACTTGCAGTCTCTTATTTTTGGTATTAACTGTTCCCAGACAGACACACCTATTTCTTATGAGGGGACACATGATCAAAGTGAGGTATTCTTTTGAAAAGATCGGAGAATTCACTGGAAAACTGGATTGTGCCAAAACCAAAACCATTGAAAAACTGAAAGCAGATTCAACACATAGTGTTGGTTGAAAGAAATGGGTGGGAAATATTTTGGAAACGCCAAAATATTTCCTTTTCAATTTTGGGAGAGAGGGATGGTATTTAAATAATTTTGAAGGGTCATTTCTCATATTTAAAAGCTGATGTTCATAAGAAAAACAGAATATAAAAGCAAATTTATTTGAAGCTAACAGGAAAGTTTTAGGCTAAACCAAGGTAAAATTATGGATTTATTTAATAAAATAGTTTATGTTTAGGTTCTAAGGACATCATATTTTTTTCCTTATTTCTTCATTTTTACCAACAACAAAAAGCCCCCAAACCTCTCCAGCTAAGCTTGCTTTACCACAGAGAGTGCTCATTTATGGGTTTTTTGCATGATTAAGGGGACTACACCCCCATCTCTGGATCAGTCAAATACTCTTGTGCCTTAGTAGCAGCACCAATAAAGGAAGTGCAGCCAGCAAACCTGCACCTCTTCAGCTTTCCAGACCTGTACTCTCCATGAATTTAATGACTTTTTATTACTCTTAAATTGATTAATAGATTTTTACTGGCAATACATCACATTCATTTTCTGCTGTTATTAAAATATTTTTAAAGACTCTGTGTCCAAGAGCCTTGCCCAGGGAGTGAGGCATGGAGGGAGGGACGGAATGTGGAGAGCCCACCCTTGCACAAGGCTGTAATTCACAGGTGCCTGTTGAGCTCTTTCTCCTTTGGGAAGAAAATCATCCAGCACAGCTGGGGCTAATCCAGGGCTTTTCCTCCCTCCTTGCCTGGAGTGGTCACTGGGAGAGCTCAGCAGTCTCCACGTGGCACCACTAAACTCCAGCCTAAATGTGAATATAATCTCCTTTTTCTACCATGTCTGGTAAAACTTCAAGTGTTGTGTTTCTCCTGCTGCTGTGGTCAGAATTTTCAGTGGAAACATGAACTCCACTCAAGTTAGAACCCCTAAATTCCTTTTGGTTCACAAGCTAGTGAAAAAACCACAAAAATAGATTTAAAAGTTCCTAAAAAGTGAGATAGATTAAATACCAGCTCTGCAGTCTTACTGTGGAAGAAATAAATTTGGCATTTTTCACCAGAAAAGGATGTAGGATAAATAAGGCAGTTGTGATTTGTTCACCAGGAACTCTCCAACAAGTCTTTTACCTGAGGGAAGATGAAAAGAAGTGCAAGACTTCCTTTTCTTTTTCAGGAAGGATCTTCTGACAGTTTCCTGGTGCTCTCTATTTTAATCATTAGCTGTAAAAATTGAAACAGTCATTTTCTCATTGCAGCAATTCAATGTATGGGAAAAAGAACATAAGGACTAGAAAGAGGGGAAAAATGTCAAGAATTGTCAGAAAAATTGTTCCCTCTCGAATGTTTGACCTGACATAAAAATAGATTAAGTTTTGACTAACTTTCCTTGGGGTTGGCTGGCATGTTTGTTTTTACTGCTGTTGCACATGGTAGAGCTGAGTTGCACTGAATATGCACTGGTTGTTATCAGGGATGGTACAGAAATTCAACACCAGCTCCCCCTTAAAACTGGAAGACATTCCCATTCTCCCTGTCCTAAACTCCAATATCACTTCTGCATGCAATTTTGTTATAAAAAAATGATTCTACTTAATAATACTTAGTTTTGGGTTCACTGAGCAGTGGATTTTCAACTCCACACATGATCTTAGATGTATTTAGAGTTCACACACACAAATAAAATTTGGGTTTATATTTGTCTTGTTCCTTGCATTCAAGCCTAGCATGAACCCAAGGCTACATTTCCTCATACTGACATTTCTTTTTTGTTGTGTCCAACACAGCCATAAGTAGCAATATAATTTCTTACTCCTTATAAAATATGAAGTTTTATGTTGGTTTTTGCCTCCAACATTCACTTCAGTTAAACTGCAATTCTTTCACGCATATGTTAAGATTTTACTGAGTGTATCTTGTCCTGACATCTTTGCACACATAAACATCCAAAGAATGTGAAAAAGAACTCCCAAAATATTATGTACAGATTATCTGCATTAAACCTGATTTTAACTGTTGGCCCTTTTTCACATGTTGATCTCAGTTTTGCCCTGCCCCTAATGTCTGGCACTTGGCTTTTCCTTCTCCTCCAGGCATTTGAAATTTATTTCACAAAGTTTATATTTCACAAAGTTTATCTCACTTTATACAGAGGTCTGTGTAATTTTGTTCTTAGAGAAGAATAAGTTGAAATAAATAGATGTATGTTGTAATAATTTTTATATGTATATATAATGCATAAAGAAACTCAGTGCAAGGATATGTTAAACTTTCTGCAGAACAAAACAAGAAAGCACCCAGCCCACACCAAATCATTTATTAACAGCTAATGAAAAGCAATGCTATTCTGTTAGTATGGATTAGAGATGGAGTCTGAACTGTGAATTCTTGCCAATTTAAACTGTTCCTGTAACAGCATGAATAAAAGAATCCACGGACATCTTCCTGACATGGGGGCACTAAATCATCCTGAAATCAATACCAGGGCTTTGGTTTAGTCACCTCCAGCAAGAGCTGAAGAGGGCTGGCATTTGTCTGCCAAGTCTGAGGAAGGAGAAGAGGCACAGCTTAAATAAAGTGGAACGGAAACTACTCCAGCTGCCCCCACATGCATTTTTTAAATGCTGACAAGAGTCAGTCTGGGAATGTGAGGATTATGCCAGGCTGGCTGAATGAAAAAGAGCACTGCTTCTGGAGCATATGGTTCCTCTCAGTCTAGAGGTGGTCTCCTGGTGGGCCTGAATTTCTTTGCACTTTCTGTTTGGCACGAGCGTGAAGGATCCAAAGGTATTTTTAACACAAAACAAGAAAGTGCTTGGGCAGAACGCCTCCCACACAAGATGACACTCACACTGGGTCTCTCCTAGTGAATTTCCAGACTTGCTTTATGTTGATATAATACAGATGATTTAGCAGTGTTTTTCATTTTAAGTTTCTATGAGTTGCAAAGTACTTTCAGACTCTCCATAAGAAACAAAGGAAATACAGTTATATTATTACTGGGAGTAACTGGGTTTTCTTTAAGTCCTACTTCTTTAAGAAAATGGAGTTTCATTTCTCTGTCTTATACATTGAAGGAAAAATTCTGGCCAGAAACATTCCCAGAAGCTTAAATACCAAAGGACTAAAAAAATAAATTAACATAGAGGGAGAACTGATAAGTTTTATGAATAGAAATACAAAAGGAAAATATTATCAGTGTGCATAAATACATCTATTCAGCTGAAATGTAAAAATTTCAATTTTCATAAATTAAAGATAGCTTCAAAGAAAAAAAACCTATATTTCCTTCACAATTCCCAGTATTTAAGACTTCACATTACCTTTTTACCCTACATTAACCTATGTAATTATATCAGATAACAAAACATTATATTTCTACATATTGGCTTTAAACTCAGCCACCACCAAAAATAAATAGAGAAATTATGGCTTAAGATATTACAAAAATCAGCCCAATTTTGTTACTCTAAGTGGAATCACACCAGAGAAAGATGAGTATGTCAGTCTGTGCTAAATTTAGTAGGCAAACAAAAAGGAAATCATATCTGAACATTCCCAGTTACATCTGATTAGAAATTGAAAAGTTTTACTTCTCTCCTGCCCTCCAAAGTTACAAGCTTTTGATTATATGGTCTTGCTCTACCTCTTTGCTGAAAGATTTCAATTAATTCCAAGGTTTCCAAGTGTAGGGATGTGGCATAAGGAATTCAGAGATGTTTTCTTAGTTCCTGTTAAGACAGAGAGAAACCCTGCAGTCAATAGATTAATATAAAGATTAATAGATTAATAAGAAATAGATTAATAGATTAGTAGATTGATAAATTAGTATATAGATAAAAGATGATATAAAAATGCATATCATACTTGGTGAGGTGGGGTATGCCCAAGATATTTTTTCTGATTTTCCTAATTTTCAGACTTTTCAGCAGATGACCCTCAAAAGCAGAATTGGTTGAGAACAGTTTCTGGTATTACCTCAGAGAACTGGCTGAATAAATGAAGAAAACTGTGGCTTTTGAGGGTTGTTGATGCAAGAAAAATACAAATCTAGAACCAATACAAGCTGTGGATAGAGAAGGTCCAGCTGCCATGAAGGTGTGAGCCTACTGCTCTCATGAAGGATCTTGAGAAAATGAATGGTGGGCTTTCTGCTGGGAAAGAAAGCCCACCATCCTCACCCTGGCCCAGAATTTCTGAAGGAAAACCTAAAACTTGATAGGTTTTCCCCATGCTGACCAAAATCTGTGATACCATCCTTCACAATGGCTTTGATTTTACATATCCTTCAAAACCACCCAAACTGGATTAAAGATTTGGAGAGGGAGAATTTGCCACGACCTTTGGAAAAAAAAAAATTACCTCTCATTATCATTTATTTTCCTCTCTAATTTTGAATTTAAATTTACTATGCACATACTGTTTTGGCTTTCTATAAAAGTTTTGCTCTGCTCCACACAGTAAAGAGCACAAACGATTCAGAACTTCAGTCAAATAAAACAGCACCGCCTTTGCATTCCGTGCAGCACGCTGGGTTTTGGAACAATCCCTCAGTTTTGAAAGCTCAGTAAAATCCATCTCTGACAGCAGGGTGGCTACAGAACCTGTTTTTGTGATAGTGATCAGGCTGGTTGTGTATTCCAGCCACACAGCCCCAGAGCACTCGGGAGCACAGCACAGGAGCACAGCAATAACAAACACTCCATCCTCACTGGGGCTCAGGGTTCGGCTGTGCTGCTTTTTAATGTTGCTCGTGCTCAGGTTAATGGGCAAAGCAAAAGCCTTGTTTGCCCTTATGAGTACCTATATTTCAAGCAGTAATTTGAGTAGAGGGTTTTCCATCATTTGCACTCAAAGTCACGGATCTCTGAGCGCTTTCCATGTTTTCATAATTCCTTTTGCTGGCTGACTATTGATTCCTAAAGATAACACGCCTTGAGAGATCAGTAAAGGTTAGCTGGTAAAAGAAACATGCATCATTCCAAATGCCTTTGTGCATCTGGGAGTTCAACAATACCTATTAGTATTGCTTTGGAGTTACAGGAAGCAACTGCTTTTAGGATGATTTTTAATCCAGATTTCTGCCTGTAAAGCCAAGCATCAGCTATCTTTTCATGTAAAAGCAACTTGGACATGTAGTAACAGGAAATTTGTCTGCTCAAGGTTAAGTAAAATACCAAGACTGGGTCTTCAATATGAACTCTTTCCAATGGAATCCTAAATCCCTGCTCCCTGAGCTTATGGTGGGGGCTCTGCATTTTTCAGCTGTAGGACAACTCTCACTTTTACTTCCACAACCCAACAATGAGGTGAGCTAAGTTTCTTCTCCCTACACCAAGTTTTACTTTGATTTTATTTACTCACTTAATGGGTGAAAGCAGAAGGTATCATTCCATTTACTGATTTGTTCATTGCAAAATACAGTGGTTGTGTCTAAAGCAAAGTTCCTCATGGGTCAAGTGTCTTACATGGAATAGCATTACTTCTCTTTCTTGCAGTTCTTGACTGAGCTTTTAGGGAAATTACAGGTAAAGCATGAACAAAATAATTCTGTTTTCTAGAAAATGTCTATGTTTAAAAACACAAATTGATTGCATTCAGAAATCCTTCTTAATACTCTAGCTTCTATGACTTTTTTTATATTTTCCTTCTTACTAGGAAGATGAATGTATTAAAATAATTAAAGCGATCACAGAAGAAGAGGCTGAAAAGATGCTTCATTTTTCACAACCTTTGATTGAAACTGAATTCACATCCACAACTAAAAAGAAGTATTCTGTGTGTTTGGAAAAGCAAATCACAGATATACATGGAAGATTTTGAATAATCTTCTTCTTGTGTCTGAAGACTGTAGAAACAGACTCATTTATTTATTGCACATTTTTTCCCATTCCTTCTCTTCACCACTTTTCTACAAGCCCTTGCTATCCTCCAGAGTGAAAATCAAAGTTTACATCTGTCTATAATAGGCTTGCCCAGCCGTGATGTAGCCATTTTCCACCAAAAATAGTCCTTTTATAAAGATGGTAATTTAGAAAACTGTACAAAGCCTAAAATAGCCAGAATAAAGGTAAAAAATGCTTTCTTTACAAACATTAAAACACTCGCTGCTTTACTGCTAATGGGTTTGCTCCTATTATCTCTCAACCTATACTCACATTTGCAGGGCTGTAATGCCAGAGATAATTAGTGCAGGCTTGTCAATTTGATTTTGGTTAACTTTTATGGCCTCTTTATGTTATGATTCCTGTGGGACCTTGCCGTTTGCTCACTAGGCAAGCAAAAAAAATGCATTTATTTTTGGGCTAAACAATAGCACTGTTTAATTAAGAGGTGTCACACTATTTATTGCCCATCACGTGCTGTAGCTTTGATGAGGGGGCTATAAACACAGAAAGTTCTTCAGATTGAATTTCTCTGCTGTAATTTCCTACCAGAGAAAATGTGACACAAGGCAGAGAACCAATTTCCCATTTCTATTTAGCATTTATATTGACAGAATTAATGATATTATCATCATCTTTGGCCTGCTCCTAAATGGAAGGCATATATTGCCTGCTGAGACAGTAATTTTTCTACTAAATTATGTATATAGGTGTGTGCATGCACTTATATACACTCACACACATATATATAAATATATATATATATATAAATATATATATATATATATATATATTTCTGTACTTATTATTCCATGGGGAAATTATACCTTGTTATTAAACTCCTATTGAGAAAAGTAGGGTACAGTGCTGGGAAAGGTAATTAGGAAGAGTAATAAGAATGATCTTAGACAATGTTTCTAAAAAGGGATAAATCCTTTGCACATTCACCATGACAAAGGGTTCAGGAAGGCCCAAGCCAATGAACTCATGGCATGTTGATGGAACTAATTTTATTTCAGAAGTTCCCCCACGAGAATGCTATACAATATATATGCTGCACATTTGTCAAAGTTGCCATGTAAGAAATTTCAATTTCCTTCTCTGAAAATAATTGATCAAAGGATCATGAAGTTCAAAAGACTAGGGAAATGAATAAATATTATATAGAGATATAATGCATTGTAATCATATTGTATATACTATTTTAATAGAAATCTGGAGACCCCTGTTACAATTCTTGAACCTCTTAATGGAGTCAGCAAGATCCATTTTGCAGTTTCATGTGCTGGAATTGGGCTGAACTCCTTCCCTGGTAATATGACCATCTTTATAATTTTGTTAGAGGTCACTAGCTCTAATTTACTGCTAAAATAATATCAGGTGGATGACATCTTACATCCCTTTTCATGAGTATTCCATACTCTGAACAACTTCTGTTGGAATCTTTTGTAAGTAAGAATCAAGAACAGCCTCACTTTGTTTTAGGGAATATCGAAACTCATCTGGCAGAGAGCAAGATTTATTCAAAAGAAGAATAGACACGTTTCAGAGGGAGTGTTACACTCAGTTCTTCCCTGGATGGCTTGACACAGGCAGACTGTGCTTATACAGCTTTGCAATTTGGGGTTGTCAGGCTAAAATATTTTTTAAAAAGTTAAGTTCAGCTCATGTCTTTGCTGTCATTAAGACTTTCTCTTTACTATGGGCTTGAGGTGCCATCTTCCCTTAATTGAGGCACCAAGGCCTTAGTTTTTTCTCTGCATGAGTGACAGAGCTGCCTCCTGGAGCTGCCCTGGGGCTTTAGGTCCCTTGGCCCCTCATCCCAGTCCAGGCCAGACATCTCACCATGCCCAGGCAGTGCAGAAGGGACAGAGCAAGGGATCCTTTCATGGCCATCCACCTCCAGAGCCCTGTGAGAGCACCAATGGGATGATTTCCCGTCACATGTTCACCCACAGAGGGGTGGCACTGCAGGAACATGGGATGGCTGGAGTTAATGGCAATCTGAACAGAAATTAAAATATCTTATTTGAAATGTTTACCTCCATTTGGTTCACAGGCCAAATGTATCAGGGTTCACCACAAATCCTGGAGGTTACCTTGCAATCTGCTGGATGCCAGTGAATTTCTGTGTGAGCATCTGAGGAGGGAAGTGTTTTACTCAGCCCTAGAACACTATTCTGATTTTCCTACACCTTCCAATTAGCCCATTGCAGGACAGTCTACCTCAGTTTCCTGTATATGAATTCACTGGAAATAAACATTGAAGTAAAGCCTCTCTAGCCTTTTGGTTTCTTTCTTTCTTTTTTATTTTAATTGCTATTTCAAACTCCAAGTCTGCTTGGGAAAGCTCCCAGAAGTAAATCCCTTTTTCAAATGGGCCAGCATCCTTGTCTGCAGAGTTGTAGGATGCAGATGTGTTCTGAGTAAAAGTGCTTATTTGATGGTTACCATTTCAATTTAAGGTATTTGGCAGGAACAAATTAGCCTGGGTCGAGAATATTCTTATGGGAAGGAGTTGCAGAAAAATGGTTTCTTATACAATGCTATTTTTTCTATAGGCTTATAAAAATTATTATATTGCAGAACATTCATCTGGCAACCATTTGGCTTCAACAATATGTTAAAAGGCATTAAAGAGGTATCCTAAATTTGCAGATTATTCCAACTGCCAGGGCAGATACCCTTACAGGGTGTACAAACTGCCTGTACTGGTACTATGGACACTGTTCTGACTATGAAATTATTGTGTATATTTTCTATCCATGTGCTACAGTTGCAATAAGAGCAATCAGGATATTTTCTTTTCATAAAGAGCAAAGTTTCAGTAAGTTCTCTAATGGTGGGCCTGGGTCAGGCTTCTCCCAGATTTCATTTTCTGGCAGATTTTGAAAAATTACTGCAAATTAAAAAGCCATGAAATTAGTGTTTGCACTTTTTTTCTCCCCTACTTTTTAGTCATTTTTATGAGTGAAACTACCAACATATTTAAAATACCATTGAAGGGAATTAATATTATTAAAGTTAGTATTATAATGTGAATTTTATACAGAAATAATACATTTTAGATGATTAATGAAATAAAAATACACAAAACAGACACTTGCAATTGTATTACTTTTTATAATGCAAACTATTGAAATTTCACAATGTAAAAATTATAGAGAACTCCTCTTTCTTCCTAAAGGGTGGTTAATTTATTGTCTGTAAGGACAATGTTAACAATCTTAGAGGATATGTAGAATTTGATTTCTGTTGTCTGCAAAGCCATCTAAAAAAGACAAACCTGCACTGTTTTCTGCCTGCCCAAAAAGGACTGTAACAGTGAAATTATTATTTTGCTTAATTTATATATGAAAAAGCTTTTAGAAATGTGGTAATTATGTATGTTATGGGAACCTGAATATATTCCTCATCTGGACGGGCTCTCTGTTGCATTGTAATCAAGAAGAAGTAAATCCATTCATGACATCAACTTCCCTGCCTTTTGAATATCAAGTCTAAAACCTCCTGAGGAAATAAAACCCAAAATAAAATCAATGGAAGCTGTGTCTGGGTTATGGGCTGTGGACAAAAAAATGCCTCCCTCTGTAGAGATGTTCTTGTTAATTTATAGAGTTTCCAGTGCTCTAACTGGAAATGCAGAGCCCAGGATAACTCAAACTCTTTTGGCCATGGAAGAGTCTCCCAGGCATGAGCTCTTACCCAGGCTCTCCAGCTCTTTTGTTGCTGAAGAAAAACTCCAAAAAATTAATGTAAATTATTCCAGTACAGCTAAGAAATAAAATGAAACTCACATTTAAAAACCATTGATTGCTAAAGCTGATCCATGAGCTTTGAAGGATTTTTATGAGCAGTGTTTGTGCACTATAGTGGAACCTGTGGATAATTCCCCACTTACTTCTCCTGCCACGGCTTCCACCTAACAAGGGAGAGAAAGTTCCTGAACAGGAGGAGTCAGGGAAATCACAGAGAACCCTTCAGGAATCCACATGCCTGTAGAGCTCATGATGGCCCCTCCAAAAAAGAAATTGTAGTGCCACGTGAATACTGCACATCAATAGGAGAGTCTCCCAAAGGAAGATATTTCTGCAAGGTCTTGCCAGGCAAAAAAACTGTGATGTGAATTATTCTTGTGAACTTAAAACAAAATGGATCATGTCAATTTGTCTTTAACAAAGTTCAGTGTGAACAAACACCAGAAAACTCAGTGGCGATGCTTTACATGGGCTTGGCCCTGCTTGCAGAGGTTAAAGGAGATTAAAAAGTGAAGGCAGGGTGGGCGGGCAGGCAGGAGGAAGGAAGGAAGGAAGGACAAAATCACTATTCCTATAAAAAAAAAAATCTTCAGAAATCTGGAGCTATCAGAGTTTAGTTTGGAAAAGGGTACATTTGGAGTGTTAAAAGAAAAGAATGTGACAAATTAATTAAGGAATTTTAACTATTGGCAACTGATTCATGCCCTCTCTAAATATGTCCCAAGAATTAAGGATATCATAAAGGTGTTTAGTGTGATGGTTGATGACAATTCTGTGCTGTAACATACCCCTATCTGACCCCTAGAAAAATAATTTACAGAGAAACTAATTCATGAAGGAAATTATTAAGCATTTTGCTTCTTTACCTGCTCTGTAATCAAGCTGCAATTTCCCATGATGTCTTCAATACCAAAAACTGTTCAATTAATTCCTTCAACATTGCAAACCAAGCGTGAATTACTTCCTTCAAATATTCACTTCTGAAGGAGTATTGATCAGTGCACATTAGCTGGATAAGTAAATATCCAGTGTTTCTGGTCTCCATCAGGCTGATACTTGAGGACTCTTGGCTCAAACATCTGTTTATGAATCCAAAACTGTGGGTCATGAATACTCCAGCATACAAGTTTGGCATTTGCTTTGCACAAACTTATATCATGCTCCCAGTCACTTTGATTTTCAAAATGGCACAATTTTTTTGGACCTCTGGCAAGAATCAAAAGTCAGTGCAGTGAGCTTACAACGTTTGACTTTTTACCTGCTGGGATCAAAATGACAAAATTTTGCTCTACAAATTTTTCCCCCCCATTTCGAGATGGAACTTCAGAGCCACTGAAAACCTCTGTGAGTTTTAGAGCCTCAGGAAAAAGCAGAAAGTAGCCCCATTCTTCATTTTAATTTTCACTTTTTAGTCATTTTTATAGCCCCAGCATTGCAGCCATCCCAGAGGTTGGATGTCTGCAAGCAACCCCAATGCTTGGGGAGCCTGGAGCACTGAGCAGCCAGTGGGCCCTCACAATGTCACTTGGTAAAAAGAGCCTGAAAAATTAAATTCATTTCATAACCCCATATTTTTCTTTTATTGCCCACAACCATAATCTTTTACTTCACTCAAATGGTATGCAGGAAAAAAGAGCAGTGGGAAGATACAGATATTAATGAGGTAATGGAAGAAATGACTTAAAAATAATTCTAGGAAAATTGATTTTCAAAAGTTATAGTTCTGGCTCCTCACTTTGCTCAGGTTTAAAGTTTTAGTAGCCACATTTTCAAGCTCAATTCAAGCACAACCTATGGACGAGCACTTAAATCATCTCCACTCAACCAAAAGGAGAATGCAACACCTTACAATAGATTTATCAAGTAATAAAACAACTCCAAAGCCTAGAGGACTGCCAGTCTTCAAATCTGATATATGCAAACCAGATCTATTTAAGTTCTGAAAGGGATCTCAGCAATAGATTAGGTGACAATAATGTTTACCAAGAAGCAGAGTGGGAAATACAAGATGACAGAGCAAATGACATTTTCATCATGCTTTAGCTTCAAGCACAAAACATGCTAGAATAATCCAGCAGTTAAAAGCACTGCTGTTAAGGAAACTGCACCTACAATATTGATTCAAAATCCACTGCCTTCTTGGTTCATCATCCTGACAAGTGGTTCATTATCCTTGCTATTTGAGATTTGGAGATTTCGAGAACCCCAAAATAACTTTAGAGACATCAATATAGAAAATATTTTTTATCTAAGGAGCTCTGGACCAAGACAGATTTTTTTGCCCCCAGACACAAGTTATTCTCTGAGCACAAGGAAGTGGCGTGCCAAAAGAGAACCGAAAAGCCAACATAGTAATTTCTTATGCCAACACTTCAGATGCTATCTGACAAATAATGTGCTGAGAACACAACTTTAAACAGCAGACAGGTGAATGCCAGTTGTTTTCCAACAGCAACAGGTGCAAGAAATCTTGAGGAAAGTGTTCATTATGGGCAAGGCTCAAATGAGGTACTTAAAAATTGTGGCTTAATTTAGGTCATTTATCATCCTCCTCAAAGGCCCTTTTGTACAATTGAATTTTGAAGTGCTTTGTTTGCTCTTAGATCATCACAGCTGCTGTGGTATCACTCCAAGCAGATGTTTCATAGACAGAGTGCCCAGCTCATTTCCAGTAGAAACTTCAGCTTTGCTCCTGGATGTGGATTTGGCTCTGCAGATGCAACTGGGTCAGGGGTCTGCACAAATAAAGAGCCAGTGGTGGCAGACCCCAAACTGATTCCACTCTGGAGAGCTCCTGAATTTTTAGCTGTCATTTTTCCATTTGAAACAAGTGGATAATAAATCAGCTCAGATGATTGTTATCTATCTCAGCTCTCTGCTGTGAAAATAAGAAGAAAATGGGATTCCCTGACTTTGCACTGCTTGGATTATTCCCCACATGGTACTTGTGTAAAGTGAAGGCTCATCTCACCAGCTAACAAATAACTCCTGCACAGAAGCAGTGCTCACCTGGATGTGGCTCCTCTGCCTCCGTGGCTAAGAATGCACAGCCTGAGAGCAGGGATGAGGTGCTGAGGGAATGCAGAAAACCCACTGGAGAAGTTTCTTCACTCTTCCAAAGAAAACTTCTAAGAATGTGCCTCCTCTGCACAATGCACTGAAAATTCCTTGGCTGAAGAACCCGTCTGAAAAGGACATGTCTGTAATTTTGTGTTGGGCTCCACGGTGGGTTTGGATATAAGAATTGGAAAGGTGATGGGAGAAATACATCCTTAAAATGAGCAAACACTGTGCAGGTCAAACAGCTCTTGTAAAATGACCCATTAATAGCAATCCTAGACTAGGAGGCACCTGGAAATTAGTAAAGTGCAGAATTAGCTCAAAACTGGCAGCTCATCTCCATCTCACACGACATCTCTTCAGTTCCAGCAAGCAGTAGGGCAGAGACATTTAACAGATATTACAGTTCTCTATTTAGACAGAGGTAGGATGACATAATCACATCCTTTGAAGGCAATGAGGCACTTTCCAGTCCATTAGCAAGGGAGAAGGGTGTCATTAGACGATATCCATTAGAGAATTAGTCATTAAAAAAAGTTTAACTCCAGGAGCGATGATAACTTTTGCTCATGGCTCAAGAAGTTTTGAAGAGATCTCTGGCTTGCTTACTTCTAAAAAATTGCAAAACCAGGTATATTTTTGTTAAAGTTCACAAGAAAATACATATAATGGTAAGAGAGGCAAATCAATTTTAAAAAAAGAAGAAAAATTTAGTAGGGATTCAAAAGCCAAGTTTTAAGGAATATAATCCTATAATAATTGGTGTCCAATAATCACAATGTCATCTTTAATAAGGTAACAAGTTTAGACAATAAAAGTAACTGATATGTTAAAAGTAGACTTCTGTGAGATTTTTATCCTTGTTCTACAAAGCATATGTTATATGGATTCAGACTTTTCTGCTTCTCAAATAGGAAAAAGAAGGTCAGCAGATCAGTCAATTGTGAGAACTTGCTTAATTAGGAATTTTTTGAGATAGTTGCCTAGAAATTATCTCTTCAACTTCAATTTAAATGTGACCATGGCTGATAATATTGATATGGATCATTGATAAAGTCCTTTGAAGAATAACAAAGGGTTTAAAAATATGTTGAAATCTTAGGATAAAAATTGAGATCTACAAAATTACTTTGCTGCAGTTGGCCAAGTTATACCGTAAGATACTTAGAGATGTCAGCTTGCTTATCTGTCTCAAAACTTTAAAGTACTTGGGTAAAGAAACTTAACATTAAGGATTATTAAATCAATTAACAAAGGCTCAAGAGAGAAAATAGCTGGCAATTAAACCAATTTCAGTTAAAACAAATAACAGCTTGATTAAGTCATTCAAAAGCTCATCACATAAACAACTGGAACACAGCCCTGAGGGACATAGTACAATAGCTTCAAGTTTTTACCCTCCTAGAAATTGAGTGTTATGCCAACACAAGTTTCTAGACTCAACAGGCTGTTAACTGTGTGAAGTGTAACAGCCTGTGGAAAACAGGAGTTCCATCAAATTCATGTAACAGTCCCTTCTGGATTAAAACCCTGGGAATTCAAATCTGGGCCTGAAAAATGTTTGGAAGAAAAGAGCACCCTCCCCAACTACTTAAAATAAACCCACCTAATAGCCTCACCACCGCTGCATACTGTAATCTGCCACTTGAAATTATTAACATCTCTGGAGTCCAGTTTGTTAAATAAGGGGGAAGAAATGCTGGCTCTGTGCCTAGAAAACCTCAGCTCTTCCCAACAGCATCTCAGGCAACAATGCTTTTAGTTTCCATAGACTGTAACCACAGCTCGTCCTTTAACCCCACTTTCCAGAGTTAAGTAGGGATGACGTTGATATCCAGCAGAAAATTTGAATTTCCTGTCGGCATGGGCTCTTGCACAAGCTGTCAGTTGTGGGTGAGGCAGAGAATTTATCTCCATCCTTATGAAGTCCTAAAACAATCATGAAAATCATTTCCTCTGCTTTCCAAACCCTCAAGGAACAGTTTCTTGAAAAGCACTTCCATATGGTGATAGGTACAGGGGAGGACTCATTTGGCCAGAGATTCCCCCTCTCTCAGACAACAGAAAGGTCCAAGATGCTTTTGTTGGGTCTTGATGATTAAGGTGTTCCAAGGTACTGCTTTTCTTCTCTCTGCCTAGAAACTCCCACTTCAGGAAGTTCCTAGATATAGAAAAATACATATGATTCATTAAGATTGAAACTTCTCAATTTTCTTTTGCTGATCGCTTATTAAAAAGTAAAAAATAGATATTAAATAGAGGAAATGTTCATTTTTCAGAAACTTGTTCTCATTCCCCTTTGTCTGCAGCAGGAGAGGAGGAAAGTTACAGTACCTCAGTTACTTCAGTGCTGTGAGGTGCAGATACAGAGATTTTAACCTGCCTAGTGCAGGCAAGAGTGACTGGTCATCCCAAAAAGTTCTATTTTCATTTGCTCTGCATAGAGAATAAGTTCATTAATATAAGAATAGCCAAAGACATCCTGTTCATCACAATTTTAAGCTATATACAATCTAAGAATGAAATTTGTCTAAATCATACCAAAGTGAAATTAGAGTTTTATAAAACCAAAATCACAGTAAAATTTGGATTTTTTTTTCTAGATAAAGAGACGTGGCCTAGTTTGCAAAAGACTGCTTATCTCACAATGAAAAATAAAATCATTTGAGCACTTGCATCAGTGTGATAATTTTCAGCTGAAAATTGATGAAGAGCCATTTTGTTCAAAGCCTTACTTGTGGTGTGAATCCACTTACGAGTGCTGGAGAAAATGATGAGATTTCCCTTTCTCATTTACCTGATGTCCCAATTCTATTAATTGCCCAGCAGGAGTAAAACTCCAGCCCTGCATCAGTTATTTGGCATCCTCATATCAATCTTGCTGGGGTCAGCAGGCTGTTCAGCATTTCATGGGGTGTTTTGAAGCACCAAAACTGAAGATATCCAGGCAGGGGGGGAGAAAAAAAAAGGAGATTTTCTAACAGGTATGGGGTGAATTGACTGAGCTGGGCTTCAGCACAGCACTAGCACCAAGCCCAGAGGCAGCTCTAGAAGGCTCAGCATGGCCTGCTGGGGTTCATCTCATTTTAGGGGGCTCCAAACAGAGCAAGAAGCCTCAAAAAGGGCATTGGGGTTTTCTTCAAATAAGCACAGCACTCTTTATTATCCTCAAACTCTCTGCTCTTGGTTCACTGGGAAAGCAGAGAAAGAAAAAAAGAGGGAAAAAAATTAAAAACCACAAAATGCCAGGATCAGCTTGTGCATCCTACGGAGGCAAGGAAAGGAGACAAGGGTGTGGATCTAGAAGAATCACTGGAGGAGAGCCCCAGGAAGCAAATCTTCTACCTTAAAGAAATGGATTTGTATTCACTTTTTAACATTTGGTGGGTCTGTCATGGAGCTAATTGGAAAAGGGACTGAAAGTATCTATCTTTCCTCTGTGACTAGAATTATGAATAATAATAAGAATAAAATACAGAGTTATAATGTCATTAAGACTTAAAAAAGTATCATATAAACAGCACAAACCAAAGATATAAGATTTAAATTAACTGTTTGAACAGTTCTGCATTTTTAAATACAGCGTTGTAGCTGCCTTAAACTTTACCTTCAGTGAGTGCAAAATAATTTGTTTCTTCTGTCCCTGCTAACTGGGACTGCAATATCACAGAACCACAGGATCCTTAGGGTTGGAAGGGATCTCTGGAGGCCACCCAAGGCAGGGTCACCCGGAGCAGGTGATACAGGAACACAGCCCAGGTGGGGTTTGAATGTCTCCAGAGAGGGAGACTCCACAACCTCCCTGGGCAGCTGTTCCAGTGCTCTGCCACCCTCAGAGAGAAGAAGCTCTTCCTCACTTTGTTGTGTTTTAATTTATGGCCCTTGCTCCTCATCCTGTCACTGATCACCATCCTCTTGGCATTGCCTTTGAGATATTTAAATGCAATAATGAGATCCCCTCTCAATTTGCCCTTCCCTGGACTGAATAAGCCCAGCACCTCAAAAGAGAGGTGCTCCCTCATCATTTTTGTGGCTGGATTTTGGTCTGCTGGAGCCTCTCCTGTAGCTCCTTGTCTTTCTGTTTTGATATTTTGGTTGAGAATTTCTGAGGCAGAACTGTTACACAGACCTTGTGTCAAGTTATACACAGGCAGAAAAGGCAGAGATGGCACAGGCTGTGACAAGATATCCTGAGAATGGGGATTCTGAATATTGTGTGGGAAAAACTCAATATAAATGGGTACAGGCTCCATTTAAATTCTTTACTATTTGCAAGACAGGAAAAAAAGAATTCTTCCTTCAGTATATCTAAGCAGATTGCAGTTTACTGCAGAATTTTGGACTGGAATTAATTAGAGTTAGCAACTTTGATTTCCTTTGTAAAGCAGGATGCATTTAAATGGAATCAGTGGGGAGAGGTAGGAAGAAGATCACAACAGGCTGACAACTTTTGCCTGAAAGGTTCTCCCAGCAAGCTGCACGAACCCCTTCAGCAGGGGGTGGCTCAGACAATTTGGCTGCTGGAGTCAGAAGCGAAATCACAACCACATCTGGCTGATCTTTAAATGTCAGCAGCGCCTGCAGTGAAACTGTGGCCCCAGAGAACTGAAAACAAACAAGCTCAGGTACCTGGTGCAGTACCAGGGGTTTGATGTTCCTGTGCTGTTTGGAGGGAGGGAGGGGAAGAATTAAACCTGTGGCCTCAGAGTATTGCTGTGCTGCATTCTGCCTCAGCTCTGCCATCTTATCGACAATTATCTACTGCAAACTGGGTCTGGCTGGAACAGAAACAATATAATACAGCATTTTACATTCCAGGGAGCAGGCACCACAGCTGTCTAACCCCTTTTTTTTCCCCCATTAATGCCCATGTTCCTTTCTAATCCATGAATTAGAGTGGAACATCCATCTAATCTTTGGAGCAGGCTGTAAAATTGTACGTTAAATGTGATAAAAGTACATCAGGAGCTTATTTTTCTCAATCCTGACAAGTTTGGGGAGTTTCTTTCTGATGGTTAACACCTACCTTGCTGAAGCTAAGTTAACAATCAATTGCCTGTGTAACATTTAAGGCCTATCAATTTATTTTTGGACAAAGCTAATCTCGATCTTGGGTTCATATAACTGAAGTTCAGCAATATCTATTTACTGATACCAGCTGCTGCCTTTCCTCCTTTTTCTCTTTGGCTTTGGAAGAATAAACTCTGATGTGGCCATGAGAACAGGGAGGTGAAACCATTTACAGAATTATCCTCCACCTTTCAGTTATTTCCATTAAATTTGGTCAGAGATAATAAGGTGGAGTCACTTGAAGTTTTTTGGGTGGAAAAAATACATCTCTTTTAAAATAATAATAACTTTCCCCAGCATCTGTATAAAGGTAAAACAGATATACTAATAAAGAGATAGTATAACATATTATGAAGTTAAAAAAGAAAGAAAAATCTTTTAAAATCCTATGTGTTTAAACTACCATTCTTAGCACTCTGGACATTTGAAATTATAAACTGGGTCAGGGTCAGACAGATGGTTTAAAAACCCTAAAACTTACTAAATGTTCATTCCAAATACTAAATTTAATAATCAATGTTTTACATCTCTTTGTGTTTTTTTCCCCAGAGTAACAAGTATCTCTGCCATGACAGCAGTTTTATCTCAGGCTCAGTTGCACATTTAGCTTGTGATTAAAAATAGGATGTTTAAAAATTGCTTTGTTTAATAGAGTAAATAAGAAACAAAGCCTGAAAACTCTAATAGTATTACACAAACCTCTCTGAAGAAACCTATAAAAATGAAACAAAAACCACAAAGAGTCACAAGCTTATTTGGAGCACCAAATAAAGAGGTTACAATACAGCAGTATTCTCATCTTCAATGTTTTTGTGCTTTCAGAACTACCCATTGGGCACTTTTTTTTTTCATGTTTTCACACTAAACTTGAGGGTCACACATATGAAAAAGTGAATATCATACAGTTTTCCTGTTCTGTTATCCTCACCCATCTCCAGCCAGCATTTCCTATGGAATCATGCAAGATATCTTGGGACTGATCCCTTGCTCTAATTTTGGCCAAAAGGATACTTTCCTGATGATTGTTTGTCCATACTGAAAACTTCTATTAGAAGCAAGAGCTCTAAAGTGATCCTGTCTAAACACTCTCAAGCAGCCTTACTCCTGAATCATGTTTATTTTCCCCTTGGTACAGCCGTGCATCACGAGTTCTGGTGTTTTCCCACCTCTTCATCCTGCAGCAGTCAAAGTTCCCATATTTTTTGCCAGCCCCCCTGCTGTTTACATGACTGGAGGTGATGGAATCTCACTGCTCACAGGTCTTTCTGTTGTCTCCTGGTGATAACTCTCAGCATGGCTTCTCCACCACTTTTCTCCTCTCTCCAACATCTTTGAAAAGGGCCAAGCTTTTCCACTTTGCTGCTGCTGTCACAAAAAAATCACAGTACTGAGTATTTTCCTCTCTTTCCTCTTAGATTCAACCAATTCCCAGTTATTTTCACTCTACCCTTAACAGAGCCAAATATCCCCTTCCAGTGCAGACAACAAAATCTTTCATTCTTGTTTTAATTTTCTCACCTTAACAAATTACCTTCCTTTCTGCAATGCTGCCCAATACACACACCAAAACCAGGGCATACAAACCCCACTTTCTTCAAAATTGGGGTTTAACTTGACATTTCTTTGAATTAATAGCCCTGAAACTCTTGCTTGAAAAGAAGTGACACATTGATGTTTCCCTGTACTCCACTGCCTACTTTTTAGGAATTGGGATGCATTACTGTCAGGGCTATCAAGTACTGTAGAATTTGAAAAGCATTTCCTTTGCAAAAAAAAAAAAAAGAAAGAAAGCTGTTGAAATATCACAAAGAAAGATTGATTCATCTCTCAAGAAAAAGTCATTGCTGTCTCATGGGTAGTTTTGGCAAAATCATCTACTTGGATTAATATCAAATGCTTACTTCCTCCTTCCCTTCCTCCTTCCCCAACTGACTACTTAGTCCTAGAGAGTGAGGCATATGAAAATCCATGTTTTCTTGAGGGCTTCTCTGTTTCTGAAATTATATCCTGCCATTGGAGACCAATAAAACTGCAAAACTTTGTGTAAATTGCTGTTGGGTTGGAAAATTACTGATTTTGCAAGCAAAGGATGTGACTTTATATGGTAAACAAGCATCATTTATTCTGGCCTAATCTAAAATAATACAAGGCTTCAGAGACAAAATGGAAACAAAAAAAGGAGAAGAAACAGGGAAAGAAATCCAGGTGTCCAAGACCAGTTACTAAAAAACCTAAAAGTCAACTAGATGTAATATTGAATAATTTGGTGTCAATTACCTTTGCTGAGGCCACATAGGACCCACAGGCAGTGATTTGGAGACAGAGTCCAAGCCATGAGTAGCTATACACACATATATTTTTTGGCATTACTTTTATATTTAATCTTATTTCTGACTTAGCTTTTAGGAAGAAGAAAAATTTGGTCTGCATTCATGTGCATTCAAGTGTTCTGCCTATTGTGCTGCTGATTATTTTGTTTATAAAATAATAAACTTTTCTGAGTAATTTTTTTTCTCATGTGCCAGCAGCAGTGCTGTAGTTTATATTATTTAGGATCAGCTATGTTTTGGGCTATGAATTATACAGAGATCAGAGTAATAAGCAAAGTCATTCTTTATCTTTCTCAGTGAGAATAAAATTTCTTGTCTTCTTTCCAAAGCGTTAATTTTTGAAAATGAACAGAGTCAGCAATCAAAGCATCCTTTGTTTGCCAAAGAAATAAATTTTCATGTATCACATGGGGTTTTGCAGTTTTTAACTGAGTTGCAAAGAAGAAATCACACTTGACGAGCCATCCAAATTACTGTAGATTTACAATTCAACCAGTAAATAAAGACTTTTGTTGCTAGAAAGTCTTACAGCCCTAATACATCTTTTATCTTTCTGTGAGTGATTCTTTAAGGGTCAGACATGAATTCCCAGGGATGAGCTAAGTGTTGTGAGAAAAGAGAGCATTTCCCTTCATGGCTATCAGCTGTGTTGTCAAATTCACCCCTGGACAAAACATCCAGATAGAGCTGCTGAGTGGAATAATCAATTTCTTCTCCAGAAATTCTTTGGTTCACAGTCTCAGCAGCTGCTCTGGTTTCTGTGTTTGCCTACTTGGCACAAAATCTGTCACCATTTTCAGTTCAAAATGTGTATTTTTTCTCTACATTTTCACCAGTGTCCTCTTGTGTCTCCATCCCTGTTGTTTTCCTCCACTTTCATCCATCCCTTTGAAATTAAGTAGTCTAAAATCTACTGTCACCCAATTAAAAGTCAACAATGTGTTTATCCACCACACACCAAGAGGTCTGTCCTGGGCAAGTTATTGCTCTAAAATAAATATATAAACACCATAAAGATTTTATCAGGTGAATAACTGATCAGATGGGATGCAGAAATAAGGACAAAGAGAATAGCTTCACTACAGAAAAGATCTTAATGCTACACAAAAATTAGAAATGTCTTCTCTTCACAAACCTGATATTTTCTTCCCTTCCCTGACACAGTATTCATGTTGGTGAGCACAGGGATTTCTCACATAGAAGTAGAAATAAAGAAAATTCTTCAGCTGAGGGAGAAAAGAAGATATGGGAGAAAAAAGCCTCAGGGCACATGGCAACCTGTCAACACATGGAATAAACAGTGATGAAAGCCAGACTCGTGGTCCACACTGCTCCCAGCACAGATTCTGCATTAGGAAGGCAAGGTTGGAATGGCCCTTCATGCCAGGAGGGCCACAGAAGAGAAATGGAACAAAGCCCTCCTGACGAGGAGCACCCCTGCTGGTTAGACTTTGCAACTACTGCTACTTTCAGAAGAATTTCAAAGTTTTCCCATTGCTGTTTGAGGTCTTTTGTCTTTCTTCCATCCTTCTTGATTTTTTTTTTTTTTTTGGAGGGGGTGTTCATTTGTTTGTGCATTTGGTTTTTTGGGTTTTTTTGGGTTTTTTTTAGAGTCTGTTTTGCTGCCTGCTTGTCCATCATACTCAGAATTCTCTGCTTTGAAATTCCGCAGCCTTCACCCATTCCTGACTCTCCACTGGATACATCTCCTAATCTTTACTGATTTTCCCCTTAAGGTGACCAGTATTACTCTCCTGTAATCAGGAAAAAGCTCAGTTCTCAAATTTTTAATATGTGTATATCTGTTTTGCTTACCTGAATTATTGGAAAAAAAAATTATAAACCAAAATTGCAAAGTGCTCTTTTTAAACAAGAAATTTGGATAGCTGATCTTGATGAATTTTTGTTTTTTGAAAGTACTGACCTTTTATAGTTCCCTTTGATTTCTCCCTCATAAGGCACTCAAAACATTAAAAAAACAAACCAAACAATTAAAACACCCTTTGCTCTCTGTGACTTCCAAGAGCAAAGTTGGATAAAATTCCTAATAACTTTTAATCTTAAATTTAATAAAATTATTTCCTAAACCTCTGTTTCAGATATTTTCTTCCACTGTCAGCCTGCAACCCTTTGAATAGATAAATCTTTTGCATTTGTTGAACACAAAAATATTCTAACCATGTCCTCAAGTCTTTTACACAGAGCCATAAGGTTTGGTTACAAAATAATCAGAAAATAATCCTTATTTTACAGACAAGCAGACAAAACCAACAGTCAAAACACTCTGAATGCAGCCTCCAGTCTTGAGTTCTGTGTCCTGTCAGCTGGGCTAGCAAAAAGTACAAAACTTCTGAAATCTCCCAAAACATACAGTGAGCTTCTCATATTTGTTACTTATCAAAACATTAACATTAAAAACAAATAAAGAGGTAAGGTAATAGTAAAAGACTGAGTGAGAAGAATGGTAAGGATGATGAGAAAGCCAACCAGAAAGCCCAGCTTCGGTTTTTGGGACTTAAGACATGTTTTGACACCCTTTGACATCACCATGACTTTCAGAAGTTTCTCTGAGCTGCAGTGATTCACATCACGCTTTTCTTCATTTGCTTGCTCAGGAAGATTATCCTAAATTATCAAAGGAAAATGATCATAAATTAAATTATCATAAATTATCAAAGGAAACTTCCTTTGTTCAGTTGTCTCTGCTGATCTGACAAAGTGAGCACCCCTGCTCAGAAAATCCACCCCTGCTCAGAAGCCATCTGAAAGGGAAATTGTGCCACATGTAAAAATAATTTCAAAAAATAAATTAAAAACCACTTTAACACCCAAGACAAAGTCATCATAGAAGTCAGTCAAGGAAATGGTAAATCATTAAAATGATCAAATAAAATGAGATGGGAGTATTTGGCTGAGATTCCCACTGCTTAATGTTTTTCCCCATTCCTGGTCAAAAGGGTTCCTGACAGACCATTTTCCAGAATTTTATCCAACTTATTCTGAAATGTCATCATCATCAGGAGTGACAGAGAGCAGCTCAGTGTTCCCAGCAGCAATACTGGCAAATAATGTGTGGGCATCACCATCCTTACCTTTTCCTGCAAACCTGAGCTAAATCAGTGGCAGCTTCCCACACTGTGTCCCTAAGTCACCATGCTAGGACCACTGCTCTGGCTCACTGTGCTGCTCAGGACATTTTCATCATTTCATAGCATATGAAATAGTCTATATTTCATTTTATCATCTCGTTTTCTTTATTTCACAGCACTTAATTCAGCACTTCAATTCAGTGGAAATATCCACTGAAATGTTACACCTTAGACTTCCTAGATATTGGAGAACTTTCATAGCTGCTTGAGACAGAAGTCCCAAAGATTTGCTTTTGCAGAAGTATCTTCTGCAACACTTTCATAAATTGAGGAAATAAATTTGTGGAGTGTTGAGATTCCACCTTCCCCTGGGGTCAAAGCATTGCCTGACCACACACCTCAGTGTTGTGGGTGACAAGCAGCTCAAATGATCCACACAGTAAGAAAAAAGACTCTCCAACATCTCCAAAGTCCTGACATAACAGTCCAAAACAGTCACTGAGATCTGCTTGTGGTTTTGTTTGCAAATAAAGATCCCTGATTAAGTTTGCCTTTTTTATTTTCTCTTGTTTCACTGTAAGCGAAATAACTTTAAAGTGTAATAATTTTACTGTAAGTGCAACTGTAAGTGTAATAATTTAAAAATGTCTAGCTATTTATTTTTGCCTCCAGGCAGAACCCCTTTCCCTACACCCCAGCACCTTTGTGAGTCTGGGGAAGCTGAAGATCACGTGGGCTGCTTCACTACACTCCTCTGGAGAAAAAGCTTAGCATCCAAAAACTGAAGGGATGCTTTTTCTTGGTACTGGAAGTGTCAGATATGAAATCCTCCTCAAAACAAACTGGTCTGTGCTGGCCAGGGCTGGGTCAGACACCAGAAGGCTTCAGTTCTGGCAGGGTTCATAGCCAGGGATAAAATTCAGTCAGACACAGCCGCTGGGAGGCACACCCTGAGGTGGATTCTCTCTGCTGCTCCTCTCCATCTTCCCCATGAAAAGGTGGGAGAGAAGTCTCCAAAGACAAAGAGGAGTCTAGACTGCCTAATGGTTCCAGCAGGGAGGGAAAAAAGAGCCCAGTGCCAGACTCCAGGCTGAGCAGAGGTAACTGCTGCTTTAATTTCCAGAGCACTTCTCCCTCAGACATCAAAATCTCCCATTTTACATCAGGGCGCTGCAGAGCTGATGTTGGAGAGTGAGAGAAGACAGGTTGATTATCTGAAAGGACTTGGATACCTGGGCCTCAGCCCAGACTGCTGCAAGCACTAAATGAGTTACTCTGGGTTCATTATCTGTTAGAGGAAACTGGTTAAAACCAAAAGAATTTTCATTTTAAACCTCTCCAGTAGTCAAATCTGATGTTTTTTAAGCAAAGATGGGACTTGCTCCTGCTTTATGTCTTTGAAGGAATGTATTTCAGATAAAAGTTTTTGATATATATTCCTAACATAGTCCTGAAAACTTTATTTGTTCAAATAAAATAGGTCATAAGTGCTCACTTTTAAAATAAAATCACATTTGGAATTAGTCTCAGACATGAAATAAGATAATAAATATATATTTTCATACACTGAATCTAAGAGAGACTTTGCACATCTCTGCTGGAGGGAGTTAAAACTGCCACAGAAAAAAAAAAAAACTTGAGGGAAAAATACATTTGAAATAATAAACTGCAATGAAACCACTTTCAGGGAGATAAACCATTTCAAATAAAACATTGTAACCAAGCCACAGAATGAAACACAAAGAACCTGAACTGGATCTTTTTGGAGTTAAAATTTTGACTTAAATCCATTTGTTTAATATAGCTTGCTAATTATTGGAAATACTCAAACAATTAATTGGAAATATTTGAACAGTTAACTTAATTTATATAGTGTATGTATGTTTTCATTTACTTTTTACAGCAAAGAATTTTGGGTGAGACACAGCATTTCCAGAAGCTGTCACTGAACAGAACCATTGAATATTTTGTGTTTGCTTTATTACTGCTGATGGCATGGGTGCATCTCCAGGTACATGAGGCCAATAAAGGACACTTAGCCTTAAACTGAGGCAGAAATATTTGATAAAATATAGCCTGCATCTTCTTCAAACCCAAAAATTCTTCAGACACTCCTCCATTCCCACCAAGACTGGCAATGTGTTTCTGTTTTGCATGGAAGATGTCCGTGAATGCCCTAACCAGGAAAGCAGTCAAGCAGTGCCAGTGCAGCTGTAATTGTAGCCTGAATTCTGGAATTCTGCTGTTAACAGTGAGAAGCAAACCTTTCCAAATGGGATGTGAGCAGACAGCTCCTCATTCTGTGCAGGATTCAGGCTGTGGCTGTGATCAGCTCTTCCACTTGATGTGTTGGTAATTTTGGCTGTGGCACACACAGCACCAGGCGGTTGTCAGGACCTGTTGGGATTTTTATTTGATCAAATAGCTTTCCTTCACAAATGGTTGAAGCTGTGCCATTCTAGGCACAGCCCTACACATCTGCATCCTGCTCTGTCAAATACAGATCCACATCTGGAGCTAGATGTTCCATTTGCCATTTAAACTCTTACAGAAAACCAAGAAGTGTCCTCAGACACTGAAACACTGGAGAAGAGGGGATTCCAGGGCAATCTGTTCTCCTGTGGCCCCAGGAATTCATCGCTGGTGGTGTCAGGTATCTTATAGCCTCAGGGAATGAAAAGATGCCCTTTCTGAAGGACGTTATCAACTGTTATTTTAATTTAACACATGCTGACTGAAGGACAGAGGTGTCATCATAATATTTGGCTGTAGTTTCCCTGACTGTAGGTCAATGCCTGGTTTCAATTCTCTGCCTCTGCCTTTCACCTACATGGCAGCAGCATCTGGGAAATTATAAAACCAGTCTCCTTAAACTGTCTCTCTTTTTTACTATTATTTAAGACAAATAAATATGAATATTTAATATAAAAACATTATATTTAATACTATTCATAATGTGCATAAACAAAAATATCATTGATTAATATATAAATGTATTTAGTACATATATTTACTATATCAATATTTCGTATACATAATATATGGAAGTATACATATAGTTATATATATAGTTTATATATAGTTATATAGAGTTATATATAGAGAGAGAGTTATAGTTATTATGTGGGTGAGTGGGGGGATGTTGGTTTGGGATTTTTGGGGAGGTTGAGATAAGCAACAAATTACAAAATTGTACAAACCGGAATTTTAACAGGTTGGAAATGCAGTGTACTGAGAAATGTTTGAAACTATCAACATGGACCAGGTTGGAAAGAACTGTGTGAACACCACAAAAATCAGTGATGAAAGTGTGTTTCTTTCACTCAGATTTTATTTTGTAGAGGGAGAGTGAACAAACATTAAGTTTTCTAAAAGCACTATTGGCAACAAGTGCCTTCAGAACAGCAGCTACTACTACTAATAAATATTAATAGTAAGGTTGTGTAGGAAGTAAGGCTTCATACTTATTTCTCAGTTTTGAAACATGATTATATCATGAGGTGAAGTAAGAATAAAAAATATCAGACAGTTTGAACATTCAAATCTGAAATTTATAATGATCTTTCTTGAATTTACTCTGACCTGTAACTATATACACAATTATTTCCTCTAAAAATTTCCACAAAATCAGTTGATAATTGCTTTAGAAATCTTATCAAGCCTATCCTTCAGCTACCTTTCAAGGGTGTCTTTTACCTGCTTTGCAAGCACACATTTTTCTGGCCCAGAGATGATCCTTGGGGGCAGAAAATAGTGAGGGGAAAGAGAGATGGGGATGAGGGAAATGTCCAAACACTGGTTCTGTAACACAATATGCTCCAAAAAAAGCATAAAACAACTTTCTTCCACTGTATTTTGCAGCTTCGTCACATATGAACTAAACAGGACTTAAGAACCATTTTTTCCATGCTGTGCAAGTGTATGGCATGTACCAGACAAAGATCCCATCCATGCATTTTATGTTTAAATACACACCTCAAGAACAGCTTTTGGTGCAAAAGAAGAAGAAACATCAATACTGGCCTTCAGTAAAAGAATTTTTAACACCAGTTGGAAAAATATGTCTACCCTGTTTCTTTGCAAGAAACTGAGGATGTTAAAGGAAAAAAAAGAGCTGCCAATAAAACCTGGGCCACAGAGCAGAGAATTCTCAGTGAATCACCTGGCAGCCACACTGCTCACCTCAGTGTCCTCTGCTTTAATTTAGATAAGCTGCCAGCTGCATAGAAAGGTTTTCTCCACAAACACTTAGAAGAAAAGCCCAAGTTGCTCTCAGAGTAGTTATAGATACTTTTTCTTATTGGTTTCCTAAGGCTGTAGAAGAGTCAAAGTTATTTTGAAAACAACACCATGACAACAGAAGGAGAACAGGAGAACAAGGAGGAGACCTGAAGCTCACCAAAATATTTTCCTTTCACTGAAGCTGTTCACATGTCTTGGCCCAAGCTGAAGGCCTCTGGGGCATCAGAGTTTTGTCTTTTCCTTTGGAAGGAAAGAAAAATCTTTCCCCAGACCAAGGGCTCTGCTATAAGTTCTGCAGTGGGAATTCCATCTTTTTTTCTCACCCCCTTGTTTGCTCCCTTGGGAGTGTGATTAGCCCCTAGGAAGTCCTGAGATGGAGAGCAAAACCCAAGGCATGCAGCAGGTCATAATGTGTGCATAAATTTATATCTGGCTTTTAATGCAAACTAGCTACCTTTAAACTTTGAATTAAGACCAGCTTAATGAACTTGAGTGGCTTAATTGTCAATTAAAACTCTCATCCTGCTGATATGAGCCTGAATGCTCCTGTCAAGCTGCCAGACAGCAGAATTTTCCCTCTTACCTGAAGAAAAGTTTTACACAGGAATAGATAGGGAGGGAGTCTGGTTAGGCTTAGAGATTAAGGTACCTGGTTCTGGTGGCTTATTCTTACTCTTCAGGCATTCAGGCCTCAAAGCATTTATCCCCCAGACACCCCAAGTGAAATTAAAACTGGCATTTATCATCCTCACTTTTATGGGACAAGGAAAACAAGAGGGCATAAACCCCCCATGCTGTGTCAGCCCTGAGAGAGTCTTGTGCTTCCAAGCTGCCTTCCTCTCTTCATGGATTTCATTTCATGAGCTCCAAAGCAGCTGCCAAACTGTGCCCTGTGTGTGGCTCAGGTTCTCAACTCAGCTTCATTCATTCATAGCTTAGCAAATTTCCCCAAGTCAACTCCCAGTGTCTGTGTGCACAACCTCAGCAAATATCAGCTCATGTTGGTTAAAATAATCCCCTTTCTTGTGGATTTGAAAGAGAATACTTTGCTTTTCACAAGCATGCACATGGACAGATGATGGGACCACTGGAGCTTGGGCATCAGAGTTTTGAAAGAGGATGAGCACAAAAGTTTGGCTGTTCAGTGCAACTCGAACATGGCAATGCAATTATTTGGTTTTTGAAAAACCAGGCTCCTCTCAAGTTCTGATAAGCCTTAGAAATATTTTGTGGCCTTTTAGCTTGCTCAACAGACTGTTTTTGCAGAAAAAAAAAAAAAAAGAAAAAATAATTGAATAAGACTGAAGTCAGAATAAATTCACAAAACCTTCAAAAGCACAAGTAGAGTGTAGACTCAGCTCTAGCGTCCAGGTCAGACGAACTTTAGGGTCCCTTCCAACCCAAGCCATGCTATAATTCCACATTATTGCTTCTGTGCCCAAAGCCTTCCTAATTTTAGCAGCCTCAGAGTGCCACCCAGCCATGCCCCCCCTGAGGAGCTCAGCATCTCCCCTCCCCAGGAAGGGCCCTGGGGGCTGCTGGCCGCCCCCCAGCCCCCCCTGTGGGCACCACCACAGCCAGAGCTGGCTTCCCCAGCTGCAGCAGATGTTTTGGGGCTTGGGCCAAAGGAAAATTTGTAAGGCTTTTCCTCCCTTTCAGGGAGGAATGCCAAAACAGTCAAGAAATGGGAAATATATAACTTTATTCAACCTTCCAAACCAGGAGGGAAATGCTGCTGTTGGATTGTTTGGAAGGGTGTAAGGGGCCAAACTCTGCCATTTAAAAAAAAAAAAAAAGGGAGTTGCACCTGTGTAACTCAAACATCCCTGTCTGCATAAAGGAGGGGGAGAATCTTCTCTCCATTTCAACATATAATATATAATTTTTCTAAAACTTCTTCAGACAAGCATAAAATAGCAAGGTCTTTGTTAAAAAGTAATTCCAGAATAGAACAAAGAATGTTTTCCTATACAAATCTGCTACTTCACCTTATCACACTAAGATTATGATGTTTTAGTTGCCTTCAAAACACAGGCAGCCTAAAGAGTCTTAACCAGCCAACTCTTTGTTTAAACTAGATTTTAAAATTAACTGTGCCAAGCTTGTCACCAACCCAAAAATTCACTTAGTTTTTAAAATTCTAGTTACTTTAAATAAATTAAACAGCCCGAGAGAAGGGATATATACTTTATCTGCTTGTATTTGAATTTTCTGTTTGTAATTTTTCCTGCCTTGATGATGCACAAAGATGTCTGTTTGTGGAAATAATGCCAAATTTTTAATATCACTCTTAAGGATTATGAACAGCTTGAACATTTACATTTCTGCAGACACCCTGCTTGTAGACCTCTCTACAGCAAACTTAATAGAGTATTTCATCTGAGTAATTAATTATTTCATGGAGAAACTGAGCTGTTCAATTTGAGATAAAACTACTGCAAGAATTCCGAGAACAATCCTTGAAGGCAAAAGACTGAGCACATCTGCTACACCCTTGATCTACAGGATGGATTTTTTTTTTTTTTGGCCCTAGAGAGGGATGGATGCATTAAGAAGCCACTAGGCTCCTGTTCAAACTAAAATATGAACAAAAGGGTTTTCAGTTATTCCACTTTCTTTTGGTGTGGGATGGTTAAAAAAAGCTGAAGTCGCACTCACTCAATATTTAAGCAAATCAATAAAACACACTCAAACTCACACTTTTTCTGGAGGTTCACAGCAAGTTTCAATCATGAGAACAGCATTTTTCCTGTGAGCATGAACCTTTTAAAACTCCCAGACCTGTAAATCTCTGAGAGCTGGAACGCACCCAGGACTCTGTGAAGTCCTGGTGATCTGAGCTTGGAGCCCTCCACATTGCTCTGGCAGCAGGGCAGGTACTAGAATATGCAATTATTTATGGAAGTGGTCAAACTTCATGGAAATAATGAGGTTCTGATGACAGATAGGCAAAGCTTTTGTTAGAGTAAGAATTAAAGGCTTAACATTATAGGTGGAACTGAAAATGTAATCAAAAACCCCAATTTGGTGAACTTAGACAAGCATTCAGAAAAACAAAAGTACACAAATCACACATGGGTTCTTTAACCTGTGTGGAAGAACACAGCGGAGCTGAGAGTGTCAAGCCACAATTTCAGTCAATCATCTATTACAAGAACCTGTTTTTTCCACACATAGCTTTTAAATGTGTACAGCCACTACAATTCAGGAAAGGTTACTCAACAGATCAGTGGAATCAGAAAGTAGTCCCAGGGAAGCCAATTTATTATATTTTACAAATTAGTCTCTTCACCTTTAATTATTTATTCATTACTTATGAATTAACTGAAGCCTTGTTTGTGTCAAGTTTGCTTTTCAAGCACATTTGGGTACCCTAGATGCAAACATAGCCTGCCCATTGTTCTTGAATTATTTGGTACATTCTTAACTTTGTATTTTGGGGGTCTGACAGTTCAGAAGAAAAGACTTTACAAATTATAAACCTTTCTTTTTATGTCAGGCTGAATTATCATTTATTAACAACAGTGATATTGAAGTTAGGACTCCTAAAGCAACTTTTTTTTTACAGGTGCTTCTTTATGTCTACATATTTTCATAGTCTGCAACTCCCATTCTCACTAAACACCACAGCCATACCTCTTATGATCTGAGTTAAAACCACTAATGTCCAAGGGTTATGGATTCCCCAGCTTATTTACAGGTTTTATTTGATTAGAAAGAAACCATAGTTTGCACAAACATTTGCTGAGAAAGTGTGAACATGCATGTTGAGGTCAGGAGTTCTGTAAGAATTGCAGTTCAGATCACCTGGGAGCAGCCCTACAGTGGCTGAACCCTTTCAGAGGAACACTGCAGCAAGGCTTGCTGCTCCTTAGGAAAGTATTTTCTAGAAATGATTGCTACAGGCAGGTGAAAAAGCCATTTCTTTGCCATTATACCCATGATGCAGAGGCAAGTAGAGTGCAGACGTAGAAATATCTATCTGAAAGTGAAGAACAAAGGCCTGGGATAATGAAAGCTCTGTATTTCAATGCACAAGAACAGTCTTTATGTTTGTGGCAACAAAACAGAATTCTTTTGTAATGGATCATCCCAACCTCACCAAAACATCTGGTCATCTTTTCCCATCTGGACTCTTTTTTTCTTTTTTCTTTTTTTTTTTTTTTTTAATTTGGCTTTGCATATCTTGGGACTGGTGAAGATGAAGCAAGTGCTGGCAAAGAAAACCAGTGAGAAGGGTTTGATGGTTTGGGGCTCAGCCAAGTGGACATTGTCCAAGCTGTTCCACATTGACCCCCAAGTGCCTGAATTCTCCAGCAACCGAGAAAAGCCTCCCATGGGACAAGTAATTCAATCTTTTTCTGGCTGGCTCAAGTCTTCTTACCAAAGTCTGCGAGTTCATCACGACCTGAAATGAATTAAATGGAGCTCTCTAATTCAGAGCTATTGAAACATCACCTGCAGCTTTAACTCTCGCTTGGGAGACCTGAAATATGATAACTATTTCCAGTTGCTTCCATTTGCAGAAATCCTCTGTACATAAAAAAGTAATGCCAAGGTATTACATGGCCCTAAATACATGGCTGTTATCAGTTTGGAAGGATTAGCACCTCATCCCTTCATAAACAAACCTCACCCACTTTGTGTTCAAACTGCAAAGATCCCCTTAAAACTTGAATCCACAGCAAAATGAATCAAAATAGCTCAGATGACTGATAAAGACCCATCTATTTTTATGGGTTCACAGCTGATTTTTAGTCTAACGGTGGGTATGATGTTTGTGGCCTGTTCCTCTTCCCAAAAACAAACTTTCAACTTTTAGAAACATCAAAGCAACTGGAAGCAGTTACTCTCTGATAGTAATTCTCTCTAGAAATTTTTTTCAGAGCAGAACAAATACAGATATTTTTAAGAGTAAAATAGGGTTCTATCTAAAAATTCTGCTTATTTTGACAGAGTAAATTCTTTTTACCAGTAAAGAATTTTCCTGAATCTTATGTCCAGAATTTTATTGAGCTTTGATTTTTCAGTCTTTTTTTTTTTCCTTCTTCCTTCAGCTTTATCCACCTCCTATCTGGAGATGTACCACAAATGTTCTGTGATGCTCCAGATACTCTAGGATTTTGGGAGTATCTGGTGAAAGTGAACAACAACTCCCAGACAGTTTTTAACCTGTTGTGAGTGAAAATGAACCTTAGAAGAGGTGAAAAACTATCAAAGAATGAAGACAAGGCACTCTCTTCTAGTCTAGGTACATTGAAATTCAAAAGGAAAGGTATGAAGCAGCAAAGGGCCAAGAGCAGAAGGAACAAAGTGGAGAAACGTGGTGAAGGAATCCCTCACACTCAACTCTTGTGAGGTTAAATCTGGAGCACTGCATCCCATCCCCTCCTCCTGAGCCCCAAGACAAAACCAGAGTTTGATAAAGGCTATACTGCAGGAGCCAGGACGAGCAGGGGGCTGAAGGACAAGGTCTAGGAGGAAAGGCTGAGGGGCTGGGGCTCCTTCAGGCTGGACAATGGGTGGCTTTGAGGTGACCCAGCAGCCGCCCCCACTGCCCAGGGGGAGGTCAGAGGCAGGCCCTTCCCAGGGGTGCACAGCAGGATGATGGCAGAAGTTGAAACCAGCAATTCATACTGGAAAGACAGCAAATCTTTTCCCCCATAAGATCAGTGAGGCAGTGGAGCAGTTCCTGCCCAGTGCAGCCTCCAGCCTCCATGTATTTCACATCCTGCCTGGGTCAAGCCCTGAGCAACCTGGGCTGAACCTGTGGCTCACCCTGCTCTGAGCAGGAATTTGGATTAGAGGCTTCTCAAGGTCCCTTGCAAACCCAAGTGCCCTCTGATCCCATGAAAATTCATGTTTGCCCCACAGGTGTTTCTCTCATGTCTTTTTCAAGCTCCACAGAGCTTTTAAGAGATTATTATAAATATTCCAGTGGACTCTTGCCTGTTCCCCTATGATCCTGCAGTCCTGCTGTCACCACTTAGCAATGCAAAAGAGATCATCAGCTATCTTGTGAGATTTTCACACACATCTTGCAGTGAGAAAGTATCAAGGTACAAATTCTGTGTTAATACACCTGCAGGGACAATCAAAGACAGGAAAAAGGGAGCACTTAAAAAGGGCTAAGAAAAGGTATTATTTATATAATAATAATATTCAGTCGAGCCTAATAAATACATAGAAGCAGCCACAGCAGCATATAAAACTATGATAAAAAAGAACAAATATTGCAGAAAAGGGTGAAGAAAACAAGTTTTCTGTGATGCAGCATTTTAGGCCTCTGGGATACCTGCAAGTCTTAATTTACTGCACCAGGAGCTGTTGGTGGACCCCATCCCCTTCATCACACTCTGTCCACCCAGCATTCATCCAGGCTGGGGAGGACCCAGACTATGCTGGGGCACTCCAGTTTCTGGCTTGTGCTGCCTCACGGACGCAGATTTCCTAAACAGCTATGGAGAAACCTCCTATGGCAAACCATTCTCCTGTGGAGAGCCATAAGGAGAATAACACAGCATTTCTAGAAGAACAACCACTCATGCACTCCTCAGAACCCACCCCTAGAGCTGTGTATCAGAACCTGAAACATCTGCCACACTTAGGGCCGCTCGAGTAAAAGCAGATTTTTAAAAGAATAGATGTGCACTGTTAACCAGACATGGTGCCAATATCACCAACAAGAAAATGTGTCCTCTGCAAAGTTAAGGTTCAAAAATGTAATGCAGGCATTATAGAGAAGCGCATTTTATGAGGTACTATTATTCCCTTGGAAGACACTGCTCAATCCTTCAGCAGCTCCAGCAGTTGGTAGGAAGGCAGTGAATTTGCAGAGTCTTTTGGAGCATTTTAACTGATGTCACTGCAGGAGAATGGCAGGACTACCAGAGCAGCCAGCTCAGCCTCTACTGACACCACTGAGAAGATAAATATTCCCCAGATCTCGGCTGGATGGGCCAAGCAGTAAAGCTCAGCTCTCAGCAAGCTCCCAGCCCAACGCTGATTCTGTGTTTTAAAGTTTATGGGGGTTTGGTTTTAGCTGAGTGCAAGCACTCCATTATCGATCTGTAATCTGGGCCATTTCACAGAGCCCTGCAGAGTAGCAGGGAAAATAAGGGTCTCTGACAAGTAATAACTCCTTTTCACCTCTATTTTTGATTCTATCTCCAGCCATCAACCTTCCAAAGGCACCTGTAATGAAAGCTTCTAGGCAAATGAAACCCAGGTCTCTTCCATAAGTCAGAGCTAATACACCATTAAAAATACTTCTGAGGATTTATAGCCCCCAAAAAAGAATACACACTGACTGCACAGAGAGCATCTCATGTGAATACCTCTGGGCCACAGAACTGGGAAATTTCATCCTTGTGAAAGATGGATTTTATTTAAGTTTCTGCTATCCTCAGCAACATAAGTATTTTGGGTTAAGGACTGCATTAAAGAAGAATTAGCTAAAATAAATTGTATCCCCCTTTTGATCTGAGTATCTCCACAGATATTTAGGAATGGGGATTGGTAGTAGTGTCCTTCCACTTGACCTCTTCCATTTCCCTATGACCAGTTAGGAAACCACTGAAAGCAGGGGTATTCTATGCTGCAAACACAGTAAATTTAATAGGTTTACAGGTCCACTGCTCCTGAATGCAGCCCTCAGTGCAGGCAGTTACTCATTGGAGGAGTAAAGCTTTGTTTGCCCAAGAGCCCTGGTAAGGTCTCAAAGTTTACTCAAGTACATTTGCAGAGGTGTCACTGAGAATCCCCATAAAATGGTCCTTAAACTGCATTTAACAGGCTTTACTTGATTAATTGAGAAATATATTGGCAGCCATTGGTGATTAGTAGATACCTAAATGTTTTCATTTACAAGAATCTTAATAAGGAAGCATTTAAGTAGAATAAAACTTTAATTTAATTTTGAAAACAAATCAAACCACACAGATTTCTTTAACACATCACCTGAGCACACCATGTTGAACCCAGCAGTAGGAAATCAAGACCACATTGACAACTTCTGACTGTCTAAATCCTTACCAGCAAACTTGTGTTTATTAGTATTGCATTAAAACACAAAAACCTCTCCAAAATCAACATATATACATATAAATATTTTTAAAAAATCACTTTAACAAGATGTAATTCATCCTTTCAGGATACAAATCTGTTAACTAATTGGAGACATATTAATTCCTACATTAATCCACATCCTGAAAGTTATTTTTATTGTTTATTTTCTTTCAAAGTTTTCCAGAAATAATTTATGTGACCTTTACTAGATCATCATCCAAGATGTACCTGACCATGTTTTCTCTACAACCAGAAAAAATTCCACAGGAATTAGTAGATTCTGTGAACTCCAAATTGAAGTATTCAGTCTTTGCTGATATAGGTACAGATAAGGCATCTTTTAAAGTAATGATTAAAATTATTTAATTTACCAAACTCAAGGCAATAATTTTAATCAAGACAACCAATGAGTATATGAAAAAGGTAGAACCAGAAGTAATTATTTTATGTTTATGCAGCTATAGGAGAATTTATCTAAGTCCTATTGATTTCAAAAGTGGTACAAAAGACAAAATCCTTGCCCAAACCAAAAGTCTTATCATATTCTGTTCTAAGCTGAATCTAATCTCAGATTTCCAGCACATATTTAGAGCTTTAGTCTGAACTGGTTTTGCACTCTGAGCAAAGTAACAGGTATTGCCCCAAACCTAGGTGTTTAAAGCTAAAAGTAGCTGTTTGAAGAAGAAAATCTCAAATGTGAAACACTGAGATTAATTCCAGGAAAATGCTGAGTGTGTTTTACAAATACTCAATTATACCTTCCCAAAAAGAGAAAATCCTCACACCGTATCTTGCTTCTAATTACCACTGATAAAACATCACCAGTGCTATGAGAAACACACTCTACACTAAGGAGGAAAATTACATCCAGGAACTTGGATTTCTTTTCTAAAATGTTGACATCTGCCAACAGTAGACTAATTCCAAGAAATTTCTGTTTTCTCCCAAGGAAAACAATCTCTACTTTCAAAATGGGGTGCAAAAAAAGATTCAAGAAGGAAAACTTCCAGAACATAGTAAAACATAGGAAGTGTTCTCAGCAAGAGAATAAAACTGGGTTGTTATACTTCAGAGAGGACATTGTAGAGGCCCAGTGGAGCCAAGAGCATGAAGAGCAAACAACCCCAGAGCAGGTGATGTGACATTCTCCCAGAAGGAGATTTGGTTGTGAAACTTTCAGCAGAATAAACCCAAACCCTGCTTTACAGAAAACAAGTCAAAAATTTCCCCATCCGATTTGCAGCCTGGCTGACAAAGTTTGTCTCTTCCATAAGAAGCCTCAGAATTACGATCCCATCATATGCTGAAAACAAAAGGAACATTTTCAAACACACCTCTGATTTTAAGAAGATATTCTTGAGCCTTTTATCACTTTGCATCACACTTTAGTTTGTGGGGTCTCAGTTGCCTTGTAAAATAAGATTTAAGATATTAAATCTGTTCTGATTCAGATGAAAACATACTCATACAATTCCTAAAAGGATGCAGCTGATTTCTGTAATAATTTTTTACACACTCTATTATATTGGTTAATTACTTGGGAGAAAACTCTTAGAAACTTAAATAAAACAGAAAAAACCCAAAAGCAACCATGCTGACTGATGTGGGGCTGCAAAGACTTTTAAAAGCAGGGCAGTCTAGAAATATTAGATTTGTAACCCACGTTACAAATCCAGTTTTGCTTGTGCAAATATCCAGTGTTACCCCATTTTAAAGCACTGTTCCACTTCATTGTGTGTGATTAAAAAACCTACAGAGCTGACTATGTTTTATTAGTGGAGAGCAGCTGGGGAGAGGAGAATTCCTACACAGCACCTTGTCGTGCGGAAACACAAGGCATTATTTTTATTAATTGTTAAGCAATTTGTCTGCTCTACCACCAAACAACTTTCCCTCATGTGCAATCCACAGCCCTGCCAAGAGAAGGCTGCCAAATCACCACTCCCTCCACCTGAAAGCCATTTTCATAAGCTCTTGTTTAAAGTAGAGACCAAATGGTTATTGTATTTTTGTTAATGTAATGCAGCTCGATTATAACAACCTGTGGCAGATACACAGGATTTGGACGTTCATGCTAACAGATGTTTGAGAAGGGAACGATTCTGTTTGGGTTGTTTTTATGCCAGCAGATCTTGTGCTGAATCTATATAAAAACCATCTTCTTCCCCCCTGAACATGTATATTAGAGAAAGGACTACATTAATCCCCAGTGTAAATCTACTGAAGTCAGCAGTGTTACATCAGCAATGAATTTGACCCTTTGTGGTTAGCTGACATTTATTTTAAAGCACAGTCATGAATCCATCTTCCCCCTGTCTGCCCACCTTCCTTCAGAGAGGATGTGCTGCACCAAATAATGAAGGGAATGACGTGGTGGTGGCTGAGTATGAGCTGAACTTCTGCAGTTATCTAAGGATATGGTTTCACATGTTTAACTTTTGTATTTGGATAAAGGGATTACACCATGAGTAATGTCTAACAACCACTGCATATGGTTTATTTGCTTTCCAACATCTGCTGAATCTCAAATCCAATTAAAAAAATACATCTAAAAACTAACTAAAGTCTCAGCAATGTGCCAAATTAGTGACACTGCTCTTCTGCTTGAAGAGAAATGTTCCCATGTCCATGAGAAGACAAAATGGCCCTGCCTCAAATCCACCCACTGATTTACATCACCAGTGCCAGTAGGAAATACAACAGTGAAAAGAAAAATAAACAGCTGAAGAACAAAAAGGGGAAGAAAAATAAGTGCAGGACTGAGCAAAAATAGAATTTCCATGAGGATGTAAGGCTGGGAGAGGGTGAGAATCAAAATAAGAGAGGAAAGGTTTTGCTGGTGCAGTAATAACACAATAGAGAGAAATTGTGTTGGACCTTTTTGAGGTTTCCTTGAACAAATTTTCTGTTTGCAAAGGGCTTGGGTGGCCTGGCAATCTCCTTATTTTCCCTGTGAATACTGACATGGGATCTTTGAAGATCCATTAGGAAGCTGACTCCATAACAGATGAATTTCCCTGTTTATTAGCAGGTACAAGCTAATGACAAACAGCACTGTGGCTATTACCTTGTGCTTAAATTATTTCCTTAGCAAAAGACCAGTACACTTAATGATTCCAAGAAAATAGAGAACAGGACCATGTTTCCAACTTTACTTCTCCTAAAGAAAAGGTGTCTACTGACTGCTTCTTTCAGGTTTGCTACGCATATTTTAATATGTCTCCTCTTTTATTTAAGTGTTCATTTTTTAAAGTGTTCATTAACATCCCAAATCCTTGAGTGCCAAAATGGAAATGTTTGATCAGCAAGCATTACACTAGAGAACAAAAATCTTGGTCAAGTCTCCTCTCCCTTGGTCCTAACACAAAACAGGAATTGAAATTTATTCTTGAAAAGGGATGCTTTCAGTTCCCACAGTATTTTTATGCCTATTCTTTTATGTAATTAAGAAAGCAAGGCAAATAAACAGAAAAGAAAGATGTTTTACTGATGCCCAGTGGTTGTTGTGGCCCTTTTCAGGTTGTTAGAACATGGAACAAAAACTTAGATGCTGAGGCTGAGTGGTCATTTTAAAAAGAGGAGGGACAAGGTAAAACAAGCTGAAAAATCTGAGGCTGTTTGAAGCCTCACACTCATCATTTAGGGAAAAATCATCTCACCAATAAAGCTTGCTGGTCCTCTTCCGTTTTTCTATCTAGGGAAAGATCCTAAATTATGTAAATCCCAAAGAAGTTGCTTAGACCCTAGGCAATATCTGGATTTGTTATCCAAGCATGGCAGTTTCATCTGTGTCATCATTTGGAAAGCTGTCAGTCCTGTCAGCATTTCTCTGAAGTGTGAAAGAAAGACCCCACTTCTCTAATCAACAATCCTTATTTATAGCCCCCACTTTTCAGCTAAACTTGGGAATTGTAAATGGAATTTTCCTCATCTTCATCTTTTAAAATATTAAACACAATAATGTAATTAAAAAAACCCAAAAAACAAAAAATGAATCCAAAGCAACAGTTTTCTTGATTCTGCTGCAAATTCCAAGTTAACAGAAAAAGTCTGGACTGTTTGAACAGATTTAGTCAAAGTGATGCTTATTGCATAAGCCACTGCACAGTTTGCTGTTCCATCCCAGAGCAACCATCAACTCAATTAAGTAAATGAGAGAATCAAGTTATTTGGGGAATGCACACCTCTAATTAGCTGGAATTATTTGTGCAGTTAACTCATTTATGGATAGATTTCTCAGCAAGCCCACAGCTTCCACTGCTTTCTCACTGCTATACTGAGCTTAATTGCCATTCTGTTTCTCTTAAAAACCTTAATGGGTAATTGAGTGCTGTGGGGGAATGCAGGTGGGGAGAGGGAGATCTGTAAAGGACAGGCTGTCCTCAGTCACAGAGCTGCAAAAGAACCTTTTCTTTCCTTCTGACAGCTCCTATTGCCTCACCTGCACTTCTTGTTGGTACAAATAGGCACCAGTGTGGTGATTGCACCTTGCCAGAATGGGGAATGTCCAGCTTGAATCTCCCCTGGCAAACACCATCCTGCTCCTGGCCAAGTCTCCTTGCTGTCTTAAAGCAACCTGACAAAGCAGTAAAGCAAGGATTCTCATCAAATGGTGGAATCATGCCTGAGCAGAGTTTTCATTATTCCATTTCCACTTCAAATCCACATCAGAGTCACATAAAAACTGTCCAATACCTCTGTTTTCTTGCTAACTTCAAGTGATGGTCATCAGTCCAGGGGAGAACACAACTATAGCTGATTTTAAGAAAATGTATACCAATAAGGGAAAAAAACTTATCAAATGTTGGGATATTTTGAGGATTTTGCTGTCTGACTCTATGAGGGAATGGAAGGCTCTTAAATTTTTCAATTTTTTATTTTTACTGCAAAGCACTCTAGACAAATTCTTTTTTTTCCTTTTAGTGACTTACTGCACTTTGGATGTTGAAAGGACATGGTTCTATTTAAATTAGCAGTTAGGCATCTGATCAAGTCAGTCATGATTAGAGCTATCCAAAAATACATGTCTGATGAGAGGACTATTTTTGACTGATTAGAACATGGAGAATCTTTATCAAACTGGATCAGTTACTGTTCAAAAATTACAAGGAAAGGATTGTAACCACCAAGCTGACAAATTTCCAGGGTAAATAAGTTACTGTCTTGTGACAGTACAAAGAAAACAAAACAGCTTCTAGAAATGGTGAGATGGAAAAAAATCAGGGAATTTCTCTTTTACAGACAACATTTGGTGCCTGTTGTGTTGCTGAACCATCGCTGCATTTCTTCCAAGGAAAAAATTTCAGCTTAGCACATAGAATACACGTGGACCATTGAAAGAAAGCAAAATACCCCAATATTCAGTGATAAACTGGAACATGACACCCAATTCCTGAGGCAATTCATGACCAAAACATACAGCCTCTTGCCAGCAGCACACTCTGAATTTGTTCTGCCTCCCCCAGCCCCCTGAGAGCTGCAGCCTCACCCCACGGGAGCTGAGGGATATTTTCCTAACACCAAAGCAGAAATCATCGTCCAGTGGCTGAAATTCAAGAACTTCCTGCTGAAGTTGCTTGCTTCCCTGAGGTCTGGTTTTAGACATGTCACTTCAACACTTTTCCATCCTCTCTTGGCTCCTGGCTGCAGCTGTTTGGGTTCAAGGCTCACAAATAGGGATGGTCACTGCTGGCTGGGGCAGCACCACGGCCCTGACCCCAGCCCAGGTTGCTAAGTGCTGCTGCAACACAAATAAGGATCTGGTGCTTGGCAGCTGCCTGAAATTAATGGGCTGGGGGGGAGCTGAGGGGCTGTCCAAGGGTTTTGGAGAAACCTTTGGCCAGGCACTTCCCCATCCTGGATCCGAGCTTTTCCATCTGTAAAAGCTGAGGGTGAGATGCTGACTTCGTGTGAAAGCGCTTGGGAACCTCCCCGAAAGCCAAATGCTAAAAACATGCCCCTCTGTGAGGAGCTATAGCCCATTTGTTTTAGTAATATTGGACAATGTGAATTACATTTAGAGGGAAAAAAACCCTAAAATTACTTTCCTAAATATATAAATTTTACTAGCTGCTACCTTTGCTGATGATACAACCACGCAATATTCGATATGGGGGGTGGGCATTGATATTTGGAACATAGTTCATAGAAAAGATGCATAGTGGCCTACCCTAAATATCATCAGAGGAAAGATTATTTATGCTCTAGAGATTAAATCTGGATGTATTGGAAGGAAATAAATGCAGGTATGAGCTGCAGGATTGATTTTTAATTAGACATTTTAAGAAGTATTTATTTTAACTGGCTTCAGGGGCGGATCGTTATTTATTGCCACATCAGGTTTTACTGGAAACTGGAGGCACGGACTTCATTTGCCAAACTCACTGCAGACAGAAGGAGAGATAGACAAGTCTCAGTCTACAACTGGGAGAATTTTAGAGGAAATCTTTTGATGGCAAAGTAATCCCAAAGAGCAAACTTAGAGGAATTGTAATTGCTACAGCTGGAAACCAGTAGAGCCCACATGGATGGCAAGAGGTGATGTGGGAGCCTCCAGGAAGCCAGGGACAGAGCAGCAAAACCAATATTTTCCCTAGGGCTCTACCCTCTGTGGCAGCAGCATCTCTTGTAAAGGGGTTCCAAGTCACTGTCCCCATTGCAGATGTGGGATTGCACTCCCTGGCTCTTTTCCTGGCAAAATCAGCCAAGGGATAAGGCCAGGGATAGGAAGGCTTTGAACAGCAGAAGTCTCTTCCTCCCATGATACTACACTGATTTGCTTTGCTCAGAGGGGTGCAGAGCAGAAATAAAGAGCAATGTCTCCAGGCAGCTCTCACAGAAAAAAAAAATTACCTCTTTTTTTCTGGCAAACTTTCCAGAGTCTTAGCACAAGATATGAGAGCAACAAATCCCCCTTGGACCTGGCTTTGTGGTCAAAAGGGGCAAGCTTGGGAAAACAACCCAGCTCCCTCCACTATCCCCCAGGCACTGGGATAAGATACTTCTTCCTGGCTAAGTAACTCTCCAAGCTGAGCCCCTGGACCAGAGTCCACCCTTTCAGCAATAAATCTCAGCTTCAGGTGGTGCAGAGGCACCTTGAGAACAAGGGACAAATGCTGTGCCCAGGCTGCATTGGTGCCTCTGCCAGCTGGGACCTGCAGGACACACCTGGCAGGGAAGGTGGTGCTGCAGCACTGCTGCTCATTCTGATTCTGCTTCTCCCTCTCCTTTCCACAAAGAAAAAAAAAAAAAAAAAAAGATATCTTTGAAAATTTTCATGGAAAAGAAGCATACCTGAGACCAGATAGGGAATAAAGGAGGTTCAGAAAATTTATCAGGGACCACAATGAATATATGTGGGAAAAAAAATCACAGTCCAGTAATTTATATTTCTCTCCAGAAGCCAACAGCTGAAGACTAAAGGTGAATTGCCCTGTAGCATAAAAGAAACTAGGTGATTATCTAATCAAGCCAATGCTTCTCAGCAGTGATGAAATCATTCAACCACTCTGCCTGTCACTGTTTACAAGGCACTTTGAAGATGGATATCCAATGAAAGCTCTTTAAGTGTGGTGCACCGACAAGTTACTGGCATGTTTTGTTACCTGTGGACTTGTATTTCATTCTTGTCTACCACAGGAAGGAAAAGGCTGAAATTTATAATTACCAGGGGTGCTTTTAAGTGGTGCAATTTTTCAGTAATACACAAAAAAGAAGGGGAAAAAAATCCCCAACAACTAAACAAATATTACACACACACACACAAAACACCCAATTAAAGAAAAAACAAACAAAAACCCCAAACAAAAACCAAACAAACCAAAACCAGAAAAAAACCACCAAAAAGTAAGCAAGTCCAGAATTTTCTCTTTTTAGTTAAAAAGGTGCTCTCATGCCTCCATAAAATGACAAAACTGGCTTTAGTGGCAATGAATAGATGAAGAATTCACAACTAAATAGCAAATGAGAGCAATTAGGCCAGAGTTTACAGAAAAGCAATCGGCCAGCCAAGCTCTCCCCCTATTCCAAGTGCCCTTAAACCTCAGTTCTCCACCATGAACTCAGCATGTAAATGTGGGGGAGTTTCTGAAGATTCCCCTTCCTCCCATTAAAAATCAACCCCAAAACTTTTCTCTTTTGACTATGGAGAACTACACAGGACTTAAAAATATTTAAACTTCATTTCAGACTAATTCAGTGTTTTCAAAGTAGACACTAAGCAAAATATTTATATGAATGAATAAATAAAGAACAAGTATTGTATCTCAGCAAGTCAAAAGCTTCCCCCAGTTACTGCCATCACACTAAGCTCATATTTGCTAACTTTTCTGTTTAAAATCACACATGTGCATCACAGTTCCAGCAGTTTTCAAAACAAAGCATCATCAATAACTTGTTTAAGAAACAATTGTCTAGGCAGGACACTGAACTTTTATCTGCAAGTCTCTGAAGACATCCAGAGAGGGAAAAAAAAAAAGGGGGAACCAATCTCCAACTCAAAGTGCAGTTTGGAGACTTCTTCATTTTCATTACCATATTTAAATTCTGAAAGACTTAATTACCTACTGAGGATCCGACTCTGATCTAAGCCACTTGATATTTTTAACAGTGAAAACTAAAAATGTTACACTGAAAGGAATTCTTCTCTCATGCAGCACCACACCAGATATAGGTATTGGCAAAATTATTAGAAACAACTCCTAAAAGTTCCCACATATAATGGCATGCAATGATTATTTTGGGGTGTTTGTTTCCAGAGGTCTCCTTGCCCATCCCATTTTGCTAAATCTCCCTCTATCCCTTGCAGCACCAACCATGCTAATGTTCCTCTCTTTTCTGCAGTGCATTTTAAAATTTTTCTTCCAACCAAGTTATTAAAGGATCTTTGTTGTTGTTTGGTGGTTTGTTTTTTTTTTTTTTTTCATTTATTACAACAGAAGAAAAATATTTACTAAAGTAATTCACAATATATCCTTCAAGTTCTGACTTTGCCTTGAGGATTTCTAAATATAACACTTCTACCTCTCAAACACAGCAGTAGTTACAGTCTGGCAAGATCATTGTCCAGAGTGATGGAACACATGGGACCAAGCTGGAGCAACACTGTTCCTCTTGCAGATGAAAATAAAGTAATGCATTTGTGGGTCCATCTAATCCTTTCTTTGCTTTTTGCAGGCCAGAGGTCCTCTGGGGATCATTGCAAAGTGTTCCCAAGGGCTGCACTCTACATTTAGGGGCTGGCTCTGCTGACAGATGTGAAAACACCTAGCCAGACATTCTCCAACAGATGCACAAGAGGATCCTGAGAGCATAAGTAATCACAGACAAATTTAAGAATAATGTCCAATAAGGACTTAGGCTATTTTATTCTAAGGTGAATTTTTTGTTTGTAATGAATTTATTGTTTACTGATCTGCTTAGAACACAGACTTGCTGTTTTCTTGCTGCAGAATGTTACCAGATCAGATGAAATCCAAATTGAAGCAAGTGCCTGCTGTGTTTATAAAATATAAATAATTTTAGAGTGAGGAAACAGGATATTCTTGATCTCACTGGTATCATTTGAGGTCCTAAATATTTTAATTTAACCTTAATTTATAATTGCATCTAACCATTTTATGCCTCTCCTCTTAGTTCCTTCCTAACCTCATTTCTTGCAGGTAGACACTGAAGCTTACAGTTATTTCCTAGAGTTATTAATGATTTTTACCTTTCTGCCTCTCATTCCTTTTTTAGCACACATCTTCATGTCCTGTAATCACATGACACAGTGCTTGATTTTAACATCAGTCCCTCCAAGACTGAAGCTGAGCACAGAATGTCATTGTGTATAAAACTGAATCCAAATCCCCATGGCTGTTCCTGAATGATTTAGAAAACTAGTCACTAACTGATGGCATTTCTTCCTGATGGTAAGAAGTGTTTAGTGAAACTCAGAAAAGCTTTCTTACAGCACTGTTTCTCTTATCTGGGTGCAAATCCCTTGCTAATGTTGAAGATAATTTTTTTAGGATTAAATTCATCACAGAAGAATGTTTATGAGCCCTCATGTTTATGAGCCCTAAATCTGACTTGTGGATGCTTTCTTCTCTTAGCCTTCCCAGCTGGATGCTTTATTCTCAGCCTCCTCAGCTGGCCTGAAAATAAATAACCCAAAGATCTTTATAAAACCTTTTCAGATACCTGCTGCATTTCATCATGTTTCACTTTGATCTCATTTGGCAAAGGTGGTTTATATTTTGAGCCCTTGGAAAGAACAAGCTGGAGCACTGTTCACTGCCTGCTTGTGCTGCCAGGTGTTTGAGTAGCTGTGCTGAGCCAAAAGCTGGCAGTGAAAGGTGGAAGGGACTTCCCTCTAGCCAACAAGGCCTGTCCAGAGGTCAGGGCACCACTCCCTGAGGGCCTGCTCAGCAAGGACCACTCACTCTTCCTCCATTCCACAAGTCCAGTTAAGAGGAAAATGAGCTTTGGAACCACCAGCTCAGCCAGCCATGGCCATCCAACAGCTCTCCAATACCATTAATCTGTGTCAGAGCAGCAGCACCAAGTGAAAATAAGAGTCCAGCACCATTCCTGTCTCCCCAATAATTCCTGTAGCTTCCACCTCTTTGCAACTCGGACTTTCTGAGCCTGACTTAATAAATTGCATTTTATATCAATTTTCCTGGATGCCTTTTAACAAATGAACACTTCCACATCCTCTGTAAGTGAGGCCTGTGCTGGTGTGAAGCCTGGATGTCACAGACATTGCAGAGGCAAAGGGGGAGAGAGGTGACATTTCTGTGATCTTCAGAGCTGCCCAGATGACAACACACATCAGCATTATAAGGGAAATAGGGTTAACGCCTTTTGAAAGACATGCACAGTCCTTCAATAATATTCAGCTCTGATCTTTATCTAGGCTTTTATTTGTCTGGGTTTTTTTGGTTTTTTAAAACATATTACTGAACTTTGAGGCCACAAATCAAAGAACAGGATCAGCGCTGCTGTGGACCTCCCTCATTTCTTTACTGCTATTTATTGCCCAGGCCCTATATGCTTACATGTACCCAGTTGTTAATTTTTAAATTACTCTCAGTTACTCTGTCAAAAATCTTTTTGCCAAAGACAGATTCAGTGATGGAGCACAACTTTACTTGCCTATTATGGAAAGGCAAACAACTTTTTATTTTCTTTTGTCATCACTGGTGGGTTAAAGTATGAAATAATCAGCTGTGTTCGCTGTTACTTATTCACGAGATTAAGATGACAAAAGTCTCAAAACAAACAAGAAATGCTGATCTACTGAAAATATTTTGTCTAAAAGCTCTTAGGAATCCATTCTTGGCATATACCACATGTCTCTTCTTAATGTGGTACTACTGAACAGGGTCAGAACTGAGAAGATTTTGGTTACTCACCACTCACAGACAGATAATCTTTTGTATAGAGGAAACTCACACTGGGATTTCTCAACGTGAAACTACTAAAAACACAAACAAAACACAAATGAGCCACAACCACAAACAAGTTTCCAGCCCACAATATATGAGTGCACTCTCCCTCCTCTGAATAAAAACTCCCACTGATGTCAGAAGGGCCAGAATAGTACCTTAAATCCAACATCTGCCTCTCAATTTTTGATCACATCACTAGAGGAAAGTGTGAGGACAGAAAAACGTATGGTTGCTACTTGGAATAAATTAGAGTAGCAGAACTGCACAAAACACATGAGGAACTCAGTGTATTTATTCACCACTCTACTCCCAAGGTTCTGAACCACTTTCCTAAACCACAGTCTGTGAATTGATCATTTTTGCCCCTTGGCCATGAAAATTTCCATGTCATAAAGGATAAAATATGTTTGTAAAAGCATTGCAACACAAATATTTTAAAAGCTTTACAGCTGTCAGGTGAAGATGCAGATTTTAAACACAGCATTCACCATTTCTGAGCAGGATCAGGTGGCTCATTATGTGCCTTGAGATTCCATCACCAGATTCCTAAAAATCCCTCTGCTTCAGTACCTCACTGCATTTACCTCATCTTCCCTGCCCCAGAATATGACTGTCCTGGCCATCCTTTGGAGGAAGGGAAAGCAATAATTACTTATTACTTTGTCCTGGCCATCCCACTTCTCTCCCCAACCCCAGGATGATTTAAATACCATTATCTGCTCTTTCCTATTCAGTGCCTCTCGCAGAAGAGTTTCAAGTAAAGCCTATGTACATTTTTTTTTTTCCTAGTAGTAAAAATCCAACATCCCTTGGGATTATTTTTTTCTTTAAATAATATTTTGAGTCTTTTTCTTCCTTTGTGATGAGATCTATTGAGCTACACAAGGTGGAGGTGGACACTTTGCTCACCTCATACTCTGGAAAATGTAAAGTGAATTTGTCATCACAGGCAATGTCAAACACCCAAGAACCACCTGAGGATAGTACAGCAAGCAAAGAGAAGGAGTAATAGTTGTAATAAGGTTAAAACCTAGAGTGAAAGTAGTTTAAAAACCCCCCAAACAACAGAATAAAGCTAGAAAATCCTTCACTGATAATTTATGTGTGTTAAGGAGAGAACATTGAAACCCGAGCAGTGTAGTCAAAACCCAAGGGTACAGAAAGAAGCAGCATTCAATGAGAAAACCAAGAGTCAAGCACTATATAAGGTACTGCTGGGAGATGATCCAGGTGGGAGACTGGAGAGGACTGTAAATTACCATCCAGGAAGTGTTCACAGAAGGAATAAAACCCTTTTCACCTATTCTTATTGAAGAAAACCTCCAAACCAACCAACCAACAAAACAACGTCACAAAAACCCACCAAAAAAAAAATCGCTTTTATTGCTCAAGACATGTCACACTTATTCTGTGCTGCAGTTGCAATTTCAACACAAATTATATAATAATAATAATAAAAAAAAGGGCTAACAGCACAGGCAAAACCACTCCAAACCAAACCTCGAACAAAAAAGCAAATGCCATCCAGCTTCTGAAACACTACTCTTTCAAAATCTACAAGTCAAGGTACATTAAAAATTCCATCCAAGGTACAATAGCAAGATAAATATTTCTAATTAATAAATTATAATCTTTTGGACACTTTTCACTGTTTTTTTCCCCAAGGATAGTTTGTTTTGTGAAATGAGTGACACGTTTAAGGTATCCACACAGAAAGACGTGGTGGTAAAATTCAAAGTATGTCACTATAATCAAAGAGTTGGGGTTTTCCTTCCCTTGGCTTTCAGTTTTGTACCTGGTTTTGGTTATGGTAACAACAAAATAGTACACAGAGGCAAAACCCCAAATCTATATTACAGTTAAAATTACACCCCTGGAAGAGAAGACCTCACTAAGATGAACACTAAAATCCAATTATAAGCCCAGCTATGATGGGCAAACCTCCCACATGAGTTTTGCTGTGGCCTTCTCAAGTCATGATTTTTTATCTTCCTTATCATATAACAGAATCAGGCACCTGTCTGAGTATACACATTGTATGGTACAGGATTTTATTTCTCCATCTTCCTTTTCCAAGAGTTTCTGAAAGTTTTCTAACTCACCACCTTGACACATTTGAAGATGGATCTATTAATTTCCTGACACTCTGGCAGCAACTGCTATGATAAAAAGGTAATAGCAAGAAGAAAAATAGGTGTCACTTCCCTGCATTAATTCACAATATCATTTCACATCCTTTAAATCCCTTCCTCTCCCATGAAGTCACCAGTGTAGGGCACTGGAGCAATAATGAAATTCTACTCTAGTGAAGGAGGCGAAAAAGAGGCCTTTCTGTCTGCACAATGAAATGTGAAAATTGCCATGGACACCTAAGCTGTTCCCTGAAAAGCACTCCTGTACAAGGATTGCATAGTGCCTGTCTAGAGAAATGCAACTGCTGCATTGCCAAAATATTCCCTCAAGAGGGGGCATTAAGTTGTCCCCAGCAAGCTCACACCCCTCTGAAATCTACATTTCAGGGCTGGATTTCTTTGCTCTCTTCAAGATTGGAGGTCCATGGTTATGCACATCTATAGTCTAGCAACAATTCATTAATCTTGAATTTATTTCTTGCAACAGAATATTAAAGTGCCTTAAAACATCCAGGGCACAGATTCCCTTACGGAACTAATACAAAGTGAAAAGCTGAACAAGGAAGGTACCAGCACAAGACAGATACACACTAAACAAATGTTATTACGGAAAAATGGCAATTAAGATTCTCTTAATTAGCCTGTCATTTTGTATTTATCATCATAATGTTTGTTTTACAATGCTTTATTAAATCTGGCTTTATGACAAACAGTCTGCTGGCAATGCATCCTGCTGTGCAACATATGGTGTTACACCTAATGAATATTAATGCTGTGAAGTACAAATGGTCTTCTGGGACAAGGGCTGATGGCTGGGAAACTCCTGCAGATGGCATCATTATTCAAAGAGCTTCACCTCACGTGTTTCTCATCAGGTCTCCTCCACAGCTACCTGGGATGCTGCCTGTGGGCTTTCAGGGGAAGTCTAATACATTAAAATTCTTCACAGTCCCATTCCAAATTTTCAGGGGGCTTGGTGGGGGTGTGTGGTTTTTTCTTTTTCTTTTTTTAACAAAAAGTCATAGCTTAGCTTCATGTTACAAGTTCTTGTACTCTTTGATTAAAAAAAAAAAAAAAACAACAAACCAAACCAAACAAAAACCAAAAAGCCCCCAAGCTGAAGACAATCCTCATTCAGGATTTCTTACTGTGCTGGACAGTGTCTGGTGTTGTTCTGCTCCTATTTCTGTTACATGGTGCTTATAATAGAGAGACATTCCCACCCTAGACAGAAACCTGGGGAGAAGAGTCTTTCCCCCTTCCCCTGGTCACTTATTTGTAGTTTTGGGGCCAGCAGAGGTCTCAGCTGGACACAAAGGGACCATGGTAAGGAATTACAAAGTATTAAGCCTTATCTTTTCCTCCTCACTTTTGGAAGCCTTTAATTTCCCCTGGGGAGTTCAGAACAGGAGAGCACCTGAGCACATCCAGCTAACAGAGCTCAAGCCCCACCACAATAACCCAAAATTAAACCTGTCTAATTGGGAGACTCTTGAAGAGGCCATATGTGTTAGTGGTACATACTTTATTGAAGACAGAAGACTGCTCATACCATTAAAAATCAGTTCTCCTCCACCCATTCCTTGATGAAACGTTTATCTGTCAAGAATTCTCTCCCTTTTTCTCTGGCTGGAAGATCACAACACCAGCATAAGCAGTGCATTATCATTTCTACAGCCTATCTGTTTAGGGAGCTCCTGCAACTGGAAAGATTCCTACCCTGAGCCAGTTTCTTATTATTTCACAGCCTCAGCAAAGTAGCTCATATCTAGCAGTGAAGTTATTTCTGACCAAGAAGTTATTTCGAGTCCTTTCAGCACTTTAAGTTTTCAAAATGTGATTACTTAATATGATTTTTAAAAAAGCTACTTGCTTGTTTTAAAAATTACTATCATCATTTAAAACAAATAAACCAACAAAACAAACAAACAAAAAACCCCAAAAAAATCCCCAGCCCACATTCAAAAGCCCTGATTAACTTTGCTTTGATCACTTCCCTTGCACCCACAAAGAAACAGTGCTGTATCTCAATGAGGAAAGTGATGACAGCTTTTCCTGCACAAAAGACAAGCACATTATGTTTGCTTGAGAAGTCTTCTAGATTCTTCGGGAAGCCTACAAATTAAGAATGACAAAACAGACCCACCAGATTTTCATAACATGTGACTCCCAGATTCTCCATCAAGTCTGACTATAGAAATGACAGCTGTGCTCACCAATAATCACTTTGTTTATGGTACACCAATTATGCAGCATATTCTCCTAAACAGCTGGGCAATACACATTTATTTGAATGCCATCAATGCTTCAGCTATTCACAGAACCACCCCAATATATGCTTTTGGCTTCCTTCTGCTGAAAGAAGTCACAGTTTGACTCAGAGCAAAGAAAAACAAATACAACTCTGGCTGCCAGAATGCTGAAGATAGGCTGTTGGTTTTCCCTGGATTTATTTTGAGAATATTACATTTATTTTAGTCTTTCAATTGCCTGTTGCTGCAGCAAATAGAAGAAGCATCTCTTTTATGTTCCAGTATTCAGGGTAAGCACCATGGAGACAGCTCTAGCTGAGACCGAAGAGACAAATCAGCAGCTCACTGTAGGCCATAAATAGCTGTGTGGCTTTTGCAACGTTTCCCAAACCCAAAAGGTTCAAGTACTACATAGAGATGGCCCAGAAGGGTAGGAGCACATAGTGCTAAGCCAACACCACACCTTTACAGTAGAAAAGAAAATTTTCTTTCCTCCTAGCAGAGGAAAGAAATGGATCTGCAGACCCACCTTCACAGGGTCAGGCATCAGCTCCTCAGATGAAATCAGAATAACTTACATTTTCATCAAGCTTTTCAGGAATAGCAATTCCTGCACCTGCTGCTCTCCAAGTTAGAACAGTTTGGTTGTTTGACATGAACCAAGTCCCACACAGACATCCAGGGGTGTTTTAGGACATTCCCTGAACAGACAAAGTTTAGTTTCTGCTGTCTGAACAAGCTCTGTGTCCAAACTCCCACTTCATCTCCCATCTCCATTCCTCATTCCCAAAGAGAATCTCCACATAAAGTACTAATTAGATTGATAGATTAACACAATATACTGTGGCTGAAGAGCCAGCAAAGGTTCATTTAAGTTCTGAGGATCAGAAGGGTATGAATATTACAGGGAATGAATCAGTGAGGAGATTTTCCTGTCAGCAGAGAGTTCCCTCCAGTGTTTGAGAGAAATCACCTGGAAGCTGCCACAATTCTGGTGTGAGGCAACAGCAAGGGGAGTAAATGGCAATAGCAGTGTATTTAAAAGCGATTTCATTTATCAACAACAAAAAACCTGTGGAGTTTTGGCAGTCTTTGGACACAAGGTCAGAAGCTGCCTTGCCAATGTCCTCCTCCATCCATCCCTCTGCTTGGCTGATGCTTTTTCTCACTGCACATTGAGATCAAAGTGTAGTCAGACTCCCACCCTCTTCTCTTGTTTTCCTGTTTGTTAAAGGTACCATCAATAATGAAGGCAGAGCTCTGGGAATTAGGTTTGTTATTCAGCTTGTGACATTTGTTGTAACTGGATCCAAAAAGTGTAAAACATAGTGGAGGTTTCTGTGCAAGTGGATAAACAGTAGCTGCTGCTTTATGGATATTTTGGCTTAGGACTGAAGTAGTTTCTAAAAAGGCAAATTCTTCATTTTTCATATGGCATCTAGGGAATACATCACACCAGATTAGACTGAATTTTAAGGCAGAGACATAACAGGCCAAACTTATAGTGTTGATATAATAGATCTTGAACTTTTACATTGCTCAGCACAGACAGTGCTAACTCTCTTGGAAGTTATTTCTCCCCACATCTTCCTTTTAAAATAAAAGCAAAAGATGGCAGAAAGCTTACATTTTCTCCTGATAAAGTTAACTCAATCTATTTGCCCATTTTAAGGAGCAGCCTGCTGTCACGGACCAGGATCTCTCAAGCTATTTGTAATTTGAGGACATCAGGATTGTCTCTTGCCCAGAGCGCTTCTCCTCAAGGCACCTCCCTTCACTCCCCTGTCCTTTTGGCACTGCTGGACCCAAACCTCCAGCAGCTGCTGAGACACCCAGAAGGTCTCTCTCTGTCTGGCTTAAGGCTGTAACTTTTTAGCCTGAGGCTACTGTCTTCCTTTACCTATTTACCCAAGAGGAACAATTAGCAGCTTCCCCCAGCAGAGCTATTTGAATGCCACTTTATGATTGTTATTCCTGCTTGGTGGCTTAGCATGCACTTTAACCTTTATTTCGTTTTCAAACTAGCAGTGTTTGAATCCTGATCAGTTTAACCCTGACAATTTCCACAGCATTTTGCGCTATTATCCAAATCTGAACTACTTTACTGACCCTGAAAACTTCATGCAAATGATTGATAAGGGAGCTTCAGTCTTTAAAATGGGTCTCATTCTTGAAAAAGATGCCACAAAGCAAACAATTAAATATAGGTCTGAAAACTTTACTGCTGCTCCTCCTCCAGTTCCAGACAGATTTCTGAGGTCAGTTTGTGAAATTCTGCACCAGATCCCCCCTCCAATACCTTCAAACATTTCTAGGAAGTTCAAGCAGCTACAGAGAAGGTAAAGCCCATAATGATTTCCAAGGATGAAGCCTGCAGCTGCAGGGCTCACTCTGAGAGAAGAGTCAGCTTTTCTTGGGCTGCTGATACAGGTTCAAAGATAAACACAGGCACTAAAATAACCAATCTCTCTCTTATCTATTGTGTGTCAAAGCTGTTTTCTCTCTTGCACAGTACACAGAGGTAAAACTTCTTGGCTGTTTGGTATCTCATGCAGCTGCTTGTCCTCTCTGAGGGGACATAATTCAGTACTGAGAACTTTTCATATCCAGACATGAGTGGGAACAATAACAGATTCCTGCAGAGTTTCAGGAAAAACTGGAAGTGATTTTTAAAAAAATGGCTGGGCTATGCCAGCTCAGCTGAGAATTTTAATTATATTTCCAAGTATGCTCTCTAAGCAACAGGATAATTCTTTTGGTTGACACTAACCTCCAGCTGCTGGGGCTAGGAGTCAATTTTACCTTGTCCGCCTTCCTGCTACCAGGTTCCTGATTTGTCCAAGCAAGTCTGAATCCCAAAATGTCCAGGTTATAACCTGTACCCAAAGCACATTTTCCCCATCACTTTACCAATAAGCAGGCCAGTTTAGCTGGCTGAAAAGAACGTTTCTCTTTTTCAAGAAGATGTAAACATCTCATCAAGTGTTCCATCCATAAACAGACAAGCAAAGGTTAAAACAGCATTAACATTGATGTCCTGCTCATGAATTGCTCCTCACACAGAGGAGGCAAGTGGTTCACAATACTGTGCTAATTCAATAAGGAGAATAGCCAGGAAGTTTGTGTTTTTAAATTAATTGGTGCTGTATCCATCTTAAATGTTAAGTACCGAGTTCCTACGAGCTATGAACCATCCATGAAAATCACAGAAATGGCAGGTATAATGCATCATATCTTATATACTAATAAAAATACTGCCTGCTAGGCTTTATAAGGTCATGGCTTACTGCTGTCTCTCAACAATAAAAAGCTTAATGCAACACTGGGCTCTGCATGATCTTCATAGCCAGAATTAATGAGGAGGAATCACAATTAATGGTTTTCTACAAACCAATGGATCACAAGTGACAGGAGCTTATTCACAATTTATGAAGACCTGATTTTTTTTTCTTTTTTTTCTTGGTGGGTAGAGGGCTGGAAAATTGCAAAAAGGTAATGAAAAACAACTATTACACAGAATATGGTAATGCAGGTTTATAATCAGAAGCCACAAATGTGCCCATGGCAGGAACTGGTGAGCTGCAAGCCTGCAGCTCCTACATGAGCATGAGATTTAAGACACACTGACAGAAAAGTACCTGGGGCAGCATCTGCAAGTAAATCACTGCTCTATAAAGTGACCTACAGAGGGCATCTTTCTGTATGATTTGTGTTTTGAAACATGAATCAGAAAAGACAGAGGAGAAAGGTAAATGATGAGGGAGAGTTTGTGTCCAAAGACTGCCAAAAAACAGGCAGATTTTGCTCACTTACCAATATCACCAGCTCCTGCAACCCTCAGGAGCCAGGTTTCAAAATAAGTAATTTTCTAAATGCCCACAAATTTAACTTGGGGGCCTAAAATGTCATATTTATCTGCGGCTCAAGCAACAGAATTTCAGTTCCCCAGCCTTTTCTGGTTTTATCTTTAGAGTGAAAAATCCTTTAAAGGCTCATGTTTATACCTTGAGACACATACAGAGATCTCCCAGTCTTTACAGAAGTTGGTTCCTTGCTACTTCTTTATTGAAGAAAACCAAACCAAAACAAAAATGATCAAAAAGCCCAGCAAAAACTACCAAACAAAAAAACGGGACATACATGTTGGATTTTCTTTTCTCATTTAAAAGTGAAACATTTGAATAATCATCATGGACCAAAACCACTGTGTCCTAGGCCAGATCTTCACCTGTTTTCTCCAAATTTCAACAGTATTGCTCCTCTTTAGACTATAGGGTCATTTTAGACCTCTCTGCAAACCCCAGGAGACATCACAGCCACCCCAGAGCTCCAACCAGGACTCTCAGTGCCCAAGCTTTCCTGTGGCTCAAACCCTCAGCTTCTTTGGCTCCTTAAGATCTCCCTTGGGCCACAAAAGGAAAGCAAGGTGGCAGCCTTTATCTTTTGAGGGAAAAACACCAGTAGAAGTATTCTGCCTGGGATCCACAGCCAGAGTGGCATTTGGGCCCACACTGCAGAAGTTTGAACTGAGGTGCTCAATCAAACATGCTTTGCTTCCTTGCAAAGAGAAAAGAAAGGGCTGGAGAACAAGCCCTTCTATATAGCACAGGGCAGTGACAGGAGGAGAAATTGATTATTTGTAGTGGCAGGAAGACAAAAATATTAAAGGAGTTTGGGAGGGCTTTGCTTGCATAAAAACAATGTTGTCAAAGTGAGCATCACTGGTTCAAGGCTTCTGAACCCTTCCTCCTCCCTATCTCACCCCAGAAACCCTTTTAGCACCTAAAGCCTAATGTGTTTCCCATCTGAACATTTTGGTTGAGGCAACCAATGGATTGTTTCCCCTGTCACAGCCAGTTACCAGGGAGATACAAAGGAAGGCAGAGTGATGAAACCTGGCACAATAATTCCAGCTATGACATAGACTGTGCACTCTTAGATTAATTATTGAATTTGGGGTGATTGCTTACAAGGTGAGCTCCTGTTTTCCTTCTGCAGCAATGGATGCAAATCAGAGCAGGCAGCTGGTGACATCAAAAGGCCTGGGCAGCACATCTGATTTTCCCCTTGCATCTGCATAACTCCACTGACTCAGATTTATATTGGGGTGGAACAGAGAATAATCAAAGCCAGCATGCTCTGTCTGAGCTGGGGCACAAAAATGTCAGCAGCCTTAATCTTTATAAGGAATCCATCAAGCAGGGCTTTAATGCAGCCCGGGTGCTACACCCAAAGCTGCTTCTGCACAGTGATGGATGCAGGGCAGGTACCAGAGCTGGAAAGCAGGGAAGAGATAATTGAAATACACGTGTAAACCATTAGGCTATCACTCCCTGCGGGGCAGGCAGGGGGAGCAGCATCAGGATGGCTTCCAGGTGGAGCTTCTGGTGCCTGAACTGTCTCCAGCCCAGGAGGGGGCACAGCAAGGGATCAGGAGGGGACAACACCCCCTGATTATTCATTAAAACAACAAAACAAAAAAAAAGCTGGCAATGCATGCAGCACAATTACAAATAAGAGCTATGACAATCAGAAGGGCAGGTTCTGATTAGGATCCTGCAGCTAACAGAATTCTTTCCCTTGGGTGGATTGATATTGGCAGGAGGCAGAGGAAGGTGGAAGGGACTCACAGGAACAGCATCAGTCGTGCCCTGGGCTAACTACACATTGCAACCTTGCAGCAAAAAAAAAAAGCAACTCCAAGGTGAATATAGTGCAAAAAACCCAGCACTGCACATGTTCCCTACATCCACACCCTCATCCTGCTCTGCAGAACGAGGCACAGCTGAGCCAGACAGGTTGTGCTGGTAACCCTGCTCTGCTGGACAGAGCCTTTCAGAAACAAAACTACCAGCAACATTTATGCAGGGGTCTAATGGCTTCTCAATACCTGCAAGAGTGGAAAGGCACCTTTAAAATCCTTTGTGCATCTTCTATTCTAATATACCTGAGGATTCAGCCCTAATACTCCATTTCTACCCACAGAGTTATTTTTGTCTTTGATATGTGAGGACAAGAACTTCAGAAGTCACCTCATACAAAACTGAGGACATAAGCAGAAAAATGATCCATTTGCAGGGAACTATTTGACAGAGATTAGCTCCTGGTCTAACTAGTAGAAGTGAAAGAAAATGGGAGTGCATCCTTTTACACAGTCATAAGTGTCTGAGCTGTCCTTAGAAGTGAAAGAATAATTATTGCAGGAAATAAAGCTGAAACATTTCATGTAAACACACAGATGCACAAATGGTGAACTTGTGAAGCTGTGTGCTCATTGCAATGCCACAGAGAGTAGTAGAGCAGATGTAATAAATCTTGGTTGGAAATGCACAAAAATCCTGCACATTCACCCCCAGTCAAAGCCTGTGGTCTGCTTGCAGTGATGGCTTTCCCTCCCATGCTCCAGGTCACAATGGATTTTGTTCCATCCTTCCTCCATCCCTCAAACACAGATAGGTGGTTGAACTCTTCCAAACAGAAGGAATTTCCAGTCAATTCCAGTTTGAAGGCAAGTTTTTTTTTCTGGTTTACACTCTGAATGGAAAATAGAGCTGAGTGACACCACAAGTGATGACATCAGCTTTAATAGCGCCTCAAAACTCAGATTATGTATGAAACATTTCCACAACAATTCCCCAAACCCCTGGTATTTTTCCTGGCCTCTAATTGCAGGAGAGGATACACTTCACATGAGTTCTGGAAATAGCTTGGGGCTGTATTCAGCACAAAGCCCCAGCACAATGACCTGAGCTGTCACCTGCTCCTGTCTCCCTGCACAAAACTTTGGTGCTGATCCCCAAAACCCCATTTCCATTCTGCACCTCCACTTTCTCCCACCACCCTGGGTCTCCTGGAACATTTAACCTGAAGATGTTCTGTATTTGGAGCATCAAAGTATTTTTCTCCAGGACCTGTGCTATTTGATGTGCACGTGGTTCTCATTAGTAAGGAATGGTTTGGGCTTTATGAAGAGATTAACTCTGCTGAACTTGTTCATGGGGTGAAAAACAACTTTCAGATGCAGAACTTCTGTGATCCTTCCTTACCCAGGATGATTTTAGGATATGAAATAAACCAGTTGCAAAAAATCAGTCTTGCTCCTTGCAGACTCTGGGAGTGAACAGCAATAAAGGGCATATTCATCAAAGGTTAGTGTTCAGAGTGAAGGAGTCCATATGGCTTTAGACTGGAGCTAGAGGTGGGGAACAGGCAAAGGAGGGGGAGGAAGGGGGAAAATTTCAGTGAGGCCAAAAACTATGAGAGAAAATGTATATTTGAACAAGACAATTGCATAAGGAGGCCTGAATGATATTTCTAGAGATAAGTCCAACAGACAGCAACTTTGTCAAGGGCTAAAAAAGAGACAGAGAGTAGGACTGGTACTGCATTTACTGTGCTCTCAAGAGTGGCTGGAGAAGCCAGGTGACCAAGCAAATTAAATAATAAAAAAATGCTTAAAGGCCAAATTGGGAAGATTGTATTTCAAGGTGTTTTAGTCTATTTGCATATTTCACACAGCTATTTTTCAAGAGCTACCAGATTGTGTTGTTGCAAGACCCAGGACAATACACCATAAGTGAATTTATTCCAAGCAGAAAGAGATTTATTGCTCTGGAAAGTTTCCCTAGATATTCCAAAATAATGTAACCCATACCTTGAATAAGTGTTGAGAGCCTCCCACTACCAAATAGGGAATTAAAAAATTCTAGATGTTAAAGCTGGATACTTGAATTCAACACGAAAAAGAAATATTTAACTGCATAAAAATGAAGAACACTGGCAAAGTGAAAGAAATTTGTGTTGATTTAACTTAAATATAAAAAAAATAACTGACCCAAGTATTGTGCTGCATTCTCACAGTTTGGCTGGCATTCACACCAGATCTGCCTCTGCCCCATCTATCAGAGAGAGAGGAAAAATTGCTTAAAGCCTCAGTATCACCAAGAGATTTATAAATGGTGAGGTTTAGTTACAGCAGATTGAATTCATGTCTGCATCTTATCAAACTGGAGCCAAATTGTGCCACAGATCTGAGGCTCAAGGCGAGGCACAGGGAACAGACAAGGTATTCATCTGCACCCAGGGCACAAAAGGGAAGGGCCAGATGTGGGAGAGAAGGTGAAGTATCATTTAACCAGAGATGTTAAATCCAGGTCTTAAAGCGTGCCAGGGGAAAAAAAAGACCCACAAAAAGCCAACCAAGAAGTGAACAAACCCATCTGTTGTTGCTGCTTAACTTGACTGCAGCCCCACCTCAGCACTGAAGGAATTACAGTGTGCTGCACTTCTCACCAGGACTGCATCCCTGCACTTCCCCAAGGGTGAGGGGGATGCTTTCTGCCACCAAAAGCTGTGAGATAGCTGAACATCTTCTGTCCCCTGCCAGCACAGGCTGTACCACTGAGGCAGAGCTCCACTTGGCAGGACCTGCGCTCAGAAAAGCTGGAAACGCACCACCAGACTTCCCACAGCTTCCTTACACCCCCTCATGCTGGAGCAGCATGGAAGTTATTCTGAAGGCTGAGAAAAATGTCAGTTTAAAATATTCCTGCGTGAATTTGGCACCAGTTATCTTGCTTAGTGTCTTCACTGTAAATTAATTAGCTCTTCTGCAGACACATTTTCTATTTATAACACTTTTCTCTGTGACATTGGTGCTGACTTCTTCCTGCCTAAATATTAGATGCCATCTGTGGGCTCCCTGTTGTTTCACCCACAAGTCAAACAAACAAACCACAACTGAAAGCACAGCTATCAGTGCCTTCAGAAACAAGGCTGAGGGTAAATTTTAAATTTGGCAAAATAGAATGGACAACATGCATACACAGGAAAAAAAAAATCTAACAAAAAAAAAATTGTACAAATAGCTGCCCCATCCTTCTGTGAAAAGAGGATGCTGACCCACATTGCTCCCAACATCAAAGGACTTTTTCAGCTTTGTCACTCCCTCTCTTTCTCTTATGACAACATGCAGGTGTTCTATACTACTTTCAGAGAGAAACCTTAAAAGACTGTGAAATGATAATTCTAACATGCACAAGGAAGAAAAACAAATTGCGAGAAGTCACACAACAGGTTATAGCCAAGCCAGGAAACTTCACATACTCAAGACCTAACTCTACTGATTTCTTCATTGTCTTATTCTAAGATCGTCAAATTATTAATAAAATGCAGAACAAATATAAGTTATGCAAAAAAGCCTAGAAAAAATGCTTTAAATCTTTGTTTTAATCCCTAGAGGTGGAGCTGCCATCTCATAAGAAATTTCTTGTAATTCCCTATAGATAAATGACATTTAAATTTACACACATACACCAAATAAAAAGGAACTTCAGTTTGGAATAAGTAGCTGGAAATTCCTGCTCCTCCTCCCTCAATTTAGAAATATGTTGAATAAGAGTTTTGTTCCCACTTAAAAAAAAAATCAATCAACTATTGGAAGGTATACACAGCTCATGAGGGGATACAGGGGAGCAGGTGAGGAAGAAAAAGGCCAAGAAGCCTTTGGGGACAGGAAGAAGTGGTGTGAAAGGAATGCACCTGAAGAACAAATATTGCTGTGCAGGCACCTGCAGGCTCCAGAGAGGGGAGAACCCTTCCTGATGCAGCCAAGAGATTGTTGCTCAAGCAACTACAGAGATAAATAAGCATTGTGCACTGAAAAAAGCAGGAGGAACCTATAGAGGAAACACTGTTGTCAGTGTGACAATATTTTTTCTTTCTCTAGATAGAATATGATAGAAAAGGAAAACTTATTTCCTTCATGAATTCTTATCAACATTTATGGTGTCTTTAATATATCAGGCATTAATATTTCACACATCCAAGGTGACTGAAAGTGCCCCTCCTCCCCTCAGAGATTTTCTCTCTAGTGCACAGCACAGATTTTTGGAGACATCCATTATCATAGACCAATTACTTAGCAACTATTTCCCTATAAAAGCTTTTCCTAAAGCTTCCTACAGGACCCACAAGTCTGTTCCAACTGGTGCTGCATTTAACCAAAACTAAAACCCAGTGCCCAGAGTCCCAATGGTCTGAATTCTTTCTATAAACACTGATAAATTTTCTTCTTCACATTCTCATCACCATTTCTGATTCAGCTTCAGACAGGAAAAAAAAAAAGAGAGGAAAATCTATGGTTAAATAGATATACACACACACACACCTTGCCCAAACATGCTTGTGCACCTTGGAAAACATATGATGTGTTTTATACCTCCCAGTGGCTCCCAACACCAATTTGCAGTTATAATCAGTTTTTCATCTTGGCTATCTCACCACAGAGACCACTAGCCAATTAATGGTTGTATCTCTTTCTCTCCTTATACAACTGGGGAGAAGTTAAGCTTAGCTATAGTGTGGAATAATTCCTCAGCCCTGCTTTCAGAGATTACTGCCTCCACACCAGCTAGGAGGAAAGAAATCAAATGTCTTCATCTGCAGCTTTCAGGTTCTTCACTAACATTTTAAATAAAGATTTGGACAAAAATCAAGGCAATTGGTACCCCTGAAGAAAATCTTCAGCCACTTAAGGCTTAGAAATTACTTATTAAATGATTGAGACTCTAATCAATCACAATCCGAGATATTTTTAAAAAGCAGCAATTACTTAAAGGCTTTAAGGCTTTAGCACTCTTTGTCTCTAATAAGTGCTTAAATTCCACAGCCTTGCCTGGATTTAAACACTTCCTAATACATTTAAGTTCATCAAACTTCTGCAAGGTCAGCAAAAGATGTTCTGGGGTAAATACCTTCTAACCCATGCACATCCAAGCTCCAACAGGAAAAGAAAAGGAAAGTGAGATACATCACAGGATTTGTTTGCCATTAATGCTACAGATGATCTCTGCTGATGCAAGTTTTAGCAGAGACTAATGCAATGAATAAAACAAGACGCTGGTTAAAAGCAGCAAAGACTTCAGAGGGCAGTAAAGGAGGGAGAAGGAAATGTGACACAAATCAAAAATCTGGTGTTTGACAAAAGGAAAAAGCAGAGGCATGAAAAAGCAAAAGACACACATACAAGAGGAAACCGAAAAAAATTGAAGGAAACACACACACAAATGAAAAATCATTTTTTTTTTGTATCACTTGATCCAAAAATATCTTACTGGGCCTTTTTGTGTCTTCTATTTACACAAATAAGAGATGCAGCAGGAACTAGGGTAAAATTAAATGCTGAATTCTTCCCCAGTCACACAGAGCAGAATGAATTTTGCATCATGACTCTCAGAATAGAATGGACATAGCAGAGTTGCTCACTGATATTAAGTTTGTCTTCTTTGTTTTAAGGTCCCTTTCTAGGGACAAATTTCATCACAAGGACAGGCCCAGTAATTACAGGCAGGTCTCCTTCTCAGTGATGAAGTTCCAGCCATGCCCAGACAACATCAAAAAGGAAGGAGCATCCATCAGATCTCCTACAAGCCCTTGGTTACAAAATTAGGAAAGAGGCAAGCACGAATAAGAGGGAAATGATGGATCTGAGCAGCTATTCTTTTGACATTTCTGCTAAAGGTTCTTCCAGAAACAGTTTATATCCAGATAACTCATCCTAGCAGTGCCCATAGTTTCCTAATCAAATTAGAAAGATTGAGTCATTAGGGTCAAGTGACCAGCCACAAAATGATTAAAGACCGTAATCAAGAAATCGAAACTAATTAGTACCTAAGCCTATTAAAATGGCTTCAAAATAAATTACTTCTACGTGAATTTATGTCTAGAGGTTCAATTTTGAAAAGTAACAGAAGCTTCAGGTAGAAGTTGCAGCATTCCTGAGAAGGGCAAAGCATTTCACTGGGATAGCAAAATGCAGAAAAAAGGGCTTGGGTCCAAGTCAGCATTTTCAGGTGAATCAGCAAACTTTGAAGGGTCAGGAGTCCAGTCTGAGCTCATCTGAGCAGTACTGCACAGAATTTATGGTTAACTCTTCTACAACTTCATTTTAAAATACCTAACTTAAGGAAATTTTACTCCTAAATGTGAAAGCAATGAAATGAATTGTTTACAGAAGTTCTGAGAAGCTTAGGGGAGAAAACTAGAAAACAAATAATCTCCATCAATTTGTAGTGGTTGGAAAACTTCAGAGTCTGGGATTTTTGTATGTGTAGAGACCCAGAAGCTGAGGTACCCTCTTGGTTACATAGAGCTGGATAGGCCAACAAATTTCTAGATTTTCTAATGGAAATACTGCAAATGCAACCCTTAATTTAAGGCTTTTCAGCTTTTTCATATTATTCTCCATTAAAACCAAGAAATGGAAATGAGCATAAAAATTAGGAGGTACAGAGAACAGCAAAACCTCATGCAACTATTTTATACATCAAGTTCAATTCTGATTTCACTTAAGAAAATAATTTTGAGCCATTTTTATTAGGAGCATGAATCCAAAAAGATTTGCACACTCCCCATATAGGCTATCCTTGTGCACAGACAAAGTTCTTTCAGAGACAGCACTTCCAGGAACTGTGAAATTAAGCACATTATTTTTCCAAAGCTGAGGTTTTCTTGCTAGCCCAGTCTCTTCTGCAAGCTGTCAGTACATTTTAGGAAACACATTTTCTTACATCTCAGCTCTTACTTCAAAGCACACTCCCAGATTTTTCTCATGGCAACATAACGTGCATAACCAGCTAAGAGTAATAACACAGCAAGTATTTTCTAAATGCAGAATTGATGGTGTGATGATTAGAGTCAAAATAAAAGCAGAATTACAAAAAAAAAAAAAAAAAGGAAAGAAAGAAAGAAAAAAAAATATCTCTTGACCATAACTTTTTACTCCTGCCCTACACATTTTCAGATGTTTCCTTGGCTGGTGTTATCATCTAGCTTGATAGAAAAAGGAGTTTGCTCCTCCGCCCTTTAGGAAGGCAAGTCACCTATTTTAACTTTTCAGTGAATGAGAAATTATATTTCCTTTCAAACTTTTCTCTTTTCTTACATCAGTTCTTACTACTTTTCATATGTTCCCTCAAATCTTGCCTCAGCTCCTTCACTAGATCTCTGTGCCATTTTTATACCATACAAAATCCCATGGATTCTTTCAGAGCTGTGGCTGCAGCAGATCTCTCTTTATCTCTCTCTCATGGCCCTCCTCCAGTCATTGCCTTGTTCTAGGGCTCAGTACCAAAAAAACCCCATCTGTTACATGTTACACGAGCTTAGATTGAAAATTACTCTTCTTTTCTGTGGCTGGGATGGGCCACTCTGGCTAAAAAGAAAAGGGAAGCTGGGAACACCAGCTGCGGACTTTATTCAAAACCTGCAGAGGATGCCATCTGCACCATGCCTGAGGTGAGCACAGCACAGAGGTCCAGGTTGTCCTCCTGAAAAGAGAGAAGCACCCCGACTTTGGTTGTGGTAAGGATAGGAGCACATGGAGCTGAGGGGCAGGGACAGCTTTGTAGCTGGGATTAAATACTGAGATCTCCCCAGATCTGCCCCAGTAAAATTTCTGCAGGCGCACCCCCAGCCACACAGGCAACCCTGCCTGCTGATACAGAAAGGAGCTAACACTAAAAAATGACATGCACAGCACATTTCTCAGTGTTACACCAGATAAGCAGCATGTCTGGCAGTAATTCAGTTTGAGCCTCTTCTGTTTCCAAGGGTGTGTGCTTCTTGAGGTTTGGCTACCAAATGTTATCCTCTAATTATCATTGCTTCCTGGAGTTCTCCAGCCCCTGAGAGAGATCCTCACTGGATGTATTGTGCTCTTTGCAGTAGTAGCAGCTGCTGGTGTTCACCTGGATGCATTCATCAGGGTAGAGCTCCTTAACACTATTTCAATCATTTTTGCAGGAAAATGAGTGCTAAGCAACCCCAAATCTCTCCTCTGCTTCTTGCTTACATTAAGCTTTCAGCCATTCTGAGGGTTACTGTTAAGATGAGAGTCTATTGCTTGTTAGCAATAAAAAAGTTAATTTGGCTCTGCTATAAAATAAACCTAATCCTAAATAAAAAAAAAAATAAAAATCACATTAAAGTAGTTACAGCAAATTTCCTAGGTAATGAAGAAGGTATGGTCCTTCATTTCCACCTCTATCATTAGTTACAGATGTTGAATTTTAAAATATTTTTCCATGATCATGGGCTGTACACCCTGGGAAAACAAATATCTGGGGGAGGGAGAGGAATTTGCTGAGGAACATTTCTCTAACAGTAGTTTTTTTCATCCATTGATTTACAAGCCACTGATTTACAAGCTGTGAATGAATAGTAGCCTTCAACAACAGGAAGCCACGGCATTGAGAAACCCTAGAGCGTCAGGTGGAGCCTGGAGACAAGGCTGTCTGCTAGCAGGGAAATTCACTCCAGGAGCCCCCTGTAATCAGAGCTGTTAGCCAGAAGGAAATGTCTTCAGCACTCTTACATGGCTCTTAATCAGATACTGACAGAGTGCCTTTGATCAGTGCATTTCCACAACGAGGGGAGCTGCAGCTTGCAGGGTGTCTACACGGATTTCACAGCCAGCTCCCAAAGTGTGCAGGCACAGGAATTTCTCTGACTTCGCCCTCCTCTCCCCCTTGGCTTTTGCTGCCTCAGAAGACAGTCATGGACTTGGGAATGAGCAATGTGGAGCACCACAGATGCTTAACAGCTTTGCTGGTGCCCTGAATGCAGCAGGGAGCAAGCCTTCCCTCTGTGCCTCGTGGCATTTTACAGCCTGGGGATGGAGCAGCAGGAGAGAGACACGCTTGGCTCAGCTGCTCCTGACTGGTCCAGGCTCATGGGGAGCCAAGGCTGGAGAATCAGACTAAAACAGCCTCCCACAGAATAATTGTGGTCTAAATAAGAGTGTTAAGAGGGCATTACTGAAGATTAAGGCCCTCCATCCTGTCAAGCTCCCTCAGAAAGAATTACATTAACCAACAACTGACATTAGGTGTGCAATAACTTGCAGAAGGTATTGCATGGAAAGCATCAGCTTCACCCAGAGTGTAAAATGCACTTGGTAAGAGGAGAAGTGAGGCAGCTCTGGGCATTCCCTGTCCATGCCATTGCAGGAACATTCTGCAATATGAAAGCTGGCACACACCAGGACCCACTCCTGACTCATAAAGTAATCTGGGAAACCAAAAAAGGCTCCTGAGCTTTTATCACTTGAGGAAAGGGCCTCTGTTTCTAATAAGCTGAAGACCACAACAAGAGGCTCCACACATTACACAAGTTAAGCAGTGAAAGAAAGAACAGGAGGCTACAGAGGGGGAAGGGGAAAGATGGTTTTGGGTCCCATTCCACTAAAAGAATGTGCTGTGAGCAGAGAGATCATCAAGCAAAACAGGGATATATTAATCAGGCAGTCATTCCTCATCCTCTTACATCACCTGGCTGTAGGCTGGTGCAGCAGGGGTCCAGAGCAGTGGGTGACCATACACAGCATCAGCAGTGACCTGTGCAGCACATATGGAATATACATCGCAGAAACAGGAGATAAAAGCTCACCCGCTGTTCTGTGGCTTTCTTAATAGAGTGCCTCTGCACCACTGGGTGAATTAAGAGCAGAGTAGCAGCTTTAACTCTGGATTTCCTCACCTCTGTGTTAGAACACCTCTCTTGTTTAATTTAAGTACTTATTAAGTCATTGAGGAAATGAAAGAAATGAAGAATGTGATGTCAAGACCGAGAGCAATTTGAATGGGGCAAAGGAGCCTTCTCAATTTTATTCAGTCTTATTACATAGTAAAAGATACTACACAAGATAAAACAGATATAGGGGAACTATTCTATAGCAGATGCAGTCTGTAATAATATCATCAATAATTATATGCAATTAAAAAACTAAACAAACACAAATGGCTCACTAAGGTGAAGGAATACTGGCACTGCTGCTCACAAATACATCAAAGAATCAAATGAGGTCAAACCAAACAGTCAAATGCTCTAAAAGGCTTTACACCTTCAGGGGTAAAGAGAAAAAAAATATTAGAACATTCAACACAGAAGTGGTGGCTCATTTAGAGTTTGAGAGGGCACCTGCATGTAATGTATATATATTTCATCAGGCATACAACTGCTTTGGATATCGGCAGGATAAAACACAAATCCTGACAGCATTTTATGACAGAAGTCTCACCTTGGTCTTCCTGCTTGCTCCTTTCTCCTCTATGTGTAAGAGATAAAGTATTTCAACCCAGATTCATCCCACATCATTTCTGGTGCCCCCTGCAAAGAAAATAGTTGATAAAAAAAAATCAACAGTAGTTCCATATCATGGTCTGGATCATATGTGAAATTTGATATTTTGTTACTTCTTGTTTTTGGTATTTTCCTGGGCTTTCCCACCACCACCTGCTATACAATGTATATCACATAATCCTGGCTTTCTATTAAATAAATTTTGCATTTGCTCTCACACTCAGAGAAATCTTATCATGGATTCACAAGCTGTTGCTTGCAGCAAGAATAACCTTCTAAGGAACTGTTTCCTTTTCAAGCTTATTCTGCCATTCCCCTACTCCAAAGTTTAATATAGAAATTCTCAGAACCAGCTTTCTACTGTTTCACGCACAACCATTCCAAGGAAAATTAAGATGAATGCAACACAAAGCAGAATGGATCTCTTTCCTCCCTGTGGCCTTTAGAAGATATCTTGAATTTCAGCAAAACTTTCTCCATCATGAAGGGAAGCAACCCAAATGGTGGAGATGGAAATTTTTATAATTCTTTAAGAAGCTTGTTAACCAAAGGCAGCTGATGGAAAAGGAACAAAAGAAGGATAATAATGATCCCCAATATGGACTCAGAGAGCTTGGCTGGCCTAGATCATTGTGCCTGTCCTGAGGAGCCAGTAGAGCACCCAAGTAGAAATCCTCCCTTGCTGTTGCATGATGGATGTCAAATATTAGGATGTTGCTGTCCTTGTGGATGTTTAGAGATATACATTTCTAAAGCAAAACATAAACAAGTGGAACCACCGTGCAAGCCTCAAAACAAGAGCAACTTTGTGTGCTAGCCCACAGATTGAAAGCAGATGTAGGGCTTGGTAATTAGGCCTGATTTGAGCTGCATGAAGTGCATAAAAGCAGTTGTTTTGGAAATGAAGGGAAGGACCAAGGTAATGTAAACACAATTTGTCTTTTTGCTGCACATGGCAACAGATTAAAGAAAATGAAAGAGAATTAATCATGGGGCAAAAAAAAAGGAAAAAAATCTTCAGGGAGGGTACTTACATACTCTCATCCTTCAAAACTGAAATGCTTAAATGCTGCTCTTTCAGGGCTTGTATTTGCATTATGCTGATGTGTAACCTGATCAAAAAGCTCATTTATTTTATAAAGTTCTATATTTATCAACCACATGTGTCTAAAAATGCACAATTAAGGTGGTTGTGAACTCATCAGGAAGAGATTGCTGATAGCTGACTGATTTGGTCACAGACTCCTGCTTCAATCAATGCAACCCTTGATTTGCAGCATTTGGATCAGACCTTGTCCTTGGGAAAGACTGAATGCTGGCATAACCTTTTCCACGTGAGTGGCACCAAAATGATGTCTGGAGGAAGTCACTGTAGATGGATCATAGGATTGCATGATCTTTTCTGTTGGTTTTGGCTTTGCAGAGAATTAAAACACTTCCCACTCTGTTCCCAAAGAACCAAAGTGTGATTGCAGGACACAAAATCCATAGCTTGTTCCAATATCCTTTCAAGGTGCACTGGGGCCTCTGGATGTTGGATTTAATTATCCCGGCTCCTCCAGCATCCCTACCTGAATGTGATGTGAGGATGTGACAATGTGAGATTTCTTTGTTTATCTCACTAAATGCTGTCAGTCACAGGACACAAACACATTTTATTAAACTCAGTGAAAATGTTGCATTAAACACTGAAGTCCTGTAGGCTAAAAACAATTGCTTACAGTATTATCACACAGATGAAAACAGTATTTTTTTTTTTTTTACTTTGAGAAAGATCTGCTATTTAATAACTGCCTGGAGCTATACTGAAGGCATCAGTGTTGTAAATATATCCACTATTCTTAATCACTGCTTTGTGTTTTTCATCACATAACTCAAAATATTGCTATTTGGATTCTAGCTCAGCTTTCCCAAAATGCAAAGCACCACAAAAGACTTGCACTCCTCTAAGATTAAACATGCACTAAAGCCCTTCTTTTGTAACAGCAGGATTATCACTCTCTCTCTTTTGCCACTCCCCAGTATATAAAAAAGGCAGTTTTAAGTTGCAGTGTGCCTGTTTTAAAGGCATTGCCTTCACAGTCCTTGCAAGAAGTTTTTAAAAATGGAATACAGGTCTTTGAAGTAATTACAAGGACACAAGCTTTTAGCAGGAAATTAAATTAAGGTCCCCTGCCCACATTCTCAGAGTGTGTGTGTATATATATATATTTATATGGAAGTTCACTAATAATTATTTTTACTGATTATGTTTAGGGCAGGGTTTTCTAGGTCTTTTTGGGAAGTTTTATTGGGCTTTGGGGCTTGGTTTTTTTTTTTTCCTGAATATTGTAGGGTTTTAACACTATCAGGCTGAAAGAAGTAAAAGTACTTGCATCACTGCAGAGCAGCCAAAAGAATTTTTTCCCCCCTTTGGTTTCTCATCAAGGATGTGTTAACATCAGATTCTTGCCCTGCAAAGGGTGCCAGGATGCTATATTTCTCATGTCTCAGAAATTCACTTTTTCTCTGAATATGGAATGTATCACAGTAGTAGCAATGCCATTCCATTAGAATTTTGAAACAGAATAATGAGCTAAATATCTTTTTTTTTCCCCCCCCCAGCTAATTAGAGGTTTGAATATTCTTTGAAACATTAGTGAGTGGTGGAGCTTTATCCTGAATGATCCAGTAGAACCAAAGTCAGCAAAAATAAATCTCACAGAAGGAAGAAGCACTGAGAAAGATTTTTCAGGTGGTTTCCTTGGGGGAAGGTGACATGAGAAAGCAGAATGTGGCTTACAGAGGCTCCTTCCACAATCATCATCAAACCTCAACTAATTTTGGCTTCTGCACTACCTTATATATTGATTTAAACAAATCTGATGATTACCACTACTCACAAAAGAAGAGAGCTCTGCATTAGGATTTTTTGAGGGGGTTTAGGGTTGTTTTTAATGGCTTTTCCTGTTTTATCACAAAGTCTGAGGCAGCAGAAGCAGCTCTAACCCACCACAGTACTCAGGGTTTTGTGTTCCCCACAGTGAGAGAGATTTCTGCAGCCTCAGGCAGTGAAGCCAAAAGCACAACAGCTCAAACTGATACAGAAAAAATTCAGGAACTCAAACTCTGAGGTTGGAGAAAACAAAAGGAAAAAAAAAAGGGAAGCTGTTTGCTTTGAACATAGTGACATTAAATTACAATTTAAAGGCAATTTAGGAATCTCTGCAACCATTTCAGATTTGTCAGCCCAGTGGTTTATGAAAACAAAATTAATTCTCTCTCAAAGCAGGGGTCCTCACGGCTCCCCCTCCCTCAAACAAACACATACTTTGGACCATGAAATGCCTATTTTAAAGGAAATTCAGTGCCTTGTGTCACCTTTGAGAGACTCTGCTCTCAGGTTAGGACTCCTGGGACGATCCCTTTCAGGGCAAGGAGGGCCAAGACACCCTTTTAGTTTTCTTAATTTGTTTCCACATCACTGTGATTTCAGCTAAAAAAAAAAAATCCAAAACCAACAAACCAAAAAACTGACCACAAATTAAAAAAAAAAATCAACAAAAATAACCAATCAAATAAAAAGTAAAATCAAAACCAAATAAAAATCAAAGTAGCCTTTGACTGATTTTCATTTTTACTATTTTACAGTGCAGAAGCTCTTCTTAACTGAGAGCAGTGACGCTATGAAATGTCTAAGGTTGTACTGAACCAGCATCACAATTATATTAACCTTTCTTCCACAATCAAATACAAATTGGCACTTGTACAATTCCTATTTCTCGCTCTCTGTCTGAAGGAGTGGCTCCAGGCTGGGCAGGCACCAGCACCAGAAAGGCAATATTAACTCCAGAAGATGTCAGAACCCTGCAGAAACCTCTCAGCAGGCTGGGAGCTCTGGATACCAGCACAGTACAAATGAATCAAAGGAGTTTGGAAATGTGTCTTCCAGCAGTTCAGCTGCCAGGTGTCTGCTGTTAGTGACCACAGCTCCAGCATCTAGATAGGCCTTTTCTCCAATGCATGGTTAATTAATAATTTAATACACAACATTAATTTTTGTCTCTGATGGTATTTACTGAGTTATGAAGTTACCTTCAAGCTCCCCTCTCCCTGTCAGGATGAATGCTGTTGTCCTAATATTTTAGCAAGGATAAAATCAGTGGTTCCAGGATGGCAACAGCCTCCTTCAGAGACATCTTCCTGGCAGGGGGAGATCTAAACATTCATGTTGAGACTTCTGTCTAAATTCCTAAAGACTTTGAGTGTCCTCAGGTATTTCTCCTGCCCCAGGATCAGTTCTCATTGCAACCAGCCAATGGTCAGATTTAAAGAACAGTTGGATCATCTTTCAAACTGAGCAAAGCACACAAGAAACAGCAAAGAATTTTTCTTTACAGAGCAGACCTGCAAAGTCTTGAAGTTGAACGTAGTAGCAGCTCTCAGGCACTCCTTTACTGGTTAGATAAACAAAGTAATTCATATCCATCCCCAGATGATTACTTTAATATGAGTTTTGGAAGGTTTTTTTAGATCATCTTTCATGTTCTCATAGAACACACTTCAGGAAAAAAAACTAAAGCCTTATATCAGGACATTGGGCTGCACAACTGTTTCTATCAACTGTATCTTTCTACTTTCCCCAATTCTGCCAACAAGTGTTGCCAGTACCCCTACTTTAAAGGCTTATTTGCTCTTAATAGAAAAGTTATGCATCACTGCACAATCATCTGAATGCCAGATGCATTATTCTTCCCTCAGCTGAGCTTTATGTCTGTCAGTATTACAATACAATGAGGCTTGATAATTTATGAAAATTGTTTACATTGTGAGGTCTCCCAGTCACTGGAAGTGTGAAACTGAGGGAGTTCTCCTTGTCCAGGAGTATTAGCTCTTTTAAGTCATGTGTCTGCAAACTGCTTTCTGTCCTCCAATATATAAATATCAAATATTTCCTTATTGTGTCCTCTCAGCTGCCAGTGTAATGGGCTCTTCAAAAGTTTCATTGTGGCACATTAAAATAGGCCATGCCATGAGACATTTCAAATGCAATTGTTTCTGCTCAATAAAGAATTATTCTGTTGGTTTGTGGTTGTTCAGTGGGAGCCATGAGAGACCAAAGAGATATGGAAGAATGGTGAAGGGTAAGCCCAGCAGGATTTTCATCTTTTTTCCCCTCTCTAGCCCTCATTGAATACAGGTAACCAAGGTCTTGGGCAGACAACCTCCCCACAGACTCCATCAGCTGTTACTGTTTAGAATTAAGAATTATTACATAACCTGAAAAATAGAAAAGGTAAGATTAAGGAGTGATATTAACCTTCTATAGATCTCACTTTAATGAAGCTTTTTATGTCCCTACCAGCACACTAATTTTATTAGTTCAGGTAATCAAAGGTATCACTTCATTTAGAGGCAAAGGAATCAAAGTGGTTTCATGATAACACAAGCAGCTGTAGCAGACACTTCAGGCACCTTCAGCACCACATTTCCACCAGGGAACAATTTCCTGTGTACTCAAGGCACTACTACATTCCCACTTCTACTCCAAAGAAAAATAAAGAAAAACCATAAATCCCCCAAACCCCAAAAAACCAGACCTAAACCTGACACACTGGCTGTTCCCTTTTCCTGGGAGCACTTCAAGGCACACAGCAAAAATGGTTTCACATTTCTCTTTCATTCAGAGTCAATAAAAAGCTGAGCAGTCATGGATGAAGATGTGTTACTGAGACTCACAGAAATGTAAAACATTTTAAAATTGAAACTGCTGGTCTTTAAGTGGCTGTAGGTAATAGCTGAGCTGCAGCCACACTGCTTTTAATTTAACAGCACTGAGTGACAAATGATAGCATGGAGTGGGGAGAAATGGCCTCCCTGCAGAGTCCTGCTCCTTACTACATTTTTAGTGTGCTTACTAATCAAATATGAAAATAAGCATACTGTAAGCAGCACCTTTTAGTTTATCAAGGGACTTGAACTAAAACCTCACAGACCTCTCGGGTGGTTGAGCTAGGAAGGTTTTCCATCTGGAAATTATCTCTTGCTGTAAACTTCTCTCTTTCACCTTTATGTTTATCAGAAAACCAAACATAAAAGCCTAAACAGGGGATTTTTGGAAATCTTTAGCAAGCCTTAGCATAGTTAAAGTCAAAAATGCTGTGTAAACTATGGGTGTAAAACCTTCTATCAAGGCATCCCTCTCTATCTCTAGTGCTTATTTCAAAATTTGTCCTTAGCCTCCTCTTTCTGGCATTTTATTTACTCACAGTTTATCATCTCAGTCTGGGGACAATAACTGTGCCCTCCTACTTCTGACCCAGCTCCAAGCTTTCATCTCAAGTCTCCCATTATGTACCCCCAACCATCTGAGGATTTTTTTACTTTGAATTAACCTTTCAGACCACCCCATTGCCCTACAATTCAAACCTTGTATGAATTCAATTTCTAAACACAAGCAGTGTCTGACAACCACAACTATGAAACAAAATATTCAACAAGGTTTATGCAATCAAGTAAAGGATGGTTTGCAGGGGACAGCAACTTTTGCCTTGCTCCTCTCAGAAGGCAGCTTTGAAATTGGATTTAAATCAGCTGTGAAACTTCCTGCAAGGAAGCCAGTGGTGTACCTTGCCTTCTGCTTGGTTTGGTGACATGGGACAGTGCTGCTGCTGTGCCAGAAAAAAGGTGCAGGGTCTGAGGTGCAGCAAACCCTTCTCATGTGATGCCCCCAAAACATCTCTAGAGGAGATGCCACACTGTTGTGGATTTCTCTGGGTCTGGATTGAAGTCACTTGAGATGGTGTTTCATGTTCAGACTCAGGTGTTTATTATTTCTTATCAGTAAAACAGTCTCACTACTGTGAGTTCAGCAGCTTTTCATTAGAAGTCACAAAATGGCCACAATCTCTTGTTCCAAGATCTTTTAAGACTAAACTATCCAATGAAGAACTGACACCTGGATTATTTTCCCTTTTAACCCAATAACTGATCCCACAGAGCCTGCAATGGGGATTTTCTGCCCAATTACAAAATGCCACCCAAACCCATGGAGAAGCAGCATGAGAAGAAACCCAGGATGACACCCTGTGCCCTCCATCTTGCTTCCATCTACAACACACTAAAAATCCCAAACCCTCCATTTCTCACCAAGTGACACACCTACACTACTCTCTATAATCTATTTCACACTTTTGTGGATTCCAGTCTCTCTTGAAGTCTTGGAAACTTTCTCCATGAATGAGGGTCAAAGCCAGGGCTCCCCTGGGAGTCAGGGCACCCCAGAGAAGACAGAAATATTCCCTGTGGTGCCCTGGGTTTCCACACCACACCTGCCCCATCACACCCAGAAGGAGAAGGTAAAAACCCACAGAGCAATCCCAATCCATGGGCACAGAGGTGCCCCAGGAGGGGTTTTTATCACCCTGCTCAGCTGAGCTTTGCCTTTGGCCACACACAGGATCCTCAGGCGTGACAAATTGCTCTGTTTCCCAGGACGACACGCAGCCCTTTGTCTCTGGGTATTTTTCTGTTATGCAAAGTCAAAGCCCTGATTTATGTGAGGCTACAGCCACTTCTCCCCTCTGTGAGAGGGGTTTTGTTCTGTGTTCAGACTTGGTGTTGGTGTTCTGTGCACGAGCACAAAGGTGGTGAAGTTCAAAGAAGCACAAAGGACTCACATTTGTCTGTCACTCAGTGACAGCAGAGCTTGGGCACTTGGCTTCTGCAGAACTTGAAGTCTCTAACTTAATAGCTAGGTAGGCAGGCTGTTTGAAGCCAGTTTAAATGTGTAACAATAACAGAGAAAAGCAAGGGACAGAGTTGGAAAAAATATGTCAGCTCAACTGACAAATTCAAGGAGCTACTGCTATTTTCCACTTTGATTTATTTAGGGAAAATAAAAAGAGCATTTAGATTTAAATAACTGAATTTGCCCAATTCACACCAAAGGAAATGCTGGCTCTTCAACAGCAAAGGCTCAGCAGTGTTTCCCAGAGTCACAGATACACAGAGGTGACACAGACATAGACCAGACCTGGCATGTTCTAGGACGTATCTCTGGCAATATTTTAATTGCTGGAGCCAAGCCCCATCATGCTACCAATGCTGTTGAATAAAAGCTTTCATTTGAAGTAATGTTTTTACATCCTAAAATTGGTCCTGATCGACTTCACCTTCAGGTAATCAACAGACACCCCTAAGGGATTTTGTTTCCACGGCCCATTTTCCTTGCCCCCACTGAAATTCTGGTAATGGAAATTTGACATGCAGAACCCAAGTCATTCAAAGCCACTGATCTTGTTAATTAAGGGCCTCCTGCCTTCAGATTTCTTCCAAAAGTCAGATTTTCCTTTGGCTCCTCCAGACCTCCCTTGTGTTACTGTTTCAGTGGCTTCAACCTCAGCTCTGCTCAGTTCCTTACCAGAACTGCAGGCTATGTCTGTACAGCAAAGCTTAAAAAACACCTTAATCTTTCACACTAAAGCTCACAAAGTTCAATTAGATGAGAAACAGTCAAAACTCTGATCAGCAGAGCCTAATCAGTGTAGATGTGGCCCTCTATCCTTCCCTGGTGTAATCATCAGTAAAAACATGCAGAAACAAGAGGAAGAAAGGACAGGCTGGAGACAGAGGTGATCATCTCAAACAACTGACTGATCACTCATAATCTGGATTCGTGTATTTAGTAAATACAGCCTCTTCCTTTTCACAGGCATGTGTTGACACCTACAGTAATTACTACAGAAAGTTAACTCTCTGAGGCAATATTTCTACCCTGCTTAATTGCACAAGTACCCCCTCTTAGTCTATCAGCACTGATGAGCACTGACATCCTCCTGTCAGCCTTGTAATTCCTTGGCAGAAAATACCATAGACACTTTCTTCTCCACCTTTCAAAGCTCCTCATGCAAACCAGGCAGAGTAATTAGCACTGACCTTTGGGCTAATGCTGGTTGCCAATCAGCAGTGCTTCCCCGCTCAGCAGCTGCATTTATACATCCCAATTTAACAACCAGGAGTACAAAATATGCACAGCAGGCAAGCAGCAGTGCTCACAGCCTGCTCACCAGCCAGGGTTAGGATGCTTCCCCCAGCAGTGCTAGAGACTGCAAGTGTCCAGAAGGAACAAAATTCCCATAACACTCCACACCTCATAGGATTAACAGCAAATTTTAGACCAAGGACCAAAAAACCCACAAACAGAAAACAAAACTAACAAAAACAACAACAAAAACCCCAAAACCCCTCCACAACACACCACACAAAACACCAAAAAAAAAAAAAGCCACAAAAAATTTTTTTTTTCATTCAGAAATCTTTCAGTGATAAATAAATGCAGGCAACAGGGGAGTTGCAGGAGTGTGGGCAAACTGAAGTCTGGTCTGGAACCTGCTGGTTTAGGGGGGGATTCTGCTTTGTGGAAAAGGTGATCTGAAGCTTCAAAACACTCAGGTTCAGGAGTTCAAGTGACCACATAATGGTGCAGGTTTCCATAGGTGACTTCCCCAAGACAAGGAAGGGCACAGAGGGCTGTCCAGTCTACCCCGCTAAACCTTCAGGGTTTACTCTGAGCTCCCCTGCTCCAGGCAAATTGGTTACAGTCTCATTCACTGTCAAGCAAATCCAACAGAAGATAAATCACCCTGCATTAATCTTTTGCAGTCTGCATCTAATATACTAAAGAGCAGTAACCTGACACTTTAATCGTGGCACTGTTACAAGCTGCTGTTCCCCACCAAGCTGAAAACTTCTCTGCACTTGGGCCCATTGTCATGAGCCTCATCACTGCTGTCACAGAGTGTAAATGCCATCTCTGCCTGTTTTCAGGAATAAAGATTAATATAGAAGCCAAGGGAAGTTGCTGGTGCCTAGCAGGACAGAGGAGAACGTAAATGGTCCTGGAGCACAGGGATCCAAGCAACCCCTCTCAACATGAGGGTTTCATCTTGCTCTGAAGATGCAGAACTGCTGGCATAGGGATCTCCATGGTACAAAGTCAAAGTGGTACACAGTTCTGCCTCTAGTTCACTCTGAATCCTCAGAAAGATAAAATGTTACCCTAGAAACCTGTTTGCCAACAGGATGCCTTCCTACCAGCCACATCCATTGAGTTTGCCACTGCAAAAACTCTCTGCTTTTTTTTCCAGTATCACCAGTTTGTCAAGGTAACAGAAGCATTTGTGCAGTGAGATGCAGTGTCTTCCATGGATGGACATAAAGAACTACTTCAGAAAACTATAACTAATCTGCTGGATCACAGGAAAATATACAATTGTCTACCCATGGTTTATACTGTAAAGAAGTCACATTTGCATTTGCAGTAGCAGAAATGAGCTTTTTCTGGGAAGAATGATTTGTATTAAGCTTATTAATTAATCACAAGGTCACATTCCTGAAGAAGAAGAGTCCTGCCCAAAGAATTTCCATTAGAAAACGAGGCAAGATGCACAGGCTATATCTAGAAGTGAAATTGAGATAAATTCCTCTAAGTCACACACAAGTTTCTCTTTCTGAGTTTCTCCATGGAACAAGTCTTGCCCTTCGGACCAGAAGAAATATTCTTGGACAACTTTTCTTTAGGAGATGCTGAACCAGAAGCTTCCTCTGAAGCCAGGGAAAGCTGCAGTTTCTCCGCACCTTCAAGCACATATAACTTGCAAATAAACACAATTGCATATATCACACATACATAACACACACAGAGCTGCAGGAAGACATTTAAAACAGAGTTCCCTTTTGCATTTACTTTACAATCACCATGGGACACAACAAATTAACTGAACTAATCAACTAATAGAGAACATTAACTCTCTCAAAATCTAGTTGTTGTGGTTGCTGGATACGGGAATTGATACCAGACAGCCTTTAGTCACTGACTGTGTTACTGATTATGTCCAATTATGGCAAAGAAAAGGATTCTGAAACATTTGAGCTGGGGCAGAGAGAGAGAAGCATAATGTGTACCTTATGTTAGGCAGATCTTCCTCCCCTATTACTGCATTATTCAATTATTCACCATCTATTTACCACCAAGGAGACAACGTGGCCATGAGCTCTGCAGCATTTACCCTTTAGCTGAGCTGCCTGATGCTCACAAGTCCCATTGACAGGGCACCAAGGGGTGACACTCAGCCAAGCTGCACTGGAGTGCCTCACATCATGCTCAGCTCACAGCCAATTTGTCAAGGTGGGAGGTTGAATTTCAGGCCTGGAATGGAATTCTCATTTCAGTGTCCTGCCAAGAGGCAGCGCCAGTGCCCTGGGCACATGGGGAATGCGATCCTTGGCGCGGTTATCCCAAACAACATCCCCAGGGAATGCCTCCTGTGGCTGAGCACCACAGAGCTGCTCCTTCTGTCTGCCAGCACCATTCACTGGGTGAGCTCCTCACTGATCCCTGTGTCTGGCAGCCACAGCTCTGGCACACACAGGGAGTGCAGCATAAAGCAGATTATGCTCCCCGCTCGCAGCAGTGGTTTGGCTAAAGTGCTGCTTCAGCAGAGCAATGGGCATCACTTCTTTTCTACCTCAATCAACTCCTTTACCCACACCCAAGTAAAAAACCAAAATAAAATAAAAGTAAATCTATCTAGAGGAAAAACTTGTAATTCAGCAGAAGATTTGCAGCTCAAAGGGTACAAAATAAGCTGAGTGTCACTCTCCAAGCTCAGTTTAGTCTCTTAGATGCCTCTAAACTTAACCTGTCCCTAAGCATAAAATTATTTCCCTCCCCCCATCACATAAATCTTTCATTTAGGAAGCATCTTGATGGTAAATTAGCCCAGTATCCATCTGCCCAGGAAAGGGTGGTAAGAGGAAGCCTGGAATTGAAGGAAAGAAGGCAGCTCTATTTCCACCAGGCAGATACTAAATGTTACAGGGAGTTTTATCACTTTTTTAAAGGCACTCATGACATCATCACACATCACATCTGAAAACCTTACAGTTTATAATGCATTTCATAAAAAGATGAGCCCTTGGGTCTAGCTAACACTAGAGAAGAGCCAAGCATCTATCTTAGGGATGTCTGCCCAGGTGGGCAGGACACACACCAAGGCTACCACCATTCCTGGTTTCAGTCCACCAACTTTCCCTTCTCAAGCCACAAAAAAAAAAATCAAAATCTTTGCATCATCCCAAGGCAAGGCCAAGGCACAGCAGAGCTCCCAGGTTGCAGCATCCAAGGTCACAAGGCACCCACACCAAGGGGCACTCCATGGAAAGATATTCTTTCCCCCTCTCAGGGCCTTGCAGGTCACCTGTAGCAGAGCAGTCACACCGGGAACCACCTTTCATCTGCCACAGAAAACTCTTCCAAGCCAGATTTTGACTTTTTGACCTGTACTAATTTACAAACCAACCCAAGACAGCTCTAGGTTTACGTCAAATTTGAGAGCACAAAAACCGACAATATCAAGGTTTATTTTACCTTTTGCCAGCCAGCAGACTGCAGCCCTCAGGAAGTCCTGGCGTGCTTGGTCATCAGCAAGAGCCAGACCCACTTGCCCTGAGTTGCTTTAAGCACTGCTTTAAGTATGCACAGCTGTGACAGGGGAACCTCCATTTACACCCCAGCAATGAAGCTCTCTTCAGATTACACAGCATTTTACACAGGTGCTGAGGACTATACATGATAAAAGGCCATAAAAAAATAGGTGCACTAACCCCAGGGGTGGTCTGTTTCTTCCTTTATAAATATTTTTAATTGATTCTGCAGGACAGAACACCAGAATAGCCTATTAATCCCAATATAAGTTTTGCCCTGAGTAAAAGGTTGGACTGGATTTACTTTTATCCAAATCTGTCCCTTGTGTAACTCTGTGGAAGACAATCAAGTTACAGCATGGGAAAATACACACTTTTATATCTAAATGCAAGCTGTCTTTATTAACTCACTGCAGATGGATGCAGGTGCAGGTAGTTGCTACTGATCCCATTTAGAAACTCAGGCACACAGTTTCCCCTAAAGATCTGTGCATGCTAAAAGGAAAAAAGCTGAAGCTGCACAGGCCAAATGTTAAGCTCCTACAACAAAAAGAGAGGTTCCTGTGACAGTAGGACATGTTTCTGGGTCTCCAGTGTTTCTCCCTGATGACCACAGAGTCCAGGACAAGAGCACATCCCACACCAGGGAATATCCATCTGCATGGCTGGGAGATGCATTTTGGGCCCCTGAGGCTATGACATATTTCTCTCTTGCATGTCATTACATTAAACCACTTCTTCTGTATCAGATGGTCATTTCCTCAGCAGTTTCTGGAAGGAGGTAAATCCCTTAACTGCCTTGGAATAAATCCCCAAGTCATTTGGTGTCTCCAGGGGACAACACAGGGCTCCAGCTCTGCCAGGCTGCAAGGCACTGCTCCTTCCAGGCTTGGAATAGCAAGAAAGAGGACAAGCATCTCTCCTTCAAGCCTCAAATAAACAAGATAAAAGCACAATACAATTTGATCATATTTCTTTTTTTTTGTGTGTGTGTGGTTTTTGTTTGGGTTTTTTTTTGTTTGTTTTTTTGTTGTTGTTTTTCGGTTTTTGTTTGGATGCAGCCCAGTTAGTTTTGATCTGATTTGTTGGCAGTTTTTTTCACTCTCATCAGTTAACAGGAATTAAACCAAAAGAAAAGCCCTGCATTTTTGATCAACCCACCCAGGCAGTTCTGTAAACATCCAGTGACTCCACATGTGGTATCGCTCAGTCAATAAATAGGAGCTCATGCTCTCAGCATCCCTGTGGCTGTGCAGTGCATCAGCCCCTCACAGGTAACAAACAGGATGCCGATTCTCCCCCAGAAACTGCAGCTGAGGTAGAACTGGGGTGCAATCCAGACCACAGAGATGCAAAATTGGGATTTCACAAAACCTTCAGAGAAACACCTGCAGTGTGAGCACACCACTGATGGGGTTTCTGGTTCAACCTCTGAGGCCACCCTACACCCAAGGGCTACTGTGCTGTAAAGGTTTCATGGCTTCTTTGTCAGAAAACTAATGAGGAGAAAAGGAGTTCAAGGCTACATGAGAAATGTTCTGCCTCGGGATAGGTTTTATAATTTTTGTAGCTTGTGAAATTCCTTGTTTGGACAAAAAGAAAAGGGTCAGGGCACAACATCAAAGCTTGCACAGGTGACATAAAAACCTTCATGCCCTTCTGTCCATTAAGAGGCTTTAACAAGACCAATCTTTTTCTGCACACTGCACCCAGGAGAGAACAAAATCCTCCTTAAGATGCCCACCTAGGAAAATGGATTGGTTTTGTTGGGTTTGTTACCTTATCCATTAAAAATATCAGTTCTCCACTGGCTGCGCTGCTCAGGCCTGCTGGCATTGAGAGAACACTTTCTAGGTAGAAAAATGCTCATTTGTGGAAATTCCAGCTATTCTATGAAAAATCTAAAAGTATTTAACCCCAAAGCAACCCGATAAGCAGCTAATAAGTCTACAGATGTGCTGAGCTCAGTTTTTCTGCTGTGAGGACTGTCTCAGAGCAGAAAGCCACGGATTTGAGAGAGCACAGGAAGTCATATAAGCTCCAGCTACACATCTGGCTTGAGCCTAGAAATTTCCCATTTCTTGGCAGGTGGGCATGGATATCCAGACTCTCCCCTTTTGGGCTTCTGGGAGTTGTGTGTAGGGGCAGCCATCCCAGAAGGTCTTTCCAAATCTTCAGCAGGATTGTAAATCCTGTTTTTTTCTGGCCCCCTCAGGATTTTATGCTCCATGGACCAGAAAACCCCCAAAGCCTTGAGAATCAGGATTGCCCAAAAAAATCCTGCTGTGGAATCCACATCTAGATGTAACCATTCACTGAAGAATGGAAAAAAGACAAGAGGCTGGGATTCACCTCCCTTTGGCCTCTGCAGCACCCTTTGTGGGGTGGTTGTGACTTCCAGCTGTGCAAGGCTCCTCCTTGGCATCTTTTTTCCACCCCCAGCAACAGGACACGTGGCCTTCTTCCAGTTTATTTTATCTGCATGGCAACTTTCAGGTTTTGGAGAAACCAGCCCCTCTGATTTTCACATGCTTTGGACAGCTGCTTCACCAGGTTCTCTAAAATGGTGCTTTAGAATCATATCCTAAGAAGAGGAATATGACTACTGCCAGCAAGAGTATAAAATATTTTATAAGATTGTATCTACTAAAGAGGTCTTGTTTCTAACCGTGGCCAAAAAAAACCCCAAAACACCAGAAAACACCCCACAGGATTTACTTTTAACTTTTGTGTCACTGTTTTGATCTCTGAATGATATTAAAATCTACTCTGAGTGCCCAAATGCACACGCAGACATTTTTTTTCAGAACAGAATAATTAAAATGAAACAGTTTCTTTGTTTCTTTCTTTCTTTTTTCTTTTTTTTTTTTTTTTAAGTGAGATCTTTTTGAATGCAAATGTCAGAAGTTCTGTGAGGACAGAGGTACTAAGCCAGGCTTGGGGACTAAGCTAAATTCTGTGGGAGCACAGTAAGGTACAGAGCTCAACATGCAGCACTAAGATGAGATTATAATGGGTGTTGTAACTACCTGGTTTTGAAGGATGGGGTCTTTCAGCCCAGGGAAGGGCTGAGAGTAGATGCAAACTGAATATTCTTCCAATTATAGGTCATTGGTTACCTCCCATTGGTCAAAGGAGTAAACACCATGTAGCTTTATATAATTTCTGTAATTTTATTCACCATGCTCCCACTAAAATCAAATTAAAATCCCTTCCTTGCATCTTTTTGTTCAAAATCTTATCCCTTTTCCTTCCCTCTCTGTGAATCATTATCTTACAATAAAAATAAGCTCTACTGTGACCACATGGAGTCAGTGATCTGAAGTTTTAATTGCCTTCATCATGTCCCTTAGTTAGTTAATTCAAGAAAAATAAAGGTTACAGAGAGTGGGGAGGTGAAAAGTCTTTTCTCAAGCCACAGGACTCCTTCATGCTTTTGGTCATCATTGATAGACATTGTAGTGACAAAGGTTACATTAAATGGTCTTTAACAGAGCGCTCTTTAAACACAAAATCAGAAAAAAAAAAAGATCCACTCAGGAAACAATATAAACCCAGTGTTTTGGCATTGCCTGAAAAAATGAGAGTGAAATTATCAGGGTTGCAAAAACATTTATTTCCACTTACAGAGCAAAATCTCGCCAACAAAATCAAGTTGTTTGATTGAATTTAGTTTTTATTAAGTCCAGGCTTCCTACAGCCATAGTCTCCACGTTAAAATCTACTGCAATTTCATGTATTAAACATTAAAAAAAAAAAACAAAACTGTACAAGCTGATGCCATACTCTTAAATTTCTTGAAGCTCCAATTGACTTGTAACAAAGGCCCCCGGTGCATTACAAAACAGGGCTGTCAAGCCATAACAGCTCTATTGCAGCTCCTGCTGCAGGCTCTGTTAGCCTTTGTGCAGGCTGCCAAAATCCCCACCTACCCAGGGGAGGTCATATCCAACAGCAGAGGGGAGGAAATTGTCCTTGTGTGAGCTGTTTTCCCATCCCACGGAGCAGATTGCACAGGTTATTCCCTTCTTCCTCAAGTGCTGAGGAGCAGGAGTGGTACAGAGTTAGGGAAAAGCCAGAGGGGGATGAGCAGCAGGGGAGCTGTGGCAGTTTGGGGTTTTTCCCCCATTTTGTGGCTCTCACAGTGTACCAGGGTTTTGTGACAATGAACAGGCAGGGCAGAGGGACCACTCTGGGTGGGGACCAGCCCTGATGCAGGCAGCAGCAATATTGACAGTGTTGTCATCTCTCTGTGCCCAGCACACCAGGGAGAGGGGGAAATGCAATTTGTCTTTTAGGACAAAGATTTTTCAGGTGTGGGTGATGCCTTGTGAAGGCTGACCTAGAACAGAGGCTGGACAGGGCTAAAGAATAAAGTAGGGTTTTATTAAAAGGCCTCAATGGATCCACGTTGGGCATCACAGGAGCCCATCCAGGGCTGCACCCAGGATGAACCAAAATGGTCACAAAATGCACAACCACTCACAGAGTCTCACACTTTGATCAGTCCTGCTCCATTTGCATATTGGAGTTCATTGTCCAGTTCCAGCCTTAGCCCAGGCAGTCCCATCCTTCTTAATCTTCTCTCTTCAGCCCACATTGTTTATGCTCTTGGGCCTGAGATTTGGATCATTTGTCCTTGGTCCCCAGCTAGAGCAGGAATTGTTTTGTCTCCCTACTCTGTGAAGAGAGCTCACCATCCCCTAATATGAAGCTCAGACCCACACACTAAAGCAGGACAGAGTCTGAAAAATAGAACAGCCAAAACCTGAGGAATCATAAGGATGGGAAGAGCTGTGTGAGTCCACAGTCTGTGAATCATGAACTCTGAAGCTGAGAAGACTGAGAGGTTTCTCTGCGTCAGGCCATTCCAAATGATTTCTGTGAGACACCAGACCAGATTATTTTCTTGAAAGCCTTTGCTGACAAAGGTTTCAAACCTGATTTTGCTGCTGATTTTGGGGCATAGGTAGTGTCCAAGTGAAAACTTCTGAATTATTTCACAGCTACACCGCTCATTGTATTTGTTTTCCTCTTTGCTGTAATTTAATAAAATTCCCACTGTTTTGTATAAGGCACTTAAGAAGTTTCAGCAGAAAGGAGAAATTTCCAGTTTTAATGTTACAAAGTAGACCTGATATTTTTTAAAATGTAATGACAAACCCAACAAGAACCAAAGCCAATGAGGCACTAAACAACGTCAGGCTTCTACCTTGAATGTCCCCTGTTGCTGAGGCACAACAGATACACACAGAGAATGAAATACAATGAGTTTCCAATGATGAGCATTTTCCTTAATTCCACCACTATTTAGGCTTAACAAATCTGGCAGTGCCCCAGCAAGGGCTGGGCAGTGGCTGTGCCAGGTGCTGATATCCACAGGGAAGCCTGGAGCTGAGTTTTGGGGTCTCCAGCCTGAATGAAATCCCCTCCCTTCCTGCCTCACCCATAGCTGCTGCTTCACCCCACTCTGCAGCTGAGAAGCAGTGCTGGAAATCACAGAACCACAGAGAAATTGTGGCCTTCAGGAGATCCCCAGGGACTGTGGCGCCATGGGGTGTGATGCCAGGGATGTGGTGGCAAAAGCAAAGCAAAGGAAAAAAACCACCCCATACTTAGCAGAACATTTTTCATTTTTCTTTCTTTTTTTTTCCTTTTATTTTCTTTTCTTTTACCTCAGAGAGTTAGATAAAGTGTGCATGGCCTAAAAAGAAAAATATGTGCACATTACTCTAAGCTTCTAATGGTAGCAATAAGTCTCAGGGGTGCTTCTCCAAGTTGCAGTTGGACTTTTACAATATGCAGAACCCCCTTTTAAGGCATCTCATTCTGCTTTCTCACAAATGCAAAGAGCTAGGCAATTACTGAGGGGTTGGAAGTGCCACAACCCTCAAATGACACAAGAGCTGAGATATTTTTCTTCCAAGAACCTTACACTCTCATGTTCTGCAAAGAGATTTATAATGCACTGCTCCCATTCCACATCCAAGCCCCTGCACAGCATCTCTGGAGAGAGGGGTAACTTTAGCCCTGTGTCCAAACCCTGCTAAGGCTAAATGAAGGAAACAGGAATGCTTCCCCTGAGTCCTCTGCTCCTGCCTCTGATATTACTGAGCTTGGTATTTCAGGGACTAAACCAGATCTTTTTTTTTTTTTTTCCTCCTCTCACTCTCCCACTGGAAAATTAATCAGCTTTTCACAAACTGTAGGTGAAATTTCTGACAAGCCTTCTGAGCTTTTTCAGATTCCTTTGTACTGGAAGATATAGTTTTTGTCTGCATAGTAATGGCAACCACTCCCTCAAGATACAGGACTAACATTTAGCCTAAAACATCAAGCAGATTTCGTATACCTGGTGATCCAAGCCCATAAAACGTTTAATTGTTAAATATTTTAAAATATTTCAAGAATATTTCAAAAGTTTTATAGCTTCAGTATCACAGTAACTACACACAGCCAGACCTGTCATAGCAAACTCAATGTTTTACAGCATGACAAGAATAGTTACTTGGAGAAAGAAGACCTGTTGATAAAATGATAGAATAGCAGCAGATAAGTTTGATAAGTTTCCCCTTTTGGGAATCCACTGAGACATTTTTGACCATTGGTTCACTTGCCTCTGTGCATTTTCAGTCAGGTACTGCAGACACTGAGGACATGGATGAAAAAAGGGCGTGATCTAAATTTCAGATTGTAAATTCCAAAGGATTAGGAGAAAAATATCCAGGCTGGTTGTTCCACTGGTTTCCCACAAGATGGACAGCTTTTGTTCTCTCTTCTCAAGGAGCCCTATCTACTGTGATCCACAGGATCTTCCTGTTGAGAGCAGCAAATTAATTAATCTGCAATTTTGGCACCCTTCTAGCATGCACTTAGCAACAAAAGGCCATAGCCAAAATCATTGCAAGGACTCACTGGGAGGCCACTGAACAGCCAGTGATCACCTGTACTAAAGGTAAAGACTTGGGTTTGGGAAGAAATCCTGTGAAAGGGGTTCCTCTGAAAAGGTACCCAACACATCCCAGGGAAAACATTGAACCAGGCAGAGTAAGGGGAAAGGGGTTTTTTGGTGCTGTGCCTGTCATGGTTAAAAATAGACTAGATACACAAAAATACAGCTCAGACAGTGTTTGAAATCCAAACCAGTAGCAGGTGTTGTGGCAGCCAGAGAGAACAGGCCAAAGAGCTGCTTGTGTTCATGATGTTTATAATAATATAAATTTCTATAAATTATGCCTCAAAACACATGTTGAGATGATGGAGCCTGGTCTACACACTGTAGAGGGCTGGATCACAATCACCCAACATTATCTTAATTATGGAGGAGCTGCTTAGTGTGTGGGTGCTATTAAATATCTTTTTTTACAGTCTAAATGCATAAGCTGCTTTATGGTACTTGTTCAGCAGAGGATATATTGAATAGAAATTACAACAGAAGGGAGAAAGAATGCATTTAGTTTTGGGTGTTAAGAGTAGCAAAGGTTTCTGATTTCTTCAGCCCTATGCTTCAGTGTCTGCCTTCTGTCCTCCTTCTGATGGGATCTCTTACCTTGCAGCAGGAAATTGATAAAGCTGTGTTACAGCTCTGAAGGCTGGCTGGTGCCAGGGACAGAGGTTTACTTCAATTTAATCTTTATTTTATATTTGTTTGAAGGAATAGAATGGCTTAATTACAGTTATTTATATAGTCCATGCTGGGGAGGTGTTCCCTTACAGATTTTTGGTGGTATCTGATACACTTGTTTTATTCACAGAAACCCTCTAGAAGCTTATATGAGGAGGACAGCTTATATATGAGGAAGAGGTAAGAGGCAGAAAATAAATTTCTCTTTGGGCCAACACCTCTGTCTCCAAAAACCCATGTGCACAATGAGAGAAGTTGGGAATAGAAAGTAAAAAATGGAACCAAGTAATAAGTGAATAGTAAAAAAAAAAAACCCCAAAATCAAACCAAGCAAAAAACTCTAGAAAATATCTATATCCAAATCTCAGAAATAGATTTTATTTGTTCATATTGCTTCCTATTTTCATTTGACTTCCTTGGCAGGTAGCCCAGTCCTCCATCAGTGAGAGGAAAGGAAGTTACGGCATCACATTGTTGTAGGGATTGGATTTTATTGCTTTGCTATTACAATTAGGCAACTATTAACTCAGTTAAATGAGGCACAATTTTTTATAAAGTATATCCAAGTGGGAATTGTGACTTAGTCCTCAACTAAAGCCCCCCAAAAAGCTTTATGAGAGTGAAAGAAAGAGATTAAAAATAGCTAAATAATAAAAGGTGTTGCAACTTTAAAGGGGCACACTGAAAATAGGAATAATTATTGGTAATGAGCTGACAACCAGCCTGAGGAGAAGCTGCAGGTCAAAAACCTGGTAGCAAATATCCAGCTTGGACCTGCAAAAAGCCACCCAGATAATGCAGAAAAGATGGGGACAAAATGTGTACACTGGAGGTGATTTATGAGGGAAAGAATCCCAGGCAAATCAAAATGGGATTCACAGAGTTAAATTTGGGTGGCACAGAACGGGAAAGTGCAGCAAGGCAAGCAATTAATAGCGCAACGGCTGAAACACTGCTTTGACTCTAAAACATCTCCTCAAGTCATCTCCCATCCTTGTTTTTGGGATTTCTGGGAGGTTGGGCTGTAAGACACAGCAGATGGGGAGTTGGCAGCAGAGGGAGGAGGGCTCAGGACGATGCTTGGTGGGGACAGCAGGGGACAGCAGGTACCAGGGAAAGCCTGCAGGAGGAGGGGGCTCTGCCACACAAAACTTCTGTGGTTTGAGCCCAATTTTAGCCTGCATGAGCTCTGGAAGTAATGAAAGTGAAAAGAGCCAACTACCCCGTGAAAATAAAATCCTTCAAATAAAATGAAAATAAATTTCAAATAAAATGTAAACTATACCTAAGGACAATTTCCTGCTGGGTGGGGAGGGGGAAGGACAGAAAATTGACATCAGAGATGTTTATTTGAATCCTTGGCCAGACTATGGTGCAAAACTACCAGACCTCATTTTTTTTACATCATTTTTTTATTTCATTTAAAGAAATAGGGTTTAGCATTTCTATGTTTTTTACTGGCTTCATTTCATCTCAGTGCCTTAAAATAAAATGTTTTACTCTACGCTCCCATGAACACATTGAGACTAAACACTCATTTTTGTTGTCCTTACAGGCCCTGAGGCAGGAGAAGAAGCCAAAAGCCTACTTTCCTAAATCCCCAAAAACTAAGAATAAAAAGCTCTGGTTATTTCACACTCTCTTGCAAACATACACTTCTTTAAAGGGCTGAAAGCTAAACTCACTATTAATTACAAACCCGTGGTGAGTAGACACTCACTTTACTTAAGAAACTTAAAAACTGAGCTTTCTAAGACTACTGGATAAAAGAGGAGTGGAGATAAAGGATATTTCTCCCCTTACATGGAGAGCAATTGAGTGAATTGAAAGATTTCTAATAAACCTCAACTACCCTCAAAGTGATATATCAGTGATGAACCTTAGTTGCTGAATCTAATTAAAAATAAATAATGAAATTTTCTAACCAAATCTTCCCTTAATGATGACTCTAAGTCCATTAGTCATTGCTTGATGGCAAAAACTCAAAGCAGAACCTGGTCATGCACTAAAATATTTGTCTGGGTGCATTTTATTTCTGTTTCATAATTAGGAATCTTAACAGTCAAAAGTGATTGATGCACTCCGGATTTCAGAGTCTGTGGGATTTGTAGCATTTATTATATATTTATATTTTATAATTTTATATTTATTATTTATTTATAGCATAGATTATAGCAACAAGGGACTGGTCCAAGTACTGGCTATTCTCTTGGAGAAATCCTGGAGCCCAGGCAACTGGAGAGGAATTTTAAAGAGAGGAGAAAAGCAGAGCCAGGCAATTCCAGAGCAAGTATGCTATTTGAGCAAGTATGCTCAAATACTCAGAAAGATTTTACATATATATGTGTGTGTAGATATATATATAGATATATATATATATATATAGCAGCTGGAGGATTCAAGGTCTTAAGAAACCAACTCAGATTTGTCAAGAATAAGCAAATCCTGTCAAACTCATCTAATTTATTTCTGTGGCAGGGCAATCTAAAAAGTAGTGGATGTGATTTATCTTGTCTTTACTAAGACTTCTGGTGCTGTCCCCCTTGACATTCTCATGAGCTAACTGGGGAAATATGGGCTATTATGAAATCATTTTAATGTGAAAGCAGAGTGAGCTGAAAAATCCCATGTACTGAGTACTCTTCCTTTACCAGAGGTTCTCTGATCTAAAAAGGATCATGAGGAAGCCAAGGGAAAGCTGCTCTTTGTGTTTTGTGCTGTTTGTACCTTTGCATGAGTAACCTTCATGAACACCATCTGCCTGTTAGTATATGGGAATAAAACAAAGCTGAGGGAAATATCTCTAAAATAAATATTTTTTTTTAAATTTGGGAAAGTAAAATTCATTAAGGAATCCCAAAGGATTGGACCAAGGACTGAAAAAGGAACTGAGTGCACACGCATTAAACAGGGAATTACTGACGAGGCAGTGGTGGTTTGGAAAGGAACTGAGGCATTAGAGCAGCTCAGAAAATGAAAGGAAGCCAATATTGAATATGTCAACTGTTTCATATGAATAAGTCATATGAATTAGCAGGGGTGGCACGTGTGAGACAGCAGAAAAAATGCTCTGATTTCATTTGGCACTGCTTGGGCTTTTAATGGTGCAATATCTGATGATGGGCATCATCTTGGGAAGAAATGCAGAGTGGAAAAACACCACTTGGGCAGCACTAAAAAACCCTGGCAGGCATATTGAGTTCATGGAAGTGATTATCAGCAATTTACCTCTCCAGACTCAATGACCCTGATGGGGCCCTTCCAAATCAGCGCATTCTGGGATTCTGTGGTGGTGGGGGCTGCCAGGCAGTTCCTTGTCCTGCTGTTGTTAAGTGAGTGCATCCTGTGAGTGCCCTTCCAGAGCTGGCTACATTAATTAATCAAATGAATGCCATTTTACAGGAAAAGCAATAAAAACACCAATAGCCACCGTGCCCTCTAGGATCTAGAGCAAATATAGAGTACCAGCAATACCACAGGGATAGACACAAGCTGGGGCAACACAACTGCTAAGGTGAAACCTATTCACAGAGAAAATGGTTTGCACCATTATCTGCATGGATTAGATCCCATCAGAGCCCTGGTGCTCAAGCATAGCATCAAACCCCCTGTTTGGAAGGTAAAATGACACCATTTATCCACCACAGCATGAAGCATTCTGGAGGCAGGAAGGACAAGGGGCTTCCAGTCCAGCTGTGCTCATTTAAGGACAAGTCCAGCTCTGGGTGACTTTTTCTGTAATTCCCCTTTCTGCTGAACACACCAAGACAGAATGCCACCCCCACTCCAAAAAAGAAGTATGCTACATCCACATTCATAAATTTTATCAACTTACAGACTCCAGGACAGGTATATCATTCATTGTTTTGCACCAGTAAGCAGAGTAGTATACAAAAGCATGCAAAATCAGTTATGGTACAGAAAGAACCTGCAAAATTCAAGAAACTGGCAAGCATCAAAACCATTCCTATTTTCCTAGGAAGAGGATTCCTGAGTTGTGTATGTTGGCATTTTCAAAGACCCTGTACTTGGGTGAAGCACACAGAAACAACATGGCAGGGACATAACAAAACAGGGGCAAAATATTATCTAATACAGATACTCAGAGGCAAGAAATGATCATGGGGTGAAGTTACAGTATGTGGTGGGCTATTTTATTTTGTTGAAAAGTACATCTTTGACTGGATTCAACATATTAATAAGATGAAAATAGGTCCACTGGTGAGGGAGGAAAGAAAGCAAAAGTTTGGAAATACTTGACACAACTAAAATAAATGACAGTTTTTTTTCAACATCCCATAGGCAGGCTGTAGAAGATGATGTTTTCCAGTATCCATGGAGAAAGTAAAGTCTTTGACTGATGTAAGTCAGTTTTGCACAAATGCTGGTCTGTTTAGTTAAAACCTGCACTGCTTGTTTCTTTCAATAGATAATATAGGTAATATCTAGCTTTCACTCCAGACCCATGCTTTAACACTCAGAATTTATCCATATTTAATTACAATTTTATCACACTAATCAAATAAATTTACTTTGTCCTCCAAGCAATCACCTCAGTATTTCAGTATGTAAAAAATACTTTCATTATGTTTATTATAAAAATATAAATGTTTCCACTACAAATCATTTTACATTAGTAAGAGGCCATCTACAATTGCACAATATATAATCTAAATGAGTAAGTAATGCTTTTGAAATACAAGTTAAAGTAAATACATATTGCCAATCAAATCACATCTATACATTGCTTATTGGATGCTAAGTTACAGCACAAAAACTAGATTATGTTAACAGAAATAAATAAAATGGAAACTATATTGAAAGGTACAAACCCAATAATATGGCGTGTCGTTTTATGAGCAGTTTGCATTTTGCTTGATGTCCATAACCTGTACAGGCAGATGGCCACACGACCTCTATTTCTCTACTCCACACTGAAGAATTGTACACTGCTATGTTTACATATGTACAGGGGGACAGGGAGTACAGGATGCTTGCAACAGAGGCCACTTACAGTACAAATCAACTTCTGACAGGGAGAGAAAACCAAACGGGTTTTAAAAGCTCTCAACTCCTAACAGCAAAGAAAAGCAAAACCCAGCTGCTTCATTTTCGTTTCCCCTCAGTGAGATTGGATCTTTTATGCTGAGCATGCCTGAACTGTGGGCAAGAACACGACAGGAGGAAATTGAGGGAGGTTGGTGCAAAGTTTTCAAGTGTCTAAAACTCCAAGAACTGAGTCTGTGTCTCCAGAAGCATCTCCCAGAGGTCAGCCCCCCACCCCAGTCCCTTGTCCCCACACTCCAGCAGCAGAGTGAAGCTGAGGAGAAATGTCACAAAAAGCTGTCCCCAGACAGACAGTGTTTGCCACTAGGTTCGGTGGCTTAAATTCACTAACAGTGTCTGATTTAGAGCAATCTGAACCCAAAGAAAAGATTGATTCTGAACGAACTAAGCAACACAAAACAGCTTTTCTGTCCAGCTTGCTGCATTTCATGATAGATTGGAGCAGATAAGGGGAAGTGTTCTTTACTGCTTAAGTGCTTTATTTTACCTTTCTTCCATTTTTATTTTTAATGTTCAATTTTAAAACCCATTCACTTCTCTTTTAGAGAGGATTACTAATTATAATGCTGTGAGTGTGTTTCAAACCCAGTCCTTTACAGCATGCTCACTACCAGCACTCATGAAAAAGCCTCTAACACTTCTTCTATATAGCAATGTGTGATAAATGTTGTGCCTGGACATTCTTTAAGTCCTGGATTCACGCAGAAGAATTTCAGCCCCACAAACCCTAGAAACTGATTCTTTCCTCATTTATATACCAAGGAGCTTCAAAACCCAAGCCAGCAGAAGGAAGCACAAGTGGTCACCTGTTTTTGCATGCACAGAGAAAACACAATGTGCCATTTTTTCATCTGCCTCTCACAGAGTCTTGGACTTTTAGGCTTTCATTATCAGAATCAGGTCTACATTCTAGAATGTCAAGTTGGGAAGCAGAATGGTTTCCCCTGATGATCAAGGCCTGCTCTCTGTGTGCCTGACATCACATCTAGAGCATTAAGAAGCACAAGAAATGGGTCACCCAGTGTTTTAAACCACTCATTTTCAGAGCAAAGAGTGGTGTCTGCTCAGAACTGGGACTGATGTGCTCCAGAACAAAAACTTAGGAGTCAGGAAGCTCTTTGGAAGATGCTAAAAATGGTGGAGGGCCCCCAAAATCCACTTTCCAGTCTCCTTTTTCCAGTGGGAGATGTGAATGGTCTCCTAGACTTGGGCTCCCTTCTGCTTTCTTTCAAGGAACAGGTACCCACTGAAGCTGTGCCTAAAATTCAGGTCCCCTACAGGATAGCAGTGCCTCCACAGGGGGGTTTCTAGCTCAGGCATGTGTAAACTTCTACTCCAAAGCCTCCCCTCACAGCTCAAGTTATCCCTTTAAACAAGGGTCACTTCTCAGGGAACTCAAAAAGCATCATCAGTTAAAGCAGGATGCAACAAACCCTGGCCCTCTTTTCTATTTTCTTGGCAGATCTCTCCCCTGAACACCACCCAGGAACAGGAAATTATTGTGACAGAAAAGCAGCCCTGGGGTAAGAAATGGGATGTGCTGTTTGGGGCAAATCCTGATCTAAAGATCAATGCACACACCACTGCCAAAACCCCAGCCTGGTTGAAAATACCACTCACAGCAAATGGAAGAAATCTCATTGCCAAAAAAAGTCCAGATGCTTTTCATAGTGTCAGTACTGGGAAAAAGACCACCTTTCTTTCCTTCTGTATTTCATGCATGATGCTATGAGTATAAAATTATCTAGCAACTAACCCTCAGACAATTTCTCAGGTTGAACCAATGAAGTTTGGATAACATTTGGCACTTGGCAATAATACAGCCAGGTTAAGGTATTTAAGCATAAATATAAACAATAATGGAAAAAAAAACAAACCAAGAAAATAAATAAGCCTTTTAAAAATTAAGACTTGTTTCTATTTAAATGAACACAGTTAGGGAAGCTAACATAATGGTGAAAATCTTTTGTCAACTAACTCAAAGTCACTACAAACTTTATTTCTGTGTTCCTTCCTGAAGCTGAAATAGCATGTTACAATGACATTATAGTAAATATGGCCAGACAGGTTGTGAGGTATAGTCCTCTATTTTCCTTGCTTTTAAAGAAATAAAATACCTGTTACAGATCTCTTCTGTATAAAAATACTGCAAGTCTTTCTTTCTTCTTGTTTGCTGTATAGATCAAATACACAGCTTTTATGTCCATGGTTTTTTTTCTGTTATTCAGTCACTTAATATTCAAATGGCTCTAGGTTTTAGTAACACTGGTTTTTACTTGGAAGGATTTTTCACATGTTTTCTTTTTTCTTTTGATATTTACTATCTGCATTAACAGTCAGTCAAGAGCACCCACCCTTTAGGATTAACAGATAGAAAACAAGTTTGCTCCTGTTTTTAAGGCATTTATACTCAGTATTTGAGTGTCTTGTGGGTTTGAAATCTCAACCATTGCGTTTCCCAAGCTGTTGCCAAGATCTCCTTTAAATTCTGCCGTTTGTCAGCCATCACTTTTCACCTGCGATGCAACTTTGCTCCTTTTTTTTGTTTTCCTCTCCTGAGCAACATCATTTTGGTACCTTACACAGGAACAGGGCTGTTCTTTGTATGAGTTTCTAGGGCTTTGATACTGCTGACAATCTTCTTTTGAGGGCCCACCACTGTAACACCAACTTTCTTCATGTCACTGGAAAAAAGAGGAGGTGTGTGAGTGAGGATACTGAATTTCACAGCACTGATCCCAGCAAACAGCAATGAACCTGCCCATCTCACACTGCTGCACTGCAGGAACCTCCAGGTACAGGGATATTGCTGAAACACAAGCCCTACTGCAAAAAACCACTGACAGCAACTCCCTGGGCTGAAAAAAAAATAGAGTGAAAGCTCATTTAGCTTTGTTGTGGAAGAAAACATGGAAGAAAAGGCAATTAAATCATTCTCCAGTGATGCAGGCACTGGGGTTTTGGAGCAAGGGGGTCACAACTGGATCAGCTGAGCCTCTCTAACACCTCATCCCCCAGCCAATCTGATGTCTTTCCCTGGGCAGTGCTGACACATCACTGGCCTATGAATGGTCCTCTGAGCTCTGCTATCAGCACTGAGGTGAAGGAGTCCATGGCCAAGCTTCCAGTGCCTCCCCTGGTTCTCCCCTCCTGTTTGTCCAGGGTCTCCAGCCTCATTGTTCCTTGTGAACACAGAGGTGCTTTAACACCTGTGAAGGGCTAATTAACTGGGGGTTCACAGGAAATTGGGCATTCCTAGAGGATTTCTACACTGTCCCCAAAGGGTAATTGTTACAAAAAGCAATTAGCACCCTTTTAATAGATGCAGTAATACACTAATTAATGGCATTGATGTGTTTAATTGTCGATAGCACAGCTGCTGCATACCTCTCCATAACTTGTTGTGCATCCAGCCAGCCAAACTGGGAATTAAGATTTCCTTTGGCATTAAAGTTTTAACTGTACTTGATGCCTTTTCGGGTGCAGAAAGAACATTACCCTACTCTTACTTGTCACTAGAACAAAGATGGATTGCATTTAGAATGTAGTAAACTTGCCATTTGCTCACTTCCAAGCATAGCAGGAGGGAGTTCAGCTCCTGAGTAATTATTAGCATGGAGGAGGAAAACAGCTACAAAGAATTTGCCCCTTCACCTGGTTTGGTGGAATATAGGATGGGCAATAAAGGGAATGATTGGCAATGTGCCAGCTGTAGAGAAACTTCCATGTAAAATACAGAATTTAAAGAATCAACAGAGAAGCTTCAGTGAAAGTAGTTGATGCTAGTGTCATCACCAGATCACACATGGTGCTACTGTATTGGAAGAAATTGGGAATCTCCTTTAGTGACAAAAAGCTGTGGGACCATGGCCTTCACACAGTCACCAGACACAGATTTCCTTCATGGCTATTTCAACTACAACAAATAATTCCCATTTGTCTCTTTAAATGTAAGAAAATTTCAGCTAAGAATTGGGAACGCGATATAAAAGTGCTACCTCTGTGCTTATGTTTGAACTTGTAGCTGTGATGAAAACCCACAGAAGGCTGCAACTTACTCTGTGGAAATCTTGGCTATGGTGTCACAGGAGCTGTACTCCACCCCTGTGAAGATGTCCTTGCACTGCCCTGTCCGGAATCCGTTGAGCCAATCACCCGCGGTGCGGAAGGCTGAAATGTCAACGTTGCTTTGGTCCAGGAGGAGATTTGATGGCCTGAAATGAAAGAATAATGCAATGGAATTTAGGGAACAGGGAGAAACACAGCTTTATTTTGTGTCTAAACTCAGCAGTGGCAGGAGCATCCAGGCTGGATGTGGCTTTGCTGTTTGTCTGTGGGAGTTCTCAGCTGCTGAGGCCACCATGGGACTGGTGCTGACAAATGCTGTGTAATCATCCTGCTGAACAGTACCAGCTTCCCGTGCCTGTGTTTAAATCACTGCAGCATTCACAAAGTGCATGGGGACCTCTCAATTTAGTGTTAACAAAGACTAAATTAGGTTATATTTATGTGATTCACCTAGTCCTAAATATCACACAGACAATGCACATTCCAGGCTCCAAGCTGAGTGTGTTGGTAGAATTTGGTCATATCAAATGTTCAGAATAGTGGGGCCCACTGACAAATCCTAAATGTTGCTACTAAGTTAGAAGCTTCAAAAATAAGCAAAGTACCTTATTTTTAGTGTTTTATTTCAGGCTTAAAGCCAAGCACATGCTTGGCTGTGCTGTGCCTGAGACTGAACTAGAGAATGTTCAAAGCAGTTATCTCTGCAACTTCACAGTCTATTTTCTGCCCCAGAATTCTTTTTCTCTCTAGCAACCTGCACAGGAGTCTGACTACTGCTACTGAACCCATTTGAAGTGACTTTTGTCACTGAAAGCAGTGAAAATGAGAGGTGGCTGGACTGACAGCATAATTTAAAGGCAGTGATTACACAGTGTAACAGGTAGGTGACAGCTGCTGGAACTGGAGAACTGATCTGGGCTGTAAAACACTCTCTTCACTCCAAACCCAAGTCATCTCTGTTCATCAATGGAATGAACATAAATAGGAGGAGATTTTAAAGGCACCAAGAGAACCACATATTTAAACATTGTGATTTGAACCTCATAAGAAGCCTAGAAATTCCAAGTCCTTCTCAATTCCAGTATGTCTTAAATTTCACCAAAATCAGCAGCACTACATCACATCCTTGCAGTACACCTGACTTGCCCTGGAATCAGGGGATACCACCTCAGTTACATAAGTAACAGTAGTTAAATCAAGACTTTTACCTTTCACTTTTGAAGAAGTGAACAATGATTTTTAGTGTTGGCCACATCTTAAACAGCAGCTCCTTTTACTCTGATGTTTTCCTGATTGTTATCAATCAGCTCATTTCTCTCAGGCTCAGAAAGTTAATACAGTATTATTTTTTCTTCCTTCTAGGAATGCAGGGCATAATTAAAGAGCTACTTGGATGCTTGAAAATCTTGACTCCAAACACACACAATCGGTTTTCACCAGGTTCCAGAGGAGCTGAGATGTCCCTGATGGGGACAGCTTTTGCCTGGCTACCTTCCCTCCAGAGCCCAGCCAGGACTGTGACCACTGACACCAACTCTGGACTTCACATGCTGGGAACAGCCACCCATGGAAAGAAAAGCAACAGAAGACACAGAAACCTGCTCTGTGCCCAAAACAGCAGCTCACTTCATGTGCTGGTGCCATGGTCAAACCAAATCTTAGACACCTACATGACACCCAGCTTTAGAGGCTCAGTTTGATAATCAGGCCCAAGGTAGTTTTAATCAGTAGCTGTAAGGCCTGAATTTTTCTGACTACTGTTTGTCCTGTGAAGAGCCAATGGTTTTTTATTTATGGTTTTCTGGGTACAGTGGCTGGAATCCCAAGATATTAATTAAGAGTATTTATGAAGTGTTCTTAGTGATAAAGCACAGATTTTTTTTTTCCCCAGCCTAGTACACCTTTTTAACTTAAGTCTAATAAAACAAGGTCTGACTCAAGAATCACTAATGAAAAAAAAAAGTATAAACAAGTTGAAATAGAACAGGTCTCTAGGATTAGGAATTAGAGTGGCCCAAAAGAGCCTTTATGTTTATTACTTGGATCAAAGTATCATCATGACAAAAAATATGACCTAATTTTAATGCGAGTGACCTCAGAGTAACCAGCACTGTAAAGTATCATTTTTCTTCTTGCAGGATTCCAAACAAAAATTAGTTACTTTCCTCCTCAGAGAGGACATCTGGACTGTTTATCAACGAGCAGGAATTCGCCTCTGCACTGTCTCCTCGTGTGCACCAGGGGAAAGCTGGGCTTGCAGAGCATCTGCACACCCTGGCAGGTTTTTTCCCCCTGCCCCAGCCCCTAGACAGAAGGGCTGACCAGGGAATTTATGGTCTGGGTGATGTGTGCCATGAGCTCACACTTTAGCAGACAAATTAGACGGGCTGCAGTCCGTGCAGCTGTAAACGACGTCCTGCAGGGCTCCACCTGATCCTTTACAGCTTTTCATAAATCAGTACCTACCAGCTTCAGGAGAGGGTCATTAAAAAGGAATCATGGAAATTACATGTTTGCTCAGGGGAAGTGAAATAGAACATTTCTCTCCATCTTTTCTTCTCTCCCCTCCTTTTCTATTTTCTTTTTCCTTTCTTTAACTCTTTTTACCTTGTTGCTCTGACTAACTATGATACACCCTCTCACATCATCTTTTGACAGTCATGGCAAGATTTCCTGTCCCGTTCACCCTGACTGTTGTTGTATCTACCACACCTACAAAGTTGTATTTACTGATATGTGGTGCCCTAAAAAAAACCCAACAAACAGCAAGACTCAGTTTGGAGAGACAAACTGAACAGTGAGATGCCAGTTACAAAACATCCTGTGGCTGGAAGCTTTCTCTGGATGTGTCCATTACTTTAACAGTTGGAATTAACCTTTGAGCCATCTTCACTATGGTGTATTGTCATTAGCACAGCTTTTTTCACAACACAGGGAAAATTTTGCTGCACTAGCATGAAAAAACACAGAAAACATCATTAGAACCCTTCCCAATACAGCATGAAAATCTCACCTCTGGCTGGGTGCTGTCTGGGGAGAAAAAGAGACAAACTGACTTGTAAAATCCAGGAACTGAGACAAAGGAAATGAAAATGTCCTGCCACTTCTTCTGCATATACACAGAGCTGTGCACACACAATGCCAGACTTTGTACTGTAGGAGCCTCTCTCTTTCCATCCTTTCCTCCAAACAGCACAACCAACCTTCAGTTTTTTAAATCTGGACTTTCCTTTACACAGTCAATTTCTTTTAAAGAGGAAAGCATTAAAAAAAATCCCCAAAAACATAAAGTAATTTCCTGTGGCAAATTTTAGGTAATTAAAAGCTGATTTAGTAGAGTGAAATTGCTCCCAATGAGCCTGGTTGGAACTCAGATCCTATGGGCTTTATGATTATGGTGAGCTGAAGCACAGAGTTGGGGTCTAACAAGAATTTTATTTCAAGAGAAAAATAAGCCCAAAACCAACAGGTGGCACAGAAAGCAAATTTCAGTTTTATCTTCTGTAGCAATCAGAGTCATATGCATACATGTGTATCAACAGGAAACTAGTAAATAAATGCCGTGCCAAAGAGAAGTAGAGTTATTCTGTTTACTTGATTATCCCTGGACCTTAAAGATAAAAATCTTTGGAGTTCCATCTCTTCATGCCCATTTTTAACACGCTCTGAGCAGAATTGGTAATTTAGTCCCTAAATTACAATTCACCTCTTAAAGGGGGCACATGTGCTTTTCCCAAGGGCCTTCCTGCGTTGCTTTCATACTCTCATACAAATAATCATGTTGTGAGATGCTCCTTGGAGTGAAAGGAGAGCTGGAGAAATCAAGAGGGGCAACACAAATAACCAAAGGGAAAAACAATGCAGTTAAGGTTGCAAAAATGGTACACCTCTCTAAATGTCAATATTTTTTGTTTTCTAGCTCCATTGTTGGTGAAAAAAACAACCCAAACACAAAAAAAAAAAAACACCCCAAAAAACAACCTAACTTACCAGGGCTTCCACTAGGATAATAAGCAAATAAAATTTCAACTGCCCCAAAGGTCAATCCTTCAGTCTTCCCTGCTCCTTTAGCTGCCCCTCAGAACATGATTTTCAATATGCTCTTATTTTTCAGCATCTTGGTGGAATAACAAATCACATGCCTGGATGTATCTATCAATGCTCCTTCATTTACTTTTTCCCAGCACCAAACCACTAAAGGCAAAAAAAAAAAAACCAAAAAAAAAAAAAAACCCAGCATGTTGCTGAATTTTAGGGTTTTTTTTCCCCTCATAAGCCAGCCTAAACTGTGCTTTTAAGGAAATACAGGCACATGGCCATTTCCTGGGATGTGTAGCTGGCTGACAGACCCTCAATGCCAACCACTCATTATTGTTAGGACAGTCTATAAGCTCCTCAGAAGAGGCAGAGAAAATAGCTTTATAAAGCTCTCAAAATGCTTAAAATCTACCATTTGCTGGGGAGAGCTTCCCTTTATATCTCACTTTTGGCTGCACTGCTGTTGCCTATAATCAAAAGAGAAAAACCCCTTGCATCAGTGTTAGAATAGTAACATAAAAAGCAGATCTTCATCTGGAAGCTTCCAGGTGTCCCAGTGGTGATGGGCTCACCCAGAATCAAATTTCTGTGATTTAATAAGGTTAATTAATTTAAGGTTAAATATTTAACAGCTACATCCAATAGGAGATTCAGCTGCCCCAGTAACCCACCCCTGGGTCAGCCCCTTGGAGTTGCTCCACTTCTTATTTTAAGTCCCCTACTTGGAATAAAGATTATTTATTAATCTAAACAATATTTTAGGGATGTGTTCCAAAATCTAGGGGGAAAGGGCAGGAAAAGTACTACAGCCATGCATTAGCAATCCACCAAGCTACAAATATATGAGAATTATATAAAAAGCTTAGGCACCACTGTGAATTTCTGCTTCTGTCACCTCTACCAGCATTCCCAGTGTGGAATTGCCACCATCACTAACGAGGGCTCCAAAAACTCCTTGGAAACCTCAATAAACAGCAAAACCTCTCCTCCTCCTCAGGCCACCTGCTGGTCCAGCTGCATTCCTATTTAAATTACGGAGCACCCAACCCCAACCCGCAGTAAATTCCTGCCCGAGTTTCACCGAATTAGAGGTGTGAAAGTGCAAATAGATGTTTTACTGTCCCTGTTAACAGCCAGCCCTGCTCACTTCCATCCCCTCACTTTGAAGGGACAGTGGCTGAGTGAGTAATAATGACCACTAGGAAAATCAGGTGGAAACAGGGCTTTTCTGTCTGAAAAGCTGAATGAAGTCCCTAAAAACCTCCTCAGTCTAACCCCTCAATCCAAACTGTGCTTAGACACCGAGGAGTAGGACTTACTGCATTCCATTTTGTGATTTGTAGTTCAGTTTCCTTTTTCCCCCTCCTTCCATAAATTCACAATTTTATATTTAGCAGGCTTTGGAGAGAGAACTGGAGTTTTAAGTTTACATTGCTTGAATTCTTTTAGAGCGAACAGTCTGGGTTTAGGACACAGATTAGGTTTTTGCTGGATTTTAAATGAAGCTTAAAGTCCACACAGAATCTTGCCCTACAGAGCATTTGGCCAAACTCAAACCCTGTTGTTAAGACCCTGACAGCATCCAAGGAAAACTGAAATCTCCTCCTCTCTTCCATCCTGTTCCTAACACAGGAAGCAAACAAACAATATTACAGCAGGTCAGCACTATATGTCAAGCATCTGAAGCCTTCTGACCAGAATGGCAAAAAAAGAGACTTCTCAACAAAGTGTTCAGCCAATCTAAACAGTAATTTCATTGCAAATATTTTTGTAAAAACAGGGCTTGAATTATCCTGCAAAAAGGAGCAAGTCTGAATTTTTTATTTGCCCTATTCACTGCTCTTTTTGAGTTTGATTTTCATAAAAATCCTACCAAGCTAGAATGTAGAGTGTTTCCACCAAATTACCAGATTTTAAATGGAAATAAACTTTGTGAGGAGCAAAGTTTAAAATGCAAATTTTAAATTGTAAGTACTGCCCCTGGATGTCTCAGAATGACAGAAGTGAGAGCAGCACAATGAGAGACAGCAAAGCTGAAGGTGTTTAGCAGTGAACCCTTGCAAACAATCACTCACAAATAACAGCCCTTCCAAAGATTGCTCAAGGAAATTACCCAGCCAGTGTTTCAAACTGCACATCAAATTTCAGCAAATCAGGGCAGGGTTGCTAACAACTTGCTACCATGAAAAGGAATGTATGAGGAATTAATTATTCATACATGTTTTTTCATCACAAAGAACAACTGACTCTGACCCCCTAAATTTTCTGGGCTATAAGAAAAGAATTTCAGTTATGATTTTTCTGAAATATCCTGAATTTTCAGGTGTTTTTCTCCCCTTCCTTGCAATACAATTATTTCCTCTTCTCCTAAATATGTGCTTGCAGCAAAGAAAAACAACAACAGCAATACCTGACACTGACTTTCACACTACCAAAAGCAAACACAGAAGCAGGTTGGGATTTTTTTGGTGCAGATTCCATGTCAGTTTTGCAATCAATCAGAGGCCTGGCAGAAATTCAGAATTTCTAAAGGAATTAAAATAAAATTTCAATTTTCTTTTAAATGAGGGCTGTGCATTAACTCTGTTCCATAGGTTCATGAAGACTAAATGATTTCAGTCCCCCCTACATCACAGATGTGAACACACTCAGCAGATATGGGAAAGCTGCCACAATGTTTGAGCTCCCTGAATCCTGTGTCATAAACATTATACCTCAAGATCACACTGTACTATGACAGCTTTGGGGCACATAAAGGCTTTAAATATATTAAATTACACACTATGTTTTAAATATATTTTTTTCAAATGGCCATGTAAGAGTAAGATTCATATGCATAAAATGGTAATATACATTGTAAATATATATATACACGTATGTATGTATATATATAAATGCAGAATCATAAATTTAAGTGAGAATAAAAAAACCCATAAATTTAAAAAATAGACAAATATAAATCAGTGAAAAAAGTTAAATGGATCAAAAAAAAATTCAAGAGTCCATTTCAGATTGTGTAATGTACACAAAGTACTTCCAGTTGCATGACTCAAGTTACAATTTTGAAATGAAACAACAGCTAAAGAGCCATTTCAGCCTCACCAACTTGCTTGCAGGTGGGTGAAGTGATTCTGACTCCCCAGCCCAGGCTGAGAAAAGTTTCCATCTGCTTTGTATCTGTATGAAATGCTCACAAATGTGAAGTAATACACAGTGGGCTGAAAAAACAATAAGCTCAGGAGGAAAAATAATGAAATTGATCAAAACTGGAAGAACGATGAACTCACTCCCACCCTAAAGATATCCAAACAACCAAAGAACTCTGTTAGAAAAATGAACATCATGTTCAGAAAACAGGAAAGAACAGCAAGACATAAATCAAATAAAAATATCATGAGATTGTGCTTTAGAAAACCACATGGCTTGCACTGAGTTCTGTTCCTACAGCCCCTTACAGAGCTGGTTAACTCCAGGCAGCCTAAGGGACACAAAAACCTCATGTGTCCAGAACCAGTGCAGGTCTTATTAGCAAGGGCTCAGGGTGGCCACCTGATTAAAAAGTGAATTTAGACAGGTAAGAAAGAAATCAGCCATATTCTGTACTTTACAAGGAATAGAAATGGAATTTGTACATGAATCTGAGATGAAACACAACACCAGGAAAGGTATTGTGAAACGTTTGCTGTGCTGAGGCTACAAAAACCTTTTGTCAGTGTGAGGTTCAAAGGCATGTAGAACGGTCTGCAAAACCATGATCAATAAGGATAAAAATGTCCTCTTGGGTATCAAGAAATTATTAGATACCATGGAGTGGCCTGAAGGGATAGAAAACTTTAAAGGAGAGGGGGAATTGAAGGCTTTGACTCCTCTTCTGTGAGGTATTAGTGCAGAACGTGCCTGGGCTGTGGCCTGGAATCAGATGTTCAGCCAAGCACATCCTCCAGTGGAGGTCAGTTAACAGCAACCAGCACCCAGAGGACAGGGATAATCCATGCACCTCCAGAAATATGTTTTTTAAATGGGATACAATGGTGCTGTGACTGTTTTAAACAAACATCAGCCCCAAAATCTGTAAGAAGAGACAGGTTTTGCATCTGCACCAGACGTCATCGGGTTAAACATTTTTTCCCCTGACCAAGTATATTCTGAACACCTACCAGCATATGGTGGACATGAAGCTTTAGCATTCCTCCAGTAGCACCACAGACACAGCTAGAAGAGAGCTGGGACCTCTATAACTTAGATTAATTGCTTATTATGGGTAGGAGGAGAGGCAGTGTGGGAGTGCTGCAGCTTCAAATAACAACTGAGAGCAGCCACTCGAGCCAATGGAATCCCCAGAGCCCTCAGGGCTGAGTCCCTGAGTGCTTCCCCCTGTTCTGATGTTTGTCCCTCTCTGGGATCCCACTGTGTCCCCTTCTCCAGGAGCTGCCCTGACCCACAGCCCTTCAGTATCACTTACACATTCCTGCACACAAGGCTATGGCAAGGCCTCAGCCCATTTTAAGCCTCACTTCTCATTTTTCTGTCTCATTTTTCTCTGTCAGCCTGTCAAAAAGCACTGCTGAACCTCCAGGCTCCGTCCCTGGCCACCAGCACCAGAGGCTGTCACCTGCCACCAGTGCCACCATGGGGCTGTGGAGCTGGCTGCAGATTTCCAGCCATATCTAAGGTTTGAAATTAGTCCAAAGGTTGAGATTAGTCTGCTTTGACAATGATTTCTTGGCACAGGGCTGCCCAGCACCCTCACTGGTGTTTATTTGTGGCTGTGTTTAAGGACAGGCTGGGCTGGTGCAGACACTGACAGAGGAGACGGAGAGATCACAGATCACAGATTCCCTGAGCTGCAAGAAGTTCCTCCATAGAGGGAACTCCCATGGTGGGACCCCCCAGTGCCCTGTGTGTCACCAGGCAGTGAGGGAGATAGACTACACTGCCTAGGAATGTGCAGGGATGTGGCACTGGAGGGGTAACTGGGAGGAAAAGAAGGAATAAAATCACCTTTGATGCTGCTCTCCTCAGAAATGCACTCGGTATCAAAGCCAGGCAGCAGCAGGAGGAGCATTTCACTGAAAGCTCACCTAAAGCAGCTGTGAGAGGTTCCCTACCATGCAGGCAGCCTCCCTCCTTCCCTCCTTGCCTCCCTATGAGCTGAGAGCATGGCACTGTGCTAGGGATGTGCAGCCTCTGCCACCCTCTGTGCCACAAAGCACAGAATGGAACAGGAGAGACAAAAGGGAACAGTAAATATCCCCCTGTGGACCCTCTGCATAGGACCCAGCAGGTGGAAACAGTGCTCAGACTGAATTTGGTCACCACTAGAGGATATCAGCTTCTACTGGCTATGAACAGGTAACTGGAAATTATGGTTCCACACTGTTTTTATCTCTGTTGCAGTTCAAATCTGCAACTGGATGGACCACAAACAAGACCACAAATATTTTACTTCTGTTTGGAATGAAAAACATGCAGCCCTGGTTTCTGCAATCAGGTCTCTAAACCCAAACAGGATAGTTATGATTTCCAGCTCCCCTAGTCATCAGATTGCTGCAGCACATCCCTATAAAATCATTCTTTGCACCAACAGTTTGCCACATAGTGGTGCAAGGCCTTTGGAAGAAATGTACTTGACTGAGAAAATGGTGTTAAACAGTTTGGTGTTTTCTCCAAAAATGTGCTGTGGGGGTTTTTTTGTTTGTTGGGTTTTTTCCTGTCATCTCCTAGAAATAATTGCTTCTGTAAGCATGTTGGTTTCCTACATGTTAAACACTCACCAAGCAAAATTATTCAAACATAATTTTGTGCGAGCCATCTTCTCTCAACATATAAATTTAAAAGCAGAGCCCATTAGTATCACTGCCTTTCCCCTCCCATTTTTTCTTTTTTTTTCTGCCCTCTGGCATGGCAGCAGGAGGTAATTAGAGTGGCCAGTGTCTGGCTGAGGATGCAGCACAAAGCCAGGGCCAGGAAGGAGGAGGCAAGGTCCATGGCAGTCGCACAGCAGGCTGCAGGATCAATGCAGCTCTTCCCACTGCCTTTGCTCCATTTCCCTCAGCCTTCCCATCCAATTGCCATGGAGTTCCGGAAGTGTGCTGCCTCACAAGGAGAGGTCTGACAGCAAGGTTTTCTGTGCTCCCTTTTGAAACCTGCCTCGTGTCAGGCTCTGCTCTCTTGCCCAGTGACACACACAGCACTCTCCAGGGCCCTGGCTCTGAAGCAGCAGAGGAGCAGGGTGCTTTTCTCTCTGACTCTGCCTGCTTTGCTGACAGAGGATTTGGCACTACCATTCATGCTAAAAATACTTTTACACTCCTTCAGTAAGAATATGACATTTTAGTGCATTGTACAAACCGAGTCTCTTTAACACTACTTAACTAAAGCTCTTCTTTCACCACGTCTTCATTATGCCCTTAGGTGTCAACACACACTTCAGCTGCTCTCTCTCAATGAGATAATTCTTATCTCATCATAGTGATGATGTTCCAGAGTGTGTTGAAAACCCAGGATTAAAAATGAATGTTTTAAATGCAATTAGGAACATTGCACAGGTTGAAAATTAATTCCTAGTTCATACATTGATCTAAGAGGGAGTGTAAGTGCATTTTTAGGTCTGTGAGCACTACTGAAAGAAAAAAAAAAGAGATTACTCAGATGATTAAAGTTAACATGACTTGTCAGAGAAGAGCCTAAGTGTACTTGGACCCAATTCAGAAAGATACTTAGGAACATGGCTGGCTGTAACCTGTGAAACACTAAGCACTTACAACACCACCAAAGGGCAGAAGGAAAAGGAAAATCCCTCGATGGCCAAATCTGCCAGCTGTGTTTTTCTCAAAAAAACTGCTCAGTCTTACAGCAGGTTTCATATCCCTAGCATAAAAATCTTTCACAAATTGGATAAATAATAGCAGATAAATAATAAAATAACCCCAGCAATGATAAAAATAAAAATATTAAATCCTTCTCTCAAGAGAGAAGGTGGTAAAGAGTGCAAACAAATTCTAATTACAGGAGATGAAGGAATCAAAGAGGTTCATGAGCAATGCAAGATCTACTATGTCACCTTGCCGCCGCGTTGGTGATTATTTTCAGACTGCTGGGATTACGGATCAGCTTATCCAGGATGCTGACAATCTGCTCAAACTTGGGTCTGTTGTTTCTGTCCTTCTGCCAGCAGTCCAGCATCAGCTGATACAAGGCAGCTGGGCAGTCCATGGGAGGTGGCAAGCGGTACCCTTCATCCACAGCCTTAATCACCTGCACAAGGAGAAAAGTTTGTGCAAACTTAAAGGCACTTCACAGCAACTTGAGTTTTTATCAGCTGTGAGAACGTTAACGTGGACATTGTGTGTTTAAACAAACGTGTTTATTCACTAATTGTCTCTCCTTTATCTGCAAAGTAAACCAGGCAGTCGATTAGGCATGCAGAAAGGGGAGTTAAGATACAGTGTGACTTTGAAGAAGGTGAGTGTGTGGAAAGGATCTCAAAAACTCACACTCACTTGAAATAAATCCATAAACAAAAGCCACAGTTAGGACGAGCTTGCTTGAGTATACCAAACTTCAAAAGGTCTTGGATATCTCTCCTCTGATTACCCTTAGAAACACAATCTTTCCAAATCCTCCAGTGGACACTGAACTCAAAAATAACAGCAGAAAAAACAACCCTTTCACATCCTCCAGTGGATGCAAAACTCAAAACACCAACAGGAAAAACAGTCTACCCTGCTGAAAAGTCAACCTGCCCTCTCATGGGCCATCCTGAACCAACAGACAAAAGGTCTTGTGGATGATGTCACAGGGCAACAAAATATTTTTAAAACTTACCTCAAGGATGACTATACATTTTCTGCTAGGCAGTGCAAGCCCAATTCCTTATAATTTGCCTAGGCTGATACAATTTGTCTAGATTTTCTGTAATTTTTCTGGATGGACACCCGCAAAACCAAGATTACTTTAGAATTTATGTTGTCCAGAAGATTTTTAATCCAGCCTTTTCACTAGAATCCAACACCTCTTGATCAGGCCTACAGTATCTATTGCCCCATAAATAAAAAACAACAATGTAGAAAATTCAATGTAGAAAATGATAAAGCCATATTCTGTTAATCTTTCCTTTTCATCTGGATCAATTAATTGCAAAGCAGAAGAAACTATTCTAAATCAGAACAAGGACAAGAGAGCAGTTAATGCTTTAAGCAGCCATGAAGGAGAGGTACATAAATAGGCTAATCCTTCCATTTTAGATTTTAATGGGATATTATTAAAGACATTCCACTAATAGATCAGTCTGCACAACAAGATACATTAATTTCCACAAAAATATTCATTACCAATTAAAAGAAATGCATCATTTTCTGCAGAGACTTGGGTTGCAGAGGTACCCATTTAAAAGGAAGATTTCTTCTCTTTTTCTTTGTTTAACATAAAGTAGTACAGAAAAATGTTTGACTACAACTATGTAATTGACTTATTTATTTTAACTTAAAACTAGTAACAATATATATCATCTCCTTGGAAAATCTGTTTGTGTGAGTGACTGCACTCCATAAAATTTGGTCCATAAGAAACTCCCATGGAATAAATCTAAAATTAATAAAACAACAGAAAAAGAACTCAAAATAGACATAATAAAAAATCTTATTTGGGGAAATGTTATACTTCTTTAAAAAATACTGGGAGAGCTCCATTAATCATTTGGATTGCAGGCTTGGACAGTTTACTAATGTTACAAAGAAACCTGTATTGGAAGTCTAATCAGATCACCCTCCTTCTCTATTTTATCCATTGATTACTTCCAGAAGCATTTTGGTTTCATTAAACTCTTAACAGAAATGCTTTGCTTCTCTTTTTCACAAGTGCCAAAAGCAATTTATTCTGTGCATTTGACATTTACAGAAAACTTCTATAGGATATTATACAAGTGGAACCAAAAGGGGATCAACAGAAATTTAGGAGGGTTTTCTAACAACGAGCTAAGGAATGTAAAAGGCAATGACCTCATTGCAGTGGAATTATTTGCATCATCTTACAGAAAACCACCAATGGGATAAAATACTCTACTCTGCTCCTTCAGAGGTCCAAAACACTCTGCTATAAAGATGGTGGGTTTTTAAAGTTCTAATGAACTTTTACTTGACCGGGAGATCTGGCAGTTTTCATCTCCACACCATCACCAATGTCACCATCAAAAACTCAGAGCCACCTGCTCTTGGCCTCCTTTCACAGCTTGATCCCTTATCTGAGAGCACAACTCAGCCAAGAATTTACTCACATCCTGGTTGGACATCTCCCAGTAGGGTCTCTCCCCATAAGACATCACCTCCCAGAGGACAATCCCGTAGCTCCAGGCATCGCTGGCTGACGTGAACTTCCGATAGGCAATAGCTTCTGGAGACGTCCATCGGATGGGAATCTTGCCCCCCTGGGAGCAAAACAAAACCAGAGAGTCCATTTGACTGTCCTGCAACAAGTATGATTTTGTGTGGTTGATTATTTCATCTCTGAGAGTCTCAGTTATTACGATATTGGTGTAAGAAAAACAGCGTAAGCTGGAAAACGTTGCTGCTGTTTGTCATAAGAGCAAAAGTAAAAGAGTAAAATAGTAAAAGAGTAAAAGAGTAAAAAAGTAAAGAGTAAAAGAGTAAAAATACATTTCAGTGCAAAATCTACTGATATCTAGTAGATTTACCATAGATTTATCTATCTACAATATAGATTTATTATATTACAGCATACATACTTTATAGACACACATATATATTTTTTTCTATATATATATGTGTATGTGAGTGTGTAGCATAATTCACACAGATAAAAGTAAATGATAAATCAAGTCTGGTTGATTTTCAGTTATGAAATGTTTTAAAACTGCCACGACAGTCATACATCATGAAAGGTGAAAAAACCACTCCAAGGTCTTTGCTTATAACCCAGGTCCTTTTGCACAGCACAGGAGAGCTGAATTTGGCTAATTTTAAGGCGTTGAAGTGAATTCCCTGCATGGCTTCACCAGGTTTTCTGGGACATTCAAGGAAAATAAGGGGCCATGATGTTGCTTCACTTCACTAAAGCTAAGCCTCCAGCTGACATGACAAGGATAGTCAGATTCAGATGGAGTCACTTGTGCAGAGGGAAGAGTGAAAAAATGTCAGCTGGGAGAGTGCCTCTGGACATTTTTTACAATCATAAGAGAAGCAAGCCACCATTAAATGCCAAACTTGAAGAGAATTGAAGCTACCAGTACAATTAACATGGTAGGTAGGGGAAACTTCTCTCTCTGGTCATGGCCACCACTTGGTGCTGCAGGTCAAGTTAACAAAATGCACATAAGGAACCTCAGGCTGAGTTTCTAAAATGTGAGAATTAGAGGAAAGAGACATTTCCTGGTGATGCCAACTTTGACAGAGTTTTTTGAGAGTTACACATGAGAAAATGAAGTTCTAAACGATAGCAGTGCAGAACTTGTTCCTGAAGGCAATTCTGGAGTGAATGTGTTTTAGTACAGAAAACTGTGAGAGTTTAAAGTTATTTCCAGTTATGCATAATGTGTACAGAATATATTCTGAAGATTTCACACCAAACCAGCTCTTTGCAGTGCTTCTGACACCTCCATTATATTCCAGTCACACACCTCTCCTCACAACCACCTCTGTGGGGAGGGAGGGCTCTGACTTCCACTGATTAGCCAGCAAGAAAAAAAAAGATTTAAATATTTTACTGCTTTGCCTACACTCCCATAAACTGTACCTGCACTGAGGGTAGCTGTACAATCACCAGCTTTAGACTCACTAGCTTGATTAACAAGAGAAATGCAGGCATTAGTGTTAATTAGAAACCTAAATACAGTCTAACTACACCGAAGCATCTTCATTTTCATGGCTAATATTGCATAAATTAAATTAAGTATAAACAACACAGGCAGTCCCGACTCAGACTACGGTTTAGGCCTCCAAAATGTCACTGGATAGGCCTTAGAGGCTTGGCAAAGGTCAGGGAGGGGATTTGCTTGGCATATGGTTTTCATGGATCCCATTTTGTTTAGCAGAGCTCCCTATCAAAAGACAATCCTTCATTTCACACACAACCCTAAAAATCAGGTGAACACCAAATTTCCACATCACTTGCAGACCAGCAAAGAGGACACAGAAGATAAACTGGAGTGTTTGAAACCACTGTTTTATCACTGAAGCCAGATGAAGAGCCTGATCTCTCTCTCTCTCTCTTGGAAATTTAATCTATTGGATGATGGTCTTTAGTCACAAAAAGTACACTGTATTTTCCATTCTTTATAACTTTATTCACAATCCCCAGTGCTGCTCCAGAACAGTACCAAGAACATAAAAATGACTTTGTTTTTCTCATACTCAATTAATAAGCTCCCTTTACAAGTGTCCAGGGGCCCTCAGCGAGTCCAAGGCCCAGCCAAGAAACAAGGAAAGCTCTCCTGTAGCCTCGTATTTTCACAAGAAATCCACTTACAGTTTTAGATGCGAGGCTGATAAAGAAATCAATCTCTCTGTTTTCTATGCTAGAAGTGAGCCCTGGTTTTCAATAAAGAACATGAATCCTGGGGGAAAGCCACATCCGAAATTTACATCAACAAAGACCCCACCATGACAAAGAGAGTCAGACATGTCTCACTAGACAAGGGCAGGATTTTCATATTGGATAGAAGGTCTTTATAATCTTATGTAAAAAGTCATTTATGCAACTGGAGAAACACTTTTACAAAAAAAGAAAAAAAGGACATTAATTAGTGTCCTCACAATTTGGGACTGCTTTATTGCAGAAAAATCAGAAACTCAATGAAACAATTTCTGGCTTTCCTTTACTGAAAAAAGAAGGTGCATCTACCCCAGATCCTTATTGCAATTTGCAATCAGTGGCTTTCAAATTCTCTTTGCTAACTCTCAGCTGTAATCCTATACAAACCTGTAGATCCACATAGCATTACCATAAATAACTCAAAAATATTAATTAAAATGTAGTTAAAAAAAGAAATCAACTGCCAGTGAACAGAGTCTAAAAGTGTAATTTTGCTCTTCTGCTCCCCAATTTGCCATAAAAATGTCATAATTATTTTTAAAAAGAGATTTTGCTGAGTGTTTTTTTGGAATAGTTTAAGAACAGCAATATATTTACTGATTATTTTCTGAAGATAAGTACAGTTTTTATATATTTTTGTCATGGTCTGCCTTTAAGGACATGCTCATCATAAAGCCCAGCTCCCCAGATTTGAGTAGAAAGACAGGTTTGGTGTTAGATATTGTAGGAGTTTGTTACTTCAGCTCAAAATCCCAGGCACTCTGGGTCAGAGAACCTCTCTCAGGGTTGGAAATCAGTGAGCCAGGAGTAACCAAAAGTTTTATCTTCTGTAGATGGAGCTGCTATTCCTGCAATATCTGTCTCTCCAACATAATTCATCTAAAGTCAATGAAGTCCTCAATTTATTTCGAGCACGTCTGGCACTCCAGCACAAGGCAGCTGTTTCCAGGGCTTCAGAACCCATTCCAATATTCTGATTTATAATCTGCTACAGGGTGACAGCCACAGGCACCTAAGCCACAGGCCTGGGGAGGAGTGAATCAAGAAAAATGGATTCTAACTGAATTACTAGAAGGAGTTTGCAGAAAGAGCTGAAAGTAAAAGCCTGACATTCATTCATTATACCAGGACTTAGGAGAGGCCAGGAGATATCTTAATGGCACAGAACAAGAGAGATTCATGTGAGTGAGATGAGCCAGTTTTCCCTTTTCACACACCTGACATTATCTGATGCTGCTTGTCAGTCCCTTACTAATGCGTGTTTTATATTGAGATCATCTCCTCCTTGAGTAGTCAGTGATGACAGAGCACTGCTCCTCTCCTCTGTGCTTTGGAGCAAGAGAATTTATGGGGTTTTTGTTCCTTTTTTACCACACCCTTCAATACATTCAGATTGCATCACTGTGATTTTGCATATATAGGCAAAACACAACTGATTTCTGTCCAGCACGGGCTGCATTTACATTAAAATGCCATGAATACTGGTGATGTATCTGTGTGCCTAAATAGTCAAAGTTCATCTACAGAACACCCAAATATTGTCTTTGAGAGACATAATTACAGTCCCTCTGCAACTGATTGCTTAAATTCCCTTCCACTTCATAGTGTGTCATTAGTCCATCCACTTGTCATACAGACATCTGAAAAATAATAAGGATAAACCAGATCCATTCGAAAATGACAATTTTAATACAATCTCAGTGTTTCAATTAAAAGTGAATAGATACGGAGAATGTGGATAATTACAGCACATCCCCTCAGGCACAAAGACTCTGTGAAAAAATTAAAAAATCCAAACAGTCAGCCTGGTTCACATGCTGGCTTCTGCTTCTGTAAGCAGGCAGACCCCAGGCAGCCAAAGGCTTTTGTGATATCAAGGCAGTGACAATAATTCAGGAGGTAAAAAATGACCCTCTCAGGTAGGAAAGTTCCTTACAACTCCTGATGCCCTGTAATTCACATGTGCACTTGTGATCTTTGCATTGTCCTTCAGGCTTCTGGTACAATAGCACGAATATCACAGATTGTGCATTGATATATAAAGGAATACATAAATTATTGATGTATAAAAGGATACATGTTCATAGCCTTAATGCAAAGCTTCAGACATAGCTTCTGAGAACAGCACAACATAAAATTTCACCCAGGCAGTGCTGAGTATTGAAAGCCTGGCTGGGCTTCTTGGGGGTAGAACAATCCTGACTTGCAATTATGAATTAAAGCAGTGAAATCATTCTCAGGCTTTGACATTTACAGGTGGAAAATAGGGGTAGATAAGGAGCCTAAATGGATAAAGCATCCATCTTTGCAGCTAACTCTATAAATTTCCTTGCACCACTGATACTAAATGGACAACTGTGAGTAAAAAGAGCTGGAGGACAGGAGGACATCAATATAATACACACTCTGTAATGCTTGAAATTTGAGTTAAAATTTAGATTTTTTTGTTGCTTTTTTAAATATCTTGTTGTCATCCTTTAGTTTTAAAGACATTAAATAGTTTGGGACAATTCCATTATTAGGTATGAAATAGTTTGAGATGATGCCATTATTTTTAAAAAGTGGCAATATTTTGGTCCTATAATTAGTGGCTGCAAAATGTGCTAAGCCTAGAAAATGGTCCTGTGTATTGTGAAATATCCAAGCAGCAAGAACACAAACTGTTCATCTCTCTGCCAGTGGAGTGAAGCTCTGTTTCACATCTGTGATCCCCATTTTTTTCAGCTGGGGATCAAACATCCCACCTGGAAACACTCCCCTGACATCTACATAAGACTCACTTCAAAGCGAAATGTGAACAAAAAAGATGAATATCAAGTAGCCTTGTTCTTCTCTCAGAGCCAACATGTGGCACAGGTATATTCACAGCAACAACTCTTGAAAGAGAAATTCGATTTGTCCTAAGTTGTATTTGAAGGTTTTAATTATCTGAGCATCTTCCTGCAGCAGTTTGCACACACACCATAAATGCCAGATGGAGTTTACTGAACACAGATGATTACACTTCACAAAATAGTTTCTTTCCATCTGATTTCACTATCTAATTGCAAATAAGCAGGTAGACTCAGAAAATAGGTGGCAGGGATAGAACAAGAGGAAATTCACACAGAACACTGGAGGAAAACACTGACACTCTGTGCACCCTGATTTGTCCAAGCTACCCACAGACATGTCACTGATGTGACAGCTTCATCCAATGCTTCATTTTCAGCTTGATTTTAAGAGAGCAAACAAGTATCTGACACAGCAATACACCTATTTTTATTTTTATTACCAATTAATTAATAATTAATAATATCTTTATAATATTTATTAATTAGTGCTGTAACACTACTGAGAATGAACACTGATTTCTCCTAGTAATATCTCCTCATATTAACCATTGCAGATCTCTGCAGACAGTTTTCTAAAGTGCTATATACTGCATATTTCTAACTCCATGGCAAAGTTTATCAGAGGGCAAAGAAAACACTGAAAGGTCAAGAAAAGAATAGAGTCTTTATGCCTGCTATGTTATGAAGGTATGATAAATATATCTATTAATGTATGAGTATATAATGTGTAAGAAATCTGTCATTTCTTCACTCATTTCTCACATGTTATTTTATTTCAATCGTGAAGAAGGCAGCATGCAAACTATTAAAATTATTGATTGCTCCTGTCAGTGTTCAGGAATGAAACAAACCTTAGAAAACCCACATTAAGGTTATGCTGATACATTTTAATCTGGTTTGTACAGTGAAGATGAGGTGATTACTGTGAGCAATGCAAATTACACTTGACTAAGATACTGGATGTTACCGTCACTTTTTGTAAAACTAACAAAATCCACTATAAATAGCATTAAAATGAACAACCAGATAGTGCAATACACATAAATACATAATGCTGAAGGCTTCCACAAAAAAATGGAAGTGTAATTCAGGGTGATATTCAGATATGCATTTTTTTGTTTTACTCAGTTAGGGGTACAAGAGCAGGTATAATGACACACCCTTGAAAGAACAGTGATTGCAGTATGCCCCAGTCAGACATATGTCCTATCATGCTAGAAAACACACAAAAATTCAATGGGTAGGATTTTTTTTTTACTGTGTGGGAGCTAAATCAGCAGTGTAACTAAAACTTCTCAAAGCACACATGAAGGCTTAAATTACTGTGTGCCAAAAGAACTCAGACTTTAATTGTAATATTCACTCCCTTACACATCCAGGAGAAAGAAACGGAGCCAAGAATTTTGCATAGTCTAAGGAAAGTAATCTATTAACACAAGCCATACTTTTTGTATGGCCATTTTCTATTTTCTCCAGGACATGAATTTAAAAATAACTGTGATGAGCCCCTGGTTTATTGAACACCTCTGGGCAGACAGGACTGACTGCCCTCTCACACCCTCAGATTTCAGATTTCCATCAGATTTGAGTCTTTGCCACAACCAACAAGAATTTTAAAAAGGTAAAGGAACACAGGAACTCACCCTTGTGGTGTAAGCAGCTTCTGGGTCATCCTCCAGTACACGAGAGAGACCAAAATCTGAGACTTTGCAGACCAGGTTGCTGTTGATGAGGATGTTACGAGCAGCTAAATCCCGATGGACATAACCCATATCCGACAGGTACTTCATGCCAGATGCGATCCCTCGAAGCATGCCCACCAGCTGGATGACCGTGAACTGGGCATCATGCTTCTGGAAAACATTGGAAATGTCATCTCAGGGATTGCTCATGTTCCTTCCTGCACAGATTTTTTTCAGAAATAGCCTGGAAAATCCTCAGATGAAGAGCTCGTGAGTCAGGCGTTATGATTTAAATGCCACATGTTGGTCTCCCAATCAGCTGAGGGAAGGGGACAGATTTGCAATTCAGATAAAAATTCATTTTTCCCCTTCTTGCTGTCATCAGAGTTTTAATTTCCTAGATGGGGGACGTGTGAAAGCAGCACATAAATCTAAGTCGTGTGTGCTCCTGAGACTGGAGTGTCAGAACATTACAGAAACAGATGTCCAACTTCCCTGCAAGGCCACAGGATTTTCTAGTGAAAATCTAAGCCTTCCCCAATGGCCTAATGAAAGTTTTCTATTACACAAGAAATTCATTTAACAAAAGAAAATGCTGATCTGAATCAGTGGTGCTCAAATTCTGTTAGCTTTAAACTCATTTCAAAAATTCAAAAATTACTGAAACACATTATGACTTAGCCTAGACAGCATTAGATGGATATATTTCCAATCATCTACTTCTGGGCATAATTCAAATCTCCCAACTATTACTAATCCTGTTTGCTAACATCTACTTTTGATATTGATATATGGATGTATAGACAATAGGACAGCATTTGCTGTAGTGCAGCTCTCAGATGAATTCCCCAGTGCTGTAAATGTAACCTCATGGGCAGCTCTCCAGCTCCTCGTGCTGCTGCTTCTGGAATTTTATTAAATACAAGGGAGCTAGGCTCTGTCACATGAGGTGATCTGACATGAATCAGTCTGCCAGACTGATTTCATCCATTTTTCATTTTTGGTTAGTGTACTTGGGGGTAATATTAGCACAGGAAACATTAGACAAATATATGACACCGTGGATCCCTAAAGAGTCTCTTAGAATTCTCCTTCATGAAGAAATTAATATTTTAAAAGATTCTTAGCAGTTGTCTGTCCCTTTTTCATCAGAGCCAGCACAAGAGAATTTTATATAGACTCTGGAAAAGATTTCGCTAAAAACCAGAAGGTTTCTAGCCATGAACAGAATCAGATGCTCAGAGAGCCTCTCAATGGCAATGAGGAAAGCAAACTAAGTAGTTCCAAAAGGCATATATAAAAAGGTTATAGGGCCTGAGTTGCCTGTGATATTAATGAGTCACAAGGTTCTTATCTATGTTTCCACATAACAGTAGTAAAAAAAACCAAAAAGAAAAAATCACAGTAAAATGAAAGAACAAGCTGAACAACTGTTCTGTGCAGTCAGAAATTATTCTCCCTTCCTCAGGGCTCTCTTCAAGGATTTCAAGTCTAAACAAAATATATATAGTTCAGTACAGAGATATTTCATTCAGCTATATTGACACATTATTTATATGTATTTTACATGCTCCAGTGGACACCATAACATATATAGTACATAGAGAAACTAAGGTTGACAATCTATCCCCTTTTGGGGTTAAATGTCTAGTTCAATGTTATGAATTTGGGGGATAATGTCATTCAACCGTGGCAGAACCAAAGCAGTCTCCCAGCCAACGCTGAGTTTGCCTTAACAAATTAAAACTAAACCAGTGTTTCCCCTCAGATGGGATTTCACTTCTCCTACACTCCTTGTTTTGCCATAAGTAAATCTTGGTGACGCAGGGAGCGTTTGAATTTTTTTAGGCTCACTACCAACTTTGACAGAAAACAAAGATAAATCAGCCACAGCATTAGTGTGTCTAAGGTTGGAAAAAGAAAACAGGCCAGTAAATGTTGTTAGCTAAACATTTCTAACATCCTCAGGTATGGGGCTATTCTCTCAACTTTTCATTACTGATAAAATTTCCGCAAATCTAGTCATTTTGAAAATCTCTTGCTTAGACATAGAGACTGCCAACCAATAAGCATAACTGCATTACAGTCATAATTCAGCCTCCAGAAAAACAGTTCTCATTTTTTGTGTGCCAGAATGTTGCTTTGTTTTGTTCATTTTTAATAGATATGACACACTAATGCAACCAAAATTGCCTTAATTTTGGAATAATGCTTACTGCAAATGGACCAGCAGATCCCATTTGCTGGGAAAGTGGCTTTCTGAGCACATCATGATACTCAGAAACCCAAATGAAAATAAAAAAAATATCAAGCAACAAGAGCTGATGATGAATCAGTGCAGAGTGGCAGTAGACCCCTAACAAGTCCAGAACAAGAGCCACTTCTGCCCCATTTAGTTTTCTGTTGCACTTACTCGTAGGAAGCTGTCCAAGGAACCATTTTCCATATATTCAGTAACAATCATAACTGGTTTACCTGGAAATAGAGCACAGGGGTCAGGCTTTTCAAAGAAACACATCAGCAAACCCAAACATTTTAGGATTGTGTCCAAATCTTCCTAACTCCAAGGATAATTTTTACATTATTCCTTTACATTTAGAAAGGAAAGAAAAGATGTGTGGGCAAATTGAGGCTGGGTGCAGATACAGATGGAAAGGAAAGTGCACAATAAAACACAGGGCACAGGAAAGAGAATCAGAGCTGTAAGATGGGCATTCCCTCCTTCCAGGCACTCCTTTTCTCTGTGCTGGGATCCTTGACAGTGCAAATTTGGACAGAGCTGAGACCTGAACATGCTGCACCCACAGGGCACTGGCAAACTCTAAGGAAACAGCCCTTGAAAAGCCTTTTTTTTTTTTTCCCCAAAACTCATCCAGATATATTTTGACCAGTTTTTGAAACCATTCCCTCCACCCTAGGGCATTTTGTGACACAACCAAGATTTTCTATGCAGCTCTGACAAGCTGGAGAGAAAGTAATGCAAAAAACCATGTGATGACAGGGAAGTTTTCAGACCAAGGTCATTGCCCTGCTAATTTTACCATCATATGGATTTTATTATTTCATAATATTTACTAATGCTTTGCTTATTTTCTCTTTGTGGTAGAGAGAAAGCTGGGTAAGACCATGAAGTTATTTAAGGAGATGAATTATTATTGCACATAAAATACAGGAAGGCATCTGACCATAAAAGTAGGACAAAAGGCCTGCATATTGTAAATGGGCATAGTGAAATTTTAGCTTTTAAAACTGAACAGCATGAGGCTTGAAAAAGGTACCCAGCTTAATTAAGAAGAAGAAAGCCATCAAAAAAGCTGTCAATGGGAACAACTTTTTCTGTTTGCTTTGCAAAAAATACAGCTTCTACCAAATAGAAATCTTAGAAGAAAAATAGTAATTTCAAAGAATGAGTTTAATACAGAGAAGAACATTATGAATTAATGGGCTCAAATATCTTCTTTCTGTGGTACAAATGATGTGTTATACTGTGGGAGTCACACTAATGACTAACTGATTGACTGTCATCCATTCACCAGTAGGAAATAGCGTATGCAGAATATTAGTCTTGAATGATATAAGAGATGATACAGATAAGAGATCTAACAATGTAAAAGCTCAAACAAAATAAATCTATTTATATTTAGTCTTGCTAGCCAGAAATACTTAGTTAAAGAAAAAGCACTTGCACTCTGTGTGTAACATGAATGCAAAGGGATTTCTGGTAACACCCAGAATATGCTGCTGGACCTTTCAAGTACAGGGCTATCCAAAACTTTCTATGATAAATTGATTTACTTTGCCCTGCACTTTGAAGCCAGGAGACAAGTGCCTGGTTTCTGTACAAACTCAGGCAATTTTATGAGACTTTATCAGAAGAACTAAATTAGAGTAAGAAATATATCTTCCAAATTATTACAGGAGCATCTTCCTGCCTTGCTCACCCACACTCCAAAAGTCTAAGTGCAGGGTTTCACCCTCATTCAGTTGGAAATGTGCCCATAATAAGAATCACATGCTCTGAAGTTTTAAAAGAACCTTCTGCATCCATTTATCAAAGCTCAGCCGTTTATAAATGATAACAAGTTGTGTCAACAGCATTGCCCAGGTTTACTAGAATAGCAGGCTGCAAATTGCTGTAAATTATTAGTAAACTAAGCAGAACATGCGTGCTGGTTGTTAAGACTGCTGCCTACAGTGTGCCCAGGAGTGCAGGGCACACTGGGAAATGCAGCTGGGAAATGCAGAAATCCACGAGGAGCAGAGGAACAATTCTGCACTGGAGGCAAGGCTGGAAGCCTGATGTGGTGGTTGATTTGTTAAAAAAAAAGACCAAACAAAAAACCCCCCGAAACTCCCAAGCTTCTTGTCCTTCTATCACCCTGCAGAATGTCCATTAAAACAAATAATTATATTTATTATTATATTTAGTTTGTGCCATATACTTTGGCCCAGTAAAAAGCAGCTCCAGGGCAGATTTCTCAGCTCCCATTCTGGAGCTATCTGCAGAGGGTGTTGTACCCCTGAGGTTTTATTGGCTTCAGCTGGGAATATTCAGTTTGCTCTCTCACACATTGACGTGATGGGCAGCTGGCACTCCTGACCTCCTCCCCCAGCCCCCCAAAGCAGACAACAGTGCTGTGAATGCACCTGAGTGGCAAACTCACTAAAAGTCACTCACACAGAGTACAGAGAGAATTAGTAATGCACATTTAAGAGCAAGGCACAAATTCCTGCCTGTACAGCAATTAAATTATTGTCTCAAGTGCTCCAGGAATACAAAATGTAACAAAAGAGATTTTAGCTCAGCTGTGTGCAGGCTGATGTTGGTGTTTCAAGTGATTTTGTGACTGCAAATCTTATTCTGACTGTACAAAATGTGTGTCACTACAAAGCAGGAGATAAACCTCAATTTATGCAGGCAGACCTTTCCTAATAGGACTGTGAGACCTAAGATAAACAATAATTTCTTTGTTATTGAAATCAGCAAAATAGAATTTCATGAATCACATATAGAGAAGGCATTATTATTATTATAATTGTGACTCTTCACAACATGTAGTGTTTTACATACCTTTCACTAGTGACTTTTAGACATATTCTGGTGGGGTTTTCATTTCTTATACTTTTCAGCAGTATGCTATGAAATTTTTTCAAGCCTATCCTTGTTAAACTTTGAATCACACAATTAAAAACCAAAATTTTCTTCAAACTAATAAAACCATCTACTTAAACCCAAAGTGTGTGGTATGTTTCTATCCACTTAAACTAGAAACATCCTCAGCAATTCCAAGCTGATCACTGAAATAGCAAAGACCTGCTTTGCCAGGAGGGTCCTCTGGGACGAAGAAGAAAATATCCCACCAATGTTTTTTGCTCCCATAAAAAATCTTGGAGCACTCCTTTTTTTTTTTTTAAGATTGCCTCATATAAAATATTATTGATCTCCCACTTAATAACTAATATAGGTAGATAAATTTGATTGCTAAATGTATCTCTTCACTCTGCAGTGGATATATAGAAAATGTGGCTGAAGAGGGTTATTGAAATATATTACTTTTCCAAGAGGGTACCACATGTACATGGAGGTTTCAGTGAAATTTTTTTGATCTCAAAAAGAGAAGGTGATTTGTTATCATAAACAAGGATGAAGAATATGCTTTAACAAAAACAAAAACACCCAAGCAAAAACATAACTTAAGCACCAAAACACCAAAAAGCAGATTTAGAAAAGGCATTTAAGTAAATATATATATATATAAGGACAGAGATAAAATTAATTTTACTACTGATAGATTAAATCCTCAAGACTTCTTCTTTGAGATTTTTACTGAGATGTTTGAATTCTGGAATTCTGGAGCTTTAACATGCGTTGTGCTTGTACATATTGAATATCCCATGCAGTACTTCCCCTGCATGAAAACCATCTAGGGAAAAGTTTGGCTTTATTTAATGATTCACTAGAACCAGTTGTTGTACCAGCTAGGCTGTTCATTAATTAGTGCTAATGACAAATCTAATGACTTAGCTGAAAGCAGAACACAGTGAAGGTCAGTGCAATTAGAAGCCTCATCAGTCTCCACGACTCCTTACCAGATCATCACCCAGTGTCTCCTGGCCCTTTTGGAGCAATTTTGGAGCAATTCCTAACTCTGGAGTTTATTAAACCTGCCAATTTATTATTGAGCTTTTTGCAGAGCATAAACCTGGATGACTTCATTCATAATTCACTTTTTGTCTCCTTTGACTGATCAGCAAATCAGATAATTATTTAGCTGGAATTCCTTACTTTTAGTGACGACTCCCTCCAGCCGGATGATGTTGGGGTGGTCAAACTGGCCCATGATGCTGGCTTCTCCCAGGAAGTCCCTCCTCTGCTTCTCTGTGTAGCCAACTTTCAGGGTTTTGATGGCCACTGAAATTTCCTTTTTAGAAGGCAGCTTCAGGCGTCCACTGCACACTTCTCCAAATTCTCCTAAAAAAAGAGAATGGAAAAGTGATGAAAGCTGAAATGTGGTTTTTCTGTAGGGATTCAAGGAAGAAGAATCAGCACTCAAAAAAGCCCCTCGAATGTGGTGTACACTGGTTTATCCTTTTGCAATATGCAAGAGCAAAGCACAAGGAAAATCATCTTAGCATTCAAAAGAGGAAGTATTAAATATACAGAAAACTGTTGGAACAAGACACCTCACTTGAATGTTTTTTTCTGTTGAATAATTTTTACACAGATCACATAAGGAAGTTTCAATATATTATTATTTGAGCAGCAACTGATTTCAATGCCCCTTTTCAGCTTTTCTTTTCTGAATATTTTTATTTTTTAGACAGCCAAGTTAATCAAAAAAGGCCTGAATAAATGTGTGATATGGCAATGACCTTTCTCTGTTGCTAACCCAGGCTAGATTTGAGTCAACAACATAGAAATTAATGTTACCATATCTTACCACCAGCTGCTTCATCCTCTAGGCATAGAACTGTACTATCAAGGTAATAACCACTCAAAGGAAGATATACTTTTATGTACATACATATTGTAAAAAAGCACTGACATTACATCCTTTGATTCTAACGCTGTTTGTATTTCAGGCTGCCAAGAGTGGCAGCAGCTCAGAAAACAAATTTTAAAAGCTGTTACTAGTAACTAAAGGGAGTTGAGTTCTTTTCAGACCTAATTAAAAGCATTCAACTTCTGCAAGCCCAAATGACCATTATACTTTACCAGAAGTTCAAACACCCATCCCAGCTCAATACTTTCAGAGCACCACAAAATAGGAAGACCAAAGCACATCTTGAAAACAGAGGGAAGGCGGAAAAAATGCTTGAAATAAATCTTGTAGCACCCTGCTTCCAAATCCATTTTCTTGATGTTTTAATGGTCACAAAAGCTATAACAAGCTAAGCTCTTAGAACTATTTTACAGTTACTGTCAATGGAGACTTTAGCTATGATTTCAGCCAGCAGCCCAGAAATCAATCCTTCATTTTAAAGCTGGAATCATGTCTCTGATATTTGTTTAACTTCTGGGAAGGAAAAGGTTATGGGTAATATCCATCAACACAGTCCCATTCAGCCATGGCTGAACAACCCAGAGCTTGAGTGATTAATCAGATTCCAAAAGTACCTCAAGGCCAGCAGATGCTTCAAGAGAATAAAAGATGGGCTCTTTCTAGCAATGAAGTTTGCTGTTGTCTATGGATATAAAGCAGGTTCACTTTCTTGGAAAATCATTTCATTGGAAAGAGCTCCCCAGGCAGCCCAACTACATTAACCTATGATTTTTAATCTCCAGGGCAGCATGGATGCTAAATACATTTATCTGGTCAACACCCATAGAGACCCCTGCAGTCACACCACAATTTTTTCTGCAAATTATTATTATATGATCCCAGTAAGAAATGGACTGGGTCTCACCAGACACTGCTTAGGAGGAACAAGGGCTTGTGCTTGAGTGGAAAACCTGGCACTGACTGTAAGATATGAGAATGATGGCTTTTCATACAAAGCCTTCCTGAGGTGTTTATTTTTAATTACACCCCACACATAAAGATTGAATAACCTGCCCTGCTGACTGGTATGTCTATTTACATGTGGGAAGCTGATAGGGATTATTTAGGAGGGCTGTTCATGGCACAAAGATCTCTCTTCAGGATATCTTAATTTCTTTTAAAAGAGGTTATTTACTACATCAGGGGATGGTGTTTGCTGTGCATTTGGACTCAGGGGAACAGTAAATGAAGATTCTGTGAAATCAGCTATTCCCTTCACTTTGCTGCATTTTAAATCTGTGCAAAGAACTCCCTCAGATTTGGAGATGCATCAAAGTTCAACATTTCATAAACCTTGGGAACATTAGCCACGTTCACTGGGACACTGCAAACCTTCACAGTAAGTTCAGAGACAGATAGCCCCTGAATTTTGTGAGCAATTTGATTAACAAGATGTTGTGCTACAAACATATTTCTTCTTTGGAAGAAAAGCAAATGCTTGCTTTATTGTTTAGCAAAGCACATCGTTAAATCCACCCCAAATCAATAAAGTACTTTCTTCAGTATTCTCCTACTGCCCGGTTGGATTTAAACTCCTGAAGTGGTTTGTTGAACTGAATCCATAAAAATAAGTGAGTTATTTTAAAAGAAAAAATTACTGTAAAGAAAAGTCTGAAAAAGTGGCTTCTGACCTCAATTTTCTTATGCTTAGCCTCCCACTAAAATCCCTTGTGTTTTTCTTGAGGTTCTTTTGGATAAGAATATTTCCTTATTTCATTTGTGTATGTTTTCAAAGCTATGTAAGCTCTGAAAGCCCTCTCTTTTCAGAGACTTCTGGCTAAAGCTGTGAAAAACTGCTTGGAGCACTTCAGAATGTCGAGACTGCTTGCCTGACTTGAAGGTCTCATTACTTACGTCACACTCCAGGGCAGTTAAATGAATCCCTTCTTCTCAAATCCCTGTCTTTTTTTTTTTATAATTTCATCCACACTTGCCTTGCAAAGGACAAGGGCAGGAAGAGACCAAGTCATTCACTCAAACAAGTCATTGACTCAGTAAGAGGCAGGAAATGCCTTTCTGGTTTTGGGGAGAAGTGTTCCTGCAGAAGTTGCCTCAGAGCACTCTGAATGTGAAAGCTACCCCGTGCTGGGGGTAATAGCAGGGTAAAGTGATGCCACAAACTCATTTTGGGAGCTCCCAGCCCTCTGTGGCCTGATTTTCATCTGTTCTTCCCTTCCTGGCTCTTCCTGATGGCATCTCAAGCAACTGCTAAGAGGAAATGTTAACTATAATGCCTCATGTGCTCCAGACTACATGAACTGATTTATGGTGCCCAAAAAAAGGTGTTATTACAGCTTGAATGCAAGTTTTAATGTAAAAAGCTTGCAGGAGCCCTCTGCCACTTGGCTCAGTTGGTTTGAGCAGGGTGCTGGTAATGCCAAGGTGCAGGTTCAATCCCTGTGGGGGCCATTCATTTGAAAGTTGGGCTCCACAATCCTTGGGGGTCCCTTCCAACCCAGAATAAACTGTGATTCTCACTGCAGTGGAGCAGAGAGGCTTTTAAAACACCTGACTCTCAAAATTTTTGTCTCTGTTTCCAGAGGCCATATTGGACAAAATTTGGTTTACTTAGCATTCTGCTATGCATCTTAACTAAAAACAGGTCAGAACCAGCAAGCTGTAAAACATTACATGATCCTAGGAACTCCTTTTCTAGATTCATAAATTGCACACAGCCCAAATTTAGAAAGTTTGCATTTGTGGGGCTCCTGAAAGTCCTACAAGGAAACACACTGCTCCTGGACTTAAATTTAGAGTGTTCCTCCTTCTCCGCCTCCACACAAATTCCCTGCTTTGTGCAGTAAGGCAGCTTTGCTGCCTTAACTGAAGATGATGGAGAACAGTGCACTCTTGTGGGGCAAAATTAAAACCAGCAAGGAACATGGATTCCACCTTTCCACAAAATAAATTCAACCTAACAAGAGTTGAGTAGCTTCTCAGTAGGAGAGGATGAAAACTGTTCCTTTGTTTGCTGGGTGATTCAGGAGATGCACTGAGTACAGTACCTTGGGTTCTGCACTTTTTCCAGCTGAAAATCTTTTGCTGTGCACTCAGAGTCTGTCTCTCACGTCTCATGGTTTTAATTCAAGCCATATACTTAGAGAGAAGCCAAAAAAATCAATAATAAAGGAACAAGTATTTTTCAACGGATTAAAAATCAATAGTACTCCTCATAAATGCTTTAATATAGGAGGAAGGCAACACTCCATGATCTTCTGGCTCAATGAGACAATCTGCCACTTCACTTCAAGGAGCAAGCACACATTCCATCAGGAGCTACATGCTCCATTGCAACACTCAGTGTAATGAGAATTTCTGTAATCTGGCTTCTCTGATACAAAATCTGATCATTTCACCAGCCTTGTTTCCTGTAAATCCAACAACCTGTGGCATCTTTATGGCTCAGACAACCAGTTATTGGACAGACAACCCTTTCCTCCTAAATCAATAATTCAAATCCAAAGCAGTGACCAAAATCAATCCAATGGCCAAAGGTCACTGCAGCCTGATGGATGCATGGTGACTGCTATGAAATGAGTTTGTGGTTTCACTCAAGTCATAATAGTCAAGAGTCCTTTTATGGGGAAAGAGAATAAAAAAAGAAAACATCTTCACAGTTGATAACATTTTCTGTGCTGACAGATTTTAAAGAGAAACATAGAAGTGAGGCAGAATGAGCTTTTCCCTTCCAACAGTGGTGCACTCAAGTATGGGCTTGGTGTCCTTAGAAAAGCTGTCTTGCTGTCTCCTTTCTTTGAGAAAAAAAAAGAAATAGAAAATTGTGTGCCTTTGACTTTGCACTGAAATCAGCTGCAAATGTGACCTACTAATTTGAAGACTTTCTAGAACATTTTCTTTCCAGTCACAACTATGAACTTAAAGACATAAAACAGTATATACACAGCAAAAATCTATCTTTAGTTCAGTATATCTGGTGATCATTACCTGCTCCAACTACTTTATCAATGGATATATTGGAAGCATCCAGTTCCTTAGCAAATTCATGCACAGCTTGGTTGGGATCCTCATATGTGTGTGGATCTACATAAGTTCTCAGACCTGGGAGCTTTACTGTGTAAAAACAAATTCAGAGAGAGAATGTTACTTAGACTTGAAATAAAGCTCATGAGACAACAGAAACCAAATCAATAGAAGGAAGAGGAAGGAAAGAATTTCCTTTGAAGAAGGATATTCTTCAAACCAAACTGGTTTTTGTGGGTCCTCAGAATCTTTGTACAGCATGAAACCAGACACTAATGTAGTGCAGAGAAGCAGTGACAACCCATTTCAAACATCTGACATTTAAGGCAACATTTAGATGCTGCCTTAAATTGACCCCTTCCATAGGAACAAAAAAGGGGCAAGAAAAAAAATGTGTTGCTACAGTCAAACTGACAAGTTCTTAGGAATATATTAAGAAATCAGATTAACTCCAGCTTTTTTTTTCCCAAAGTCCATCAACAAGATGCATAATAAGAAACTTATACATTAAAAGAAATGCACCCCTGCCTCAATCTCTCTGCCAGAACATCCAAGGATGGCAGATAATTGTTCTGAATAAAGGCTGGTTCTAAAGCTTTGCTCCCCATAGATCCATGTTATTATTTTGGGCACCTCTAGAGTTTCTTGGCTAGGGATTGCTGGAAGAGATCATTGCCAATCTTTGCCTCCAACAAAAATGCTGAAAGCAAAGCACAGCCTCATTCCCCCTGCCCAACTCAAAGCCTTGCTTGTGTTTGCACCCAGTCCTTTCTGTGCCTGCCTCTGTTGTACTCTTTTTACAACAGGAATATGTTTTATTAACAAAAAGTGAAATACTCAGCTTGAAGTTTTCTGCTTCTGACACAAACCCTACATTCCCAGACATGTATTCCAGCTTTCCCTAACTGTACCAGTAGGTCTTGTAAAAGATATTAACTCCTTCAACAAACACTGCTCTGAACCACTCAGTAATATCCTTTCCAGCTTAGCATTATTATAGTGCAGCATTTTTTTCACTGCTAAAAAGTTAAACCTTTTTTTGTTGGGGTTGCAAAGATAGGGAAAAAAAAAGCTTTGGACCTTGAGAACACAAAATTGTTTTATCAAACAATGCAAAGTGTATGTATAAAAAGGAAAAAACCCTCAATTTTATGAGGATTTATTGGCCTCAGAATATAATCATACCAGTTATGATAACTGGGTAACACAGCAACAAACAAAAAATGATAAAACTGAGTTCCCAAGCTAATTGCCTTGAAAACAAAGCAAAGTAAGAGCCAAGCTCCCAACACAAGGGCTGGGTGTGCACAGCCTTAAAAGTCAACTGTGTTTCCTTCAAGAGCCTGATGATTACAGAATTACCTGCAAGTAAAACAAAAGTAATTGGCTGTATATTGCTGTTGGTTAAAAGTCTTGTAAATGCTCCTTCCCGTCCATGCTGAATGTGCATTACAGGCCCCCTCACATCCCCAATAAAAATAACAATTAAAAGCTTTTGCACTATGGGGTTTTTGGCTTGGGATTTTTAATGCTGACCCCAGAGGTTCCCAAGATCAGGTGATGGTGGCTGCAAGGAGAATAATCCCTTCACACCAATAATTAAGGGCAGCCTGTGCAGTAACTGGATTCTGTCTTGAAATACAGATAATAAACACGTGCACATGTGTTAAGCTGCACTACTTTACAGCTCATTCTGTGCAAACATAATAATTTACATTTTCATTTTAACGGCACAAATTGCCCTAAAGGTAGCAAAAAAATAAAAAGGCCCAGCCAGAGGAGGCAAAGGGAGAGGATCTGAGGAGGTGAAACATTTTTATTCCTTTGAAGTAATATTATAGGATTTGTAATAAGGCTGCAGGGAATAGCTCATGGCTGGAGCCTTTTTAAAAGTAATTCAGAGTAAACTGACTGAAATAAACCAGCTGCTGTGTATAGGATGCTGAAAGTTTACGACAGCCATGGAAGTTACTTTGTCCTTTTTCAATTCATGGGAGCAATTTTCTTACTCTTTGGGAATGACTGTAATTGGGTAGATTAAAAATTTCAACAGCCACACACGTACATACTTACAAATTCTAACAGATAAATATCTGCAAAATCCATAATAAATAATTTTCAAGAATTTCTAACAGACATACCAGGCCCTTGATTGGCTCTGGTCTTACTGCATACTGAATCAGCATGGCACTACTCAGAAAACAGTACATAAATATCTAAAGCCAAATTAAAAGCAATTTAATCCACAGGAATTTAACAGCACTGCCATGTTTAAGAATAGTGATTGCAACTTTCCATTGTGTGGGAGTAAGGAGAGCAAATTCTGACCTGTTATTTGTCTGTGACACTTATTTTACTGGCTGCTTTTATTTTATAACCTCATTAAATTTGGATGATGAAGCATTAATTCTATGGGCCACATGTAACCTTAGAGATTTTTTTGAGAATAGTTGGTTAGCAGTTGTTGGGCTGCAGCTTGTGTATTCCCTGACAGTGCTGGGGAAGGAGACAGAAATGGTGGATATTCCTGCTCTTGGTTCTCTGGAGATAAGGAAACTTTAAAGAATAATAATTTGAACAGTCAGAGAACAGTTATTCCATTGTCACGAGGATTGGGAAGCAGCTCTAATTTCCAGCTACTGCAGGTAAATCCCTCATTAAAATGTTAATTCACTTATATTTGGGGAGGGGCCACCTGATTATGGTACCAGCAGCTCTTTTCTTGCAAACCGTAGTGCCAACGTTGTGTGCAAAAACCCCCACAGATATTAATGGTACAACATGCTAAACAACAGAAATACGTGGTTCAACCATGGTTTACAGGGTGTAGCAGGACACTCATCTGGAGCTGAAACAAAGATGAACTACTGCTTCTTATTAAACAAAAACTCATTAGACATCAAGAATTATGTGGGTGAAAAAAAAAGATTTTCTTGTCTTGGTGTCTATTAGGGGCCTTATCTTTTCCTGTAAGGATTTAAAAATCCAAAGTACAGTGATTAAATGAAAAACCAACCAAGTAATCCTCCCATCCCTGATCAGGAATTAGGCTATCGCCTTCTTTTCCCCTCAGCCTCTCCTGCTCCAAAACTTTTTTTTTTTCCTGTTTTAAAGGGTTTATGGATGGAGTTTTGCCTGTGAACCAACCTTCAGGATCCACAGCTCTGCTATGGAAAAGTGTAACAAAATTATGCACATTGCAAAGGGGATCCAGAATCAGATTATTACATTTAATTGTAGGTGAACTTTTTCAAGCAAGCAATTTTCACAGCAGCTTTAGTGTTCATCAAAGTGGGTTTAGTTTATTTATATTTTGCTGTAAAGAAGGAAAATATATTTTTTATACTTTATATGATGAGGAAGCTGCAGTTGTATTCTGGATTTCAGTCCTGCTCAGCAGGATCAATATCACAATTCCAACCACATGCATTGTTTGAATACAGACAGAGATGTTTTGCTCATTACTAACCTGAACACAGATGAAAGAAGCTGAAACAAAGAATAATTGTTTGGGGAAAATCCCCTTACCCACAAGAGAAGGGATAATTCTCTTCCTAATTTCACCTTGGTTTAAGTGAGGTATGGCTCTTTTTTTTTTTTTAATTGAAAAATATCAGTTACCTAGGGGAGGAATTCAACAGATCTGGAAGCATTAAAAGGCTTCAGTAACTTACAATGGCCATTCCCAAAATGCAGCCTTTTCTCATCAGTGCCATGTTTAGACTTTTTGTATCCACAGAATCTACAAGCAAAGAGAAAAAAAAATTAATACAGAGAATTTTATGTGTTAACTGCAGGTGGAAACAGAATAGAATGTTTTCCCTGCACAATTAAAAGCCTGTTTGAAAGTTTAATGATATTTACATTCTCTGTGCCCTATAGAGGCATGTGATGTTCTCAGGGAATTTGAGGAAATTGGCTAATGAGAGGATTTGTTGATTTTTGACCCCTACAGTTTAATTTTACAATTGCCTGAGAATGTGTTTATAGCATTTTTTAACAACTGCTGCATGATTTGGGCTGCTAACGTGAGCAGGCTCATTACTGACTGTGAGCAGTGCTTGGAACTCCTGGGCAGCAGACAAAGGATTAAAAAACAACCACACCATGACACCCCACGTGCCACTGTCACCAGGGCCCCCTGGGATGGGGCAACAGGAGAAAATGTGCAAATCAGACCCCAGACTCACCTCCCAATCAAGACATACACCACCACTGTGAGGAGGATGATGGCCACTGCTGCTGAAATGGCAATCAGCACCACCTGGCTGTTCTCACTGGAGATGGAGAAGGCTGCAAAGGCAACACAAAAACATGGTAATAACCTCACATACACACTCACATCTCATTGGTGACATCAGAATTTACATGCACATAGGGGACAGGCATCATTATATAGCATTTGGTCTCCTGGCAGATATTTAATTCATAAGGGCATAATTTTTCATCAAACAAATAAATACAAGGGAAGAAAACTTAAGACTGCAACCATCTTTGCCAATTTACCAAAGCTGTTTCTGCTACTCTCAATTTTTTACTTTTGCTAATTGTAGCAACTACTGGCAAAATGATGCTAATATAAAAACATATACATAAAAACAAACATACATGTCATGTATGCCATATATACTTTATGTCATGCTCAGTAAGGAACATTTCCTTGGCAAGAAATCCCACAATCACCTTCACTTCCCCTTCTGTATGATGGAAAGTGCTTTCAGGAGCTAAGTTTCCCAGTTAAGCCTGACAACATCCACATGAAGGTTGTGGAAAGCCAGGGCACACAGGCACAGATGTCTACAGGGAAAATAAGGGCTATTTTCTGCCTTATTTTGGGTATCTCCCTGTGGTCCCTGAGCATGGAACTTTACAAAATGAACTCTTACAAAATGACAGGATAGCTTGAGACCTTTGCTGTGAGGACCAGTGTCCAGCTACCATTCCTGGCCCACACTGGTTAGAGAGCCTCTGTTTAGGGTCACCCCATCCCCATCTGTGCCTGTTACCCACAGCTGCACCGATTTAGGATAACTGGGTAACACAGCAACAAACTCATGCCATTTGTTGGTCATCTGTGTAATTTGTGCATCTCTTTTTGAGATGTGCACCCCAGTCTCCTTACACATTTCTACTTTTTCAATTTCCTCTTCTTTTGGTAACATTACTTTGCAGAGAAAACACATTAACCTCTAATCTGTTAGGTTTTTTTAATCTGTGCAACAGATTGTTTCCTCCTTGCTGTAATTGTCCTAACTTGAGTTCTAGTTTCAACTTGAATACCAAAGCTGCAAGTCAACATAACAGCAATTTGTAACTAAAGGTTTTTAAACATGAAGCTTGTTTGCCTTTCAGAATAAGAGCTGGGGTGGAGAAGGAAGAAGTGGGGATGAAATACATAATATATCACAAATATACATAGAATCAGGGTGAAAGATTTGGCTTGACACTACTCTTTGTTTTTCTATCACACTTCCTCCCTCAGCAAGAGCCACAGTCTAGCAAGGCATCACTTCTGGCTTGAGGTAGAAGTAGGGCAGGGAATGGAAGTAAACACCACCTGTGATAGTTCTGGGATAGAACTTTCTTTACAGCCTGTTTCAAGTTTAATGATAAAACATCAAGCTATCCAGCAGTGCTACCAAGAAAGACACATCATAAATAGTTATGAGACACATTTCCTCAGCTAGAGGAAGAGTGAAAGCAGCCATTGAGATCAGTCAGGAACTGGGCAGGATGTCAGCAAAAACCTTTTGAACAGATACATACAGTCTGGGCTGGTCTCAAACTCAAACTTGCGGCTGCTGGTGCCATATCCAGCTGCAGTCCTGGCTCGGATTTGGAAGACATAGGTGGTGTCAGGCTTGAGGCCACTGATGGTCACATTGGTGCCCCTGGCTCTCAGAATTGTATAGCTTGTCTCTTGTTCCTGCTTTTGAAAAAAAGACATTATCAGATTAAAACCACACCCCAAAAAAATAAAGAGCTAGTTGGTTCTAAATTACTGCAACCGTCCTGGAGACATTGGTGTATTTTTGAATATTTATAGCCTAACAAATACTTGTGCAAACATTCGTTTTCAATCATCTTTTAACAAGATACCTTAAATCATCAGATTTGCTATGGTATTGTGCTGTAAATTAAATATTAGACATGCTGAGTTTATGACATTTTATTAAATGGTTTTGCATCATTTTGTCCGTGGTCTGTAATACAACAAGAAAATTATTAAAAGATTATTTTAAAAAACATAAATCAGATTTGCCTACTGCACTGAACTGGAAGTTGTAACAGGCCAACTTAGACATTTTAGGGCCCTGCAGAGCTGTTGCAGGATGCAGTTTTTACTGCCTCACATTTTACAAGACAGTGGTTACCTCTATAACAGTCAGAAGGGAAACCCCACTCAGGTTCCTCAGCTCAGAAAAAAGGCAGATTTAGCTGGTTTTCTATTATGCTATAAAAACTATGAGATAGTTGTGTCCATCCTCATTGTGACAAAACCACACTGAACTCAGTCCTGGACTATGTTCAAAATCCCTCTCTGCTTAAGAGTCACCTATGTCTGACATAACGTTTTTATATAAAATAAGACAAGGACTGGTTTGTAATTTGGTAAGTTTGGATACACTTCACACTGTGTAAAAAGCTAATCCTGATAAAAGTATGTCTCTGTCCCACTGTAAGCACATAATCTTAACATCTAAGCATGCATATGGGGCCTGAGGTACTGCTTATTTTACTAAAGCCATCTTGTACCAAAAGAGCATTTTTGGCTTCCTAAATATGGCAGCTGGAACAATCTCAGGAAAAAAAAAAAAACCTCTTGGCCAGCAGCCACACATGTGGGAAACTGTGAGAATCTCAATTGTTTAGGTTCCCCAGCATGAACTTTTTTTTTATTCTGGAGGTGGTGGGGATTTCGTGTGATGTCCTTTTGCTTTGAGCCCCGTGCAGAACACTGCGGCCATTGAATCCTGCCGGGCTGAAAGCGGCAGCCCAGCGCAGGCCATGTCGGATGCAGAGCATCTCACCCAATCCTCATCATGTCTCATGGCATTGCATTAGCTGCTTAGGGGCTGACATTTTCACTCTGACAGCTCTGCAGTGCCAATGCACGAGCTCAGGGGCTGGAAAACACCCAACACACTCATTGCCATTTCACCTCCAGGTGTAAAGTTCAAGTGACTGGAGTTGTTTTAGTGTGTTTGCTCTGCTGTCTGCAGGAATAGAGTCAGGATATTCTAGGTTAGTAGGTGAACATCAGAAACTGCTCACTTTGGTGCTAAAGAAGCCTAAGTGCCCTGTTCTTGGCAGTACTTTGATATACAGAAACAGAAACATTTACACCATGTTTAGGAAAATTGCCAGGATCTCCATGTAGTATTCAACATTATGCCCATGAGAAATCACAATGAAAGGAAAAAAGAAAAAAAAAATTAAGAAAACAGAAAAAGCAGCTAAGTGCCTAAAAGTTACCATCCAGAATCTAAACCTCAGATAGGGTGAGCTGGACCCAGTCTTCAAAAAATGACTATAAAAATGTTGACCATGGCCCATGTTCTCTGCACAGTAAAAATAAAAAGGAAATCAGCATTGGACCTCCTCAGAGTTTCCCAATACTTCTTTAAAAAGTTCTCTGTTCTAAATTCAGAGGAGCAAATTTACAGGAAGACACTGTAAAGTGCTAACAGACTTGTGTAAAATTATTTATTTTTGAACTAACAAAGGCCTAGTATTATAATTTGCAGGCTTTCCTTATCTCATCATTCAGTTGGATGTTGGCAACTATTTTAATTTCAAAGACGTAATAATCTTGTCTTAAAAACACAACATCTTTTGTGTATGCTATGACTGGACATCCATTTTGATCTTGCTTCAGGCTGCTTTTATGAAATGCAAACATTTCCTTCTGGTGCAGATACATACGTGCAAGGGAAAACACAGTCATGGCCCTGTCTGTTAATAATCCACATTGGAACTTGGAAAATAAACCTTTAAAACAATGGTATGGAGGATGTCATGGTATCTCAGTTTATGGGAAGCTTTTTACACACATATTTTGTAAGTCATTTTTTATGTTAGTAGTAATCAAATCAGTGCAACACCACATAAAAGCCCAAGTTTATCTTTCCTGGGGATAAAGCAAAACTTCAGAGATACAGGACTAGGGCTGCCATAAGCAGAAGGAATACACAAAAAGGAGAGTCAGTCCCTGCCAAGCAGAACTTCAACCAAACACTCTGAGGATAAATTTGAACTTGGATGCACAAAGCAATTTCTTCCTGAATATTTCTGCATAGTTTATCAGACACAACCTTTGCTGGGAAGCAAATCCTACTGCTGTTAGGATCTCATTTGCAAATGACATTTCATAATTTTACACTTTGTTTTACAAAAATCATATTTTGGAGACATTTTAAATTGATACCAGGAAGGGTGAATGGTTTGCCCTTTTCCAGATAAGCACAGAAAGTGCTTATATTATAGAAGGAAAATATTTTTCCATCAGCTTCATGTGCACTTGAGAGGCCAAAACCTGAGTACACATTTCTAGGAGGAGGCCGCACTCCTGATAAAGATTTCCTTATTGGCAGAAGTGAGCTCTGCATGGATATGACATTTCCTACAAGACTTGTGGTGTATTCATGGTCTACCTGCACTTAAAGCCAGAATAATTAGAGTTCAAAAGCAACAAAGTGCATTTGAATATAATGCAGTTTTCAGCCTCAAAGTGCAGAGTTCTGTGCTGGCTGTAACCACTGATCACACAATTCCTATGATGGCAAAAGCAAATCTATTTTAGCAACCTGAGCCTGCAGCTGAATTTCATTCATTGTTTGCAGAAGACTCCATCTTAATAGAGTACGTGATTTAATTGTAAGCCACATCTTTAGTTGCAACAATTAATAGTTTATGAGTGGTGTTTAAGAGATGGCTTTCTTCTGTACCTTCACATGACAAGATACTCTTTCAAGAGAACATGATTATGTCAATAAGGACAAGGAGGAGGCAAGAATAAGGCTTGTGCAAAGGAAAAACATGGCTTTGTTATTTATGCACTTTGATGGATGAGACACTTAAAATTCAGCACAGCATTATATGGATGAACTAAACTGAGGTGTCATTTAGTACTATTAACTTAACATAAAATGTTATGCCTTACCATAAAATAAGTGCCTAAAAATTCCATATGGTCTCCCTCTGAAAGAAGATTTTGTGTCTTTTAAATGTTTTGAATAAATATTGACTGGGGCTTCATAATAAAGCTCTAAATTGTATTTTTTTTTTGAAAAATACAATTCTATTCCAAATACTGGTTCTGAAAAACTGCCACTCAGTTCATCATGCTATGAAGTGCTCAAAGCCTGGTTGGATGGGGCTTTGGACAACCTGGATAGTGGAAATTATCCCTGCCTATAGCAGAGAGTCATGGATGATCTTATAAAGTTCCTTTCCAACCCAGGCCATTCTGATTAATTCCAAACAGTTGAAATAGCTTCCTAAAGCTGTAGCTACTAATTTCTTTAGACACATATAAAACTCTGCTCTTTCAGCTACAAAAAGCCAATAACTGGTGAAAAAACCCCAAATGAGCAGGTCAATTAACTGCCCTTGAGAAACTGAATATATTTCACATATTTTATGACAATAATCCATGATAAAAACTACAAGATATTATAATTTATATACATGACATTGTATTTTTTATTCCAAATATCTGGTAATATCCTAAATACCTTAAGACCAGCTTAGCAAAATAATGCCACGAACAAGATGTATGACAGAATTGGGCTGACCTGCATTGCTCTATTAATGCTCTGTTTTTTAATTTCTAAGAGATGACAAAAGACATATCAAGTGAAAACAAGCAGGATGAAAAAGGATGGCTGAACATAAACTGTCTACCAGCAATCAGGTATGACTTGTCAGGAGAAATACCCAGATTTGGTAATTCTAAAGGGTTTATTTTCACTTAACAGCAGTGGATTTTCTGATGGGCACAACCAAGAAGATTTGTGAAGCAGAAAATCAAATGGACCGGACCAGTTTGAAAAGAAACCTCTCCTTTTAAAAGAGGAGGGAAGGTAACAAGCTCAGGAATCCCAGACTGAAAAGCAGCATCTTTCAAAGGTGTTTGGTGGAGGAATGAAAAGTTACAATTCTGCACAAGCTACTCTGGCCCCAGGTAAGTTTATCAGAGAATTAGTTTTGAACCTATTTGTAAAGCTTAAAAATACATAGATTCAAGTCTTCTGACAAGAGATTTGCTTTTTAATTTTTTTTCCCCTCATAAACCCTGAGGAATAGGCTTCTGACTCCCCAAGGGGCCTGCAGAACATGCATTAAAAACGCTGGTGCCAGAAAGGTTGGCTTTTTAAAAGCCTTTTGCTCTAAATGGTCTGGCTCCCATTGTCAAGCACTTGGCTCCCTGGTTTAAGAAAACTGTCTGGTGCATATGAACTCTTGATCACAGACTTCAAAGGGGAGAAACACATGTGCAAGATCAGCCCCCTAAGACTGGAGGGTTGTCTTATAAAGCTGTCTTCTGACAACCAAGTGCTCCCTGAGAGTGGATACACCCGGTGGGAATAGGAGCTGTGTGCTCTGTCTGTGCATAAAACAGCACTGCATGGCAATTTTCTTGAACAGAAAACCCCAATTTTGGTGCAGAAAGATAATCAAAACATCCCAAACCAACACAAATAAAATTTATTGCTGATTTAATTAAAATTAACTGAATGTGCACAGTGGGGGAAAAAATCTCTCCCTTTGGGGCAAGTAAAACCCAAGAGATCACCTGTGCTGTTTTTGGCTGGGGTGGAATTAATTTTCTTCACAATATCCAGCTGTAGCTTTGGGAATTGCACTGAAAACAGACAGGTTTGATAATACAGAGATATTTTTGCTGTTGCTGAGCAGAGGTTGCAGTGTCAAGGCCTCTTACACCTTTCCTAAGAGGAAGCTGGGGGTGAACAAGGATTTGGGAGGTGACAGAGCCAGGACAGCTGATCCCAGCTGAGCACACGGATATCCCATTCCATGGGGCACCCTGCTCAGCTTGTAAGGCTGGGATAGAAGAAGAAAGAGGGGATATTTAGAGTGTTGGCATTCATCTTCCAAGTCCCTGTTACTTGTGATGGAGCCCTGCTTTCCTGGGGATGACTGAAATGGATCCTGTCCCAATTGAAATTAAAAAAAAAAAAAAACAACAATGTGGAAGTCCACAGATGCTGCTCCATTAAGTGAGACTGAGTCGAAATGTTTTGGATGATTTCTTTTTCCCCCATTATCACCAGCACATGATATGTTTAGATTTTTTACCAAGGTCTTTGAGGTTCAAGAGCTCAGCAAAAAAATTCTTCCCAAAATCAGACTACATAAATTTGGGAAAATTTTTTTCATCATCCAGCCTTCTGATCCATCTTTCTTCATGTTGGCAGCATGAGCTACCAACACCACATTGTCCCACTCCAAAGCTTCATGAAAGAAAAAGTTTCTAAAGATTAACTGAATACTCATGGAGTATTTTTAACAGCATTTCTTAGAGGATATTATCACTACATCTTCACTGGTATGTATGAAATACAAGCCTGATTATTAGATATGAAGACTGTGAGCAAATGCTCAATTAAACCAGAATTCTGGCATTTTTTTCAAAGTTTGTTAATTCCAGGAGCAATACATCAAATAGAGCTATCAATAGATCTATCAAAAAATGGCTAAGACCACACTCCTCAATCTCTATGGCAATTTATGGTCTTTTCAATTCTACCAGTAAGACCTCCTAAAAACATTCTATTACAAAGACTTTTTTTGTAAATAAAGATCTCTATAGGATGTCTAAATAAATAGTTGTAACTAAAAGAAAATTTCAATAAAAAGGAGAAGGTAGATTTTCTTTCATTTGTAGTCATTTGCTTGCAATTTATGAATAATTCAGTTATTCATAAAAACAACTTTCATAGTGCAAACCATCCCAGTAGGCCAGCCAACATTTTCCAAATAATTTTGATGTAAAAGATGCTCATGCTACAGGGAAGTGCCACCAGCATGTCGGTAAATGGATGGACACTGACAGCATGATAGAACAGCATAATCAGAAAATTTTAGTTGAGAAAATAAGAAAATAAAGGAATTACATATTGACTGCATTACTTTGTGTTTGTTTGATGTGCTTGGGGATTCCCTATGAGGAACAACTGAGGGAGCTGGGGGTGTTCAACCTGGAGAAAAGGAGACTCAGGGGTGCCCTCATCACTCTACACAGCTCCTGAAAGGCGCCTGTGCTCAGGTGGGGCTGGGCTCTTTCTCCAGCAGCACTGACACAACCAGAGCACACAGCCTCAAGCTGCACCAAGGGAAGTACAGGCTGGATATCAGGAAAAGGTTTTTCACAGAAAGAGTGATAAAGTTCTGGAATGGCCTCCCTGGGGAGGTGGTGGAGTCACCATCCCTGGGTGTGTTTAACAAAGCCTGGATGTGGCACTGGGTGCCAGGGTTTAGTTGAGGTGTTGGGGCTGGGTTGGACTTGATGGTCTTGAAGAGATCAAGAGTCAAGGATCAAGAGATCTTGAAGGTCTCTTTTAACCTAGTCATTCTGTGAATTCTGTGAACTTGGTAGATAACACAATGATTTCACTTTGTATTTCCTGATGTTCTCTTCACCAAAAACTGAGCAGTTCCAACACCCAGCGCTGTTGAGGCAGGTTGAGTACAAACCTGAGTGTTTCTGAACCCTTAACACAGGCAAGATGCAATGATTTCATCCCAGCACTGCTGAGCAAACCCCTCCCCTTTGACCTTCCCACCTTTTCGTAGTATTTGACCTCGTAGTCCAAGATGATCCCGTTGGGATGCTCAGGCTCCTGCCAGGAGAGGGACACGCTGTTCCTGGACGTCCTGTCCTTCCTTATGACTGTGATGGGGGATGGAGCTGCAGAGGGGGCAGGGGGAGAGGGGAGGGAGAGAAGCAAACTGAGTTTATCTCTGTTCCAGCTCTTGGCAAAGAGTGAGGTTTCCATCCACTCTGCACCGACAGCAGCAGCTGGATTGCAGCCGTGGTACTCCTGCCTTGGAGCACCCTGGCCTCATGGAAAACAAGCTGAGATTTTCTCCTCCACTGGAGGAGGACTGGTGGCAAGGCAGCAGATGGTTTTGATCTGCTACTACAGTGTTAGCAATGAAATATATTCAGTGGGAAATATGGAGCAATATAGCAGCAGTACCTGTTTGTTATAATGCTGAGGTATTATCATTACCAGACTCTGCAGAACTCTGACTTTAGACTTTCCTAACATTTTGATAAGAAAGTCTAAAAGGGTGCTGGGATGCATTAAAGTACAAGGAGCTCCTGGTACTCATGGCTGGGAATAACCATCAGCACAATTCAGCCTCTTTGGCATCATTATTTGGTAAGTTCTCCAGATGAAAATTGCTCCCATACACACTTCACTTTTCACCACATTTCTTTGAAAATGAAAAAAAAAAGGAAAATCTAAACTGCAAAATAGCATAATTTTTTTATGTGCATTGATCAGGGTTAGGCATGACAACTGAATGCATACCATAGGTTCACACACCACCCACAACGTGGAAATAGTATCAATGTTAAACACACACATAAAAAAATAATAATTACTTAAGATTCTTGAACATTGGTTCAATTTTAGACCACCCAGATCCATAAGTTGTTCCAAGACCCGGTCTGGGTTTCCTCGACTCACTGAAAGCCGTTCAATTTTTAAAAATTATTTTGTTTTGTTTCTTTTGGGTTGACTTCCCATTCCAAATGCTTCTCTTCCATGGCTTTGGCTAAAATTCATCAGATTGTATTTTACAGATCACACACTGGAGGTTGTAACTGTCATTTCAAAAAAAATTTTTTTCTAATAAACAGCCTTTTATCTTAACATGTAAATAAAATCTGTTTATAAGTTCAACATTTGCTGTCCTAATAAAAAGGCTCTAGAGCTGATCTCAACAATTTAGTATCAGCTGAATCCTCTGAAGCTTTTATTGTTCATATAAAACTAGCTGCACTTTACAGGCATTACAATTTGCCTGCTTCAGCCAATGCCCTTTCTAATTGGGTTTTCATTTTTTGCAAAAGAACTTTTAGTAGTCAGGAGAAAAAAAAATTAAAAAGAGAAGAAAATGAAAGAAAAAGAAAGATTTTAATTAAAATGAATTTCTGAAAATTCATTCTGCTTTTGATTTTGCTGAACTTCCAGCAAAATATACTTTCTAGTCCTGAGTCATAATCTAAGTATTGAAATCCTCCTTTAACGGAGTGGAGGATCCACTTTTTCATGTTCATTCCAGGCTGAACACATCCTCTGAACAGCATTTTCACATTTCACATGGTTCACAAAATTTTAAAAATGGCAATTTTTTTTTTTCTTTTCTTCCAGCAGGAAGAATTTATCCTGAATTTAAATTCCTAAAATCAATTTGGGAGAAGCACACAGGATTTGTGTGAAACAAACATCCTTCAGCAATTCCACTTGAATGCCACAAACCAGTGTCAGAGCCAAAACACAAAGTGCTTAGCAGGCTGAACTTCCCTGCTGTAGCCAGCTCCATGGGAACTCATATATCCATACTTGCTGCTTTTATGCTCTCCTAAGTCATTTTTATGTCTTCTTTTTAAGTCAAGCTATTTATCCCTCTTTTTTTCTTCTTTCTTTTTTTTTTTGGTACATGAATAGATTATCAAGCCCAGTACCCAGCTGGTAACACTTCCCATTAAGGTAAAATTAATACTGATTTTATGAATAATTAATATATGATTAACAGAAATGGCTTTTCCCCTAATAAATTATGGTAATTTTGCTCTAAAAGATTCTCAGGGCAAGCTGAAACAATCTTGCATGCTCCAACACAGACAAACTTTTAAAAACAAGCTTTCTCCTAACACAGTATTAATTATTTTGAGCTCATTTGCACACATCTCTGCAGATGCTACCAGTAACTTATCTCACAGCAGTTTATTAGAAAACATCTGGTCTGCAGTTATCAATAACATTATAAAACATTCATATACCTTCCCTAATCCCCAGGGTTCCCAAAGCTGCTCAGAAATGAGACATCCAGAGTGTCTGGAAGAACCAGAATCCCACTGCATGGGCTCATGGTGGGGAGATAAATAATCAAGGGAACATCATGTTTCAGCCACCTTTAATCCCACACCAAGGTGAGACAAAATGGAAAAAATTCCCAGCCCAAAACCTTTCTTTGCTGGTCAATGACAAGCTGGACTGTCACAGTTTTAAATTTTAGTGCATTCTTTTGGGTTTGTTTCTTTTTTTTGCTATACCTGTTAGATGGGTGAGTTTGAAAAGTGCTAGAAGGCTTGAACCCAATTAAAGAAAATACCTTGTTCAGATAACTTCTAAGTTTATGCTTAAATCTCCTACAATCAATGAATTTAAGATACAGTAAGAGTTAAGGTAAACGGAATATGGCCCCAAACCAGGGCTGGGCTATAATTTGGAGAAATAACCTGACATTTGGACCATTTAATTAATTAATTTCTTTTTGTATACATGCCCAGAATACAATGTAAAACTTAATAAGCTCTGTTCTAAATACTGTCTAAACAGAAGTCAGCCTTAATTTCTATTTTGTAACATCAGAGCTCAGTTACTGTATTTCACTATTCAATTGGAAGTGTCTGAAAATGCAGCAAAGAGAAAAATCAAAGTAAAGGCAGTTAACATTATAAACCAATAAACAGTGAAGGCATCACCATGTGCAACAATGCTTAGACTTTAGTCTTCCATATGAGGGAGAGAGAATCAAGAGTTTCCTAAAAGAATTAAATAACCACAATAGGACAAGATGGAATTCAAAATCAGGAATACAAAAAAGGAAGAGAAATACATGGTATTTAGAATGGCCATTTATCATCAAATTTCCATTATTTTTCTATCTTAAACTGAAAATTAAAAATTAAATTTCTATCTTAAATCTGCAGCTCTCACTGACAAAACAACTGGGTTAGCAAACAATGAGACATTTTCAAGCTTTTTTGGATCAATTGAAATTTTAAAAACTATATGATAGTATCAACAAGAATGCAAAGGTTAAATTAGTTGACCATTTAGAAAACTTGCACCAAAAGGTAAAACTTAAGGAGAGTACTTTTTTAGACTAAGAAGATGTTTCAGTGATTTTTTAATTAATCCCATGTCTTGTATGCTGCTAGGTATTTACATTTTTATTGATATTTTGATTAATGTATTAGCACTCAACTTCTTCACTTGAATATGAACTGGATTTTTATGACTAACTTTAGGCTTGTGTGGACATATATGAAGAGTTTTAGTCTCAGCAGTCCCATGCAATGCACAGAGAGGCATTTTTACACTTCACATGGTTCGAATTTGTCTGGCACTGCAGCCTAACTGCTTTGAGCACTTAACAGGAACCTTGAAAACTCCCTGGAGCTAAGAGGGGAAATGTACTTTGAGCGCTCGCTGTTGTTAGGTAGCATTTGTGACAACTGGGAATGTGGATGTTGAAAAGGTAACAAACACAATGATTCAGGGAGCTCAGGCTCAAGTGTAAAAACCTCCTCAGTCATGACTATTAAAGGTGCAAGCAAATAACATGAAGGATCTGCAGAGACGACAATAAAACTCTGCTCAAATTGATTTCCCACTGAAACTGACCCCAACAGATGATTTGTTTTCCTCCAGTTTAATAGCAGCTATATATAAATTTCCTTATTGACTTTTTCCTTATTCCTTGGTTATTGTTTTCATATGTGACTGGCTTACAGATGTATAAATGCACTGAAAGAAAATTCCCTGTCCTGTGACAGGGAGAACTCAGTATTAACTCTGCGAAGGCACATGTGTACAACTGCTGAAACATTTAGAGTCCTATTGTTTCTGGCTTAGGTTTCTAGGTCACAAATTAAATTTTAGGAAAGGATTTCATTCTAAAATGACTCACAGCTCACTTCCAGCTTTTGCTTGCAAACAAGAGTAAAATATGCTTTGCCTAGGATATTCCAAACTATGCTGGAAAGACGGTGACCAAGCAGAATTGACTGTTCCACTCAATTTTCAACCTCTGCCCTGCTGAAAAAAGGGAAGGCTTGTTCCTTTTTCTTTCTTTAGAAAATTGATGCTTTTATTATCTAATCATAATACTGTAATCTGATATAACCTATAAATTTTCTTTAATGTCTATAATACCCCCAGGAGGCAATGTGGAACAAGAGCAGTAAATAAAGATCATAACCTGAAAATTAAATCTGCATTCTCTGATCCAAAGTAGGATCCACTGGGACTCCAACCTAAGTCTGCCAGTCTTAGAGGACCAGCATCCAAACCACAAAACTATCATGCAATTTAAAGTAGAAATATCAGTGTTTGAATGAACAAACTGATCTCTCACTTGAAGAGAGTTTCTCTGGGACACTGGAGCCACATCCACAGTCAGGACAGGAGAGAACTCACCATGGTGCTGGCTCTGGCACTGTTCATAATGCTCCACACACACATTTGGATTAGGACTAATGCAAAACCACCCAGCATCTGGGTTTTTTGAGAACCAACATTTTATCTCTAGGTTTATCCTTCAATTCCACTATGCAATTTGTAAGAGTCACAAACACTGACTCACAAATCCATGTAATGATGTCACACTTCCACGACATGGTCACACTAACATGAAGTCTGTGAACAGCTGTGCTTTTACTTGGAATCTTTAACACCTCCAGCATCTATTCTGTGGATTAGTGTAGAAGGGGTTTATGAGAGAAGCCTGCTCACAGAAAGCAGGACCTGTCCTGTTTTCAACCTCCTCTGGCTGCGCTCCTATTCACTTTCTCTGTTAAGCACTGCTACAGGATTGTGCTGAAGCAAGCAAGCCCCATCCCAGGGGCACATTCCAAGAAGGTCCCCAGGTGTCTCCCAGGAGGCAGGAGGAGGAGGAGGAGGAGGAAACAGTCCCACTTTAACAACTCTTTGGAAACCTGCTAAACCCTCCACTCTGCTCCTCCAGATACAACTCCCTACCACTTCAAGGCACGTGCAGGCACAGCCCTTTGCCCTTTAATCTCCAGGACATGTAGTTAAACCAGCACAGTGCCTTTGTTTTTCCTCCTGCACCTTTTCCTTGAGCTGGAGCAGGCTCCATCTGTTTTTAAGACCTGGGCTGTAAAATGTCACCTGATTCTGTAACATCACTAGATGACCATCAGCCTGAAGGTGACATTCCTTCCACTCATCCCACATCAGCAAAAAGCCCCTCACACCAGCCCCAGACTGGATCCTGGCAGGGTTCCATCATAAGGAAGGGGGTGAAAAGGCTCACAGTTTCTGGGAGAAGGACTATCAAGACCACATTTACACAGGTCAAAACGTGGAATGAAAGAAACAGGACAAAACTTCAAAGGCAAACTCAAGCAGGCTGCCATTGGATGAAACAAAGCTGGGCACATTTCTTCCAGAAACAGAAAGAAATTAAAAAGTGGTTTGTTCATGGCTGTTCTGATGGATGAGTGCCTGCATTATGGCAGAAGTGCCCAAATGCATCTGTGAAAGGCTCCAGCCTGCGGTTACAGACTCCAGAGTGGCTGCAGGCATTTCACAGGTGCTGAGGAAGAAAGACTGCAGGGAACTGGAAAGGGGGAAACAAGCAGCTTCAGCAGGAATTACACCAAAAGGCAGCTGCTTGATTTTCCTCTCAAGTGCACAGAAAGGCAACCTTCTGGGCAGCAGCTGTCACTGGACAAGTGATTATCAGAGATCATTTCTCACTTTTACAAATAAATTCTAAATTAAAAGAAAACGTCATTAAGCGTAGGGCAATCGTGTTCGTGCTTCTCCCTCTTTTTATTAAAAGAGATAGCAAATGCCTTCCCCAGAGCAAACAAAAGGTTTGATTTGCTCATGTGTTAAACACATGTATAATAAGTCATAGAAATGCCATGTCCATTTGGGGAGGATCAGGCTGCACAAGGCACTCACTTCAGAAACTGGAAATATGGTGCTGTGGCATTCCCAGCTGTTATTTCAGAGAGGAGACAAATGCTGGATATGCTTTCATAAGGATCCATCCCAAAGGTACTCACAACACAAATGTTATTCTTTCTGCTCTCTGTTAAGGTGGTGATGGTGGGAGTTTTGCAATAGTTCATATTTTTCACTGAATGTGTTAAGACCCTATCAGTTTAAATAAACAGTTTTTCTTTGCCTTCCCTACCCTTTTGTTACATTACCTTGGAGGATTTTAGAGCCTCACATTTCCGGGAGTGAAGTGTTCAGAAAGAAGAATTTATTCACCATGCTCGCAACATCAACATTCAGGTGCTGAGCAGGCTTTCCCTTTCTGTGATCATTTGATTATTTCCTCAACCAGAGAAACCCCATGCACAATGTAAGAATATACTTAAGAATGATCTCTGAAAAAGCCATTATCCAAAACTGGAGAAGACAATTGCCCTCAAATAAGTACATTTATGATACAAAATACTTTCTCTCCTTTTATGTAATCACCAAGAGCTCCTGAACTGGTCTGTCAGTAAGTATATTCCACCTACTCAGAACAAGAAAAGATTTCTCAAACTTCTTGCCCTGTCATTTGGAGCAGCTGCTTCTGTGGAGGTTCATCAGGAAAAAAGAACCTCAAACAGAAAAGACTTGAAAGGTGCTAGACAACTTTCACATGCTTTTGGATTTGGAGATGATTTAATATTTTTGTTTCCTTTAAAACATTTATTTAATATACACAGAGATATAGTTTACTAAAAGGAATGCTAAAAAAAGACTCTTTTTGCTGTAGAAGTTGATACGCATTACGTTCATAATTCCCATTGCAGGAACAGTCCCCAAACCTAAAAGAACAATTTTTCCCATCTCTCCCCAGTTTGCAAATTGCCTAGAGGGAATTGCTTCAGAAAGCAAATTGATAGCTGTGTTTACAATGAAGAGGAACACAATTTCCCTCAGTGATTACTGAGAATGCCAGCACAGATAACAGAGAGAGACACAAGTCTAAGGTTTATTATTTAACAGAGGACTAAGCATCCTTCTTACCTGCATTCCTTCATTTTTACTCTTGTATCAAACGAAGATATTAAATAAGGAAGACTAACAGAAGCAAGCAAAGAAAACCATTATCCAGTGACTGCTGAATAAAATCTCACTGCGATCTGTGGAAAAACCAACTAAAAGCTCTGAAAAAGGAAAGTCTCTGGAAAATCTCTGAGCCACAAACTTCACCTGTGAACTTTCTGTCAGGTCAGGAGCGTTCACATGAGGACTGAAGAGCCCAGTGTGTGTCACAGACTTTGAAGCCTTGGCAGAGCTTCCTTGACGTTCAGGGGGAAAAGGGATCAAAGACTTTGCAGGCAGAACATCTCCAGCTAATAACAGGCTATGCATGGAGTGACATTGTTAAAAACACTTCCCTTTTATATCCCTAAAGGAGTTTTATTGAGTTAAAATGATCCTCGAATAGCCTCTGGGCTGAACTGTAAAACACATTTGAAGAGCGTAAAATCTTTATTTATGCCAGGAATGTTTGAAACTCAAAAGATAAATGTCATTCAGGAAAACAAGCATGTCCTAGGTATTCAGAACGTAATGGGGCACAGCTGTAATAACAGTCAGTGAACCAGAGACTCCCTACATCATGTCATTAGCTCACTTTTAATAAGTCTATCTTCTTGTCCTTTTTATAAGGGCCATAGGGAAAGAAAGAAATATATCATCCCCCAAACATCTGTGCCTCACTCAAATTGTCTCTCTTAGAGGACAGATCTACTTAAGGGACTTGCCTTGGGATATAGGTTGTAAAGTGCACACAACCCTCTCTAAATATGGATTTTATTTAAACAGGGAGCATCACACATCATTTGTGAGCTGCTGAAGACAGTACAGTGCAGGCTGAGCACATAAATAGCATCAAAGTACCTGCAAATAATCAAATACATACACTGAAACAAAGCTTGGGGCTGAACTTATTCCCTTGAAGCCAGAGATTTCAGGCAAATAAAATTCTGGTTCTGAGGAGGTTTTAACAAGCCTTCCAAGGAGCCACAGAAGTCTCTACTTAAAACAGGACTGAAAAATTGACTGGTTCTTTCTCCATTGTAAATGTTTATCCCTCCAAGCTGAAATTAATACATGGCTTGGAATTTTAAATGGCACAGGAAGATCAAGATAGTGCAAACCCTCCAACACTCCTAATGATACTAATTTCTCTATCTCTACCTTACTTTTCTTCAAATGGTTAATTTTAAAACAATTTTCATTCTGGCCTCTTGTAAAAATTTGTAGTGCCTTACTGGTTACCTTCTCCTTAAACAAACTGATTTCCTATGGCTTTTCATGCCTGGGTTCAATGATTAGGCAAGATGATTAAATAAGTTACATGGCTTGCTCTGCCTCCTGGCTTTTAGAAATATAAAAGATAAGAGACTCTAGATAATCAAACTACTGCTTGTCAAGGGAAGCTTGAGGTGATATAAAGTAGATCTGGGGTTTTGTTATTATTTATAATGTAGCTTTGCATAGGATGCCTCAGTTTGGATGCAGGGGTGTTTGCTCTCTAAACTTCCTCTAGGAAAAGTCTCTGACAGAGAAAGGAATCAAAATTTGCAGGTGCACAACTGATCTGTGGAGAGGCCAAACCTCAGGGTTAGGCACTTTTAGTCTTTCAATTGAGAAGCATAATCACTTTCTACAATTAGGAAAAAAACTGACATTTCTAGCCGAAATTTAGCCCACAAAAAGCCTTCTATGTTTCCTCTGCAGGGATTTCTCTTTATTCCCCAATTTATTCACTTTTGGCACCTATCTGCATCCTGCCTGAATTGTGTGGAAGAGCTGTGGTGAGCTGAGGACAGAATTTGAAGAAGTCTCTTGTTACAACACATCCCATTTCTTCCTCTGCTGATGCCAGGAGATGTGACAGCACAAAACTCTTTGGAATTGGTTTAGTGCTGACATTGCCTTATTGTAGCTGAATTTAGTTGCTACCAACCTTTGCAGCTGCACTGTTGAGACCTTGGGTTAAAAGGCCTGAAGTCCTTAAGAACTAAGCTCCATTTAAAGCTCTTACAGTGTGCTTTTGGTGATCAAAAGAAAGCAATCTATTTTATCATCAGCGAAATAACGAACTGAGATATTAGGGGGAAAAAAAGGAAAATATTTGGGGATCGGCATGAGTAGATTAGGAAAATACAGAAAATTTAGCTATTTTCACAAAAAATTTGATGTTAATAATAATTTTGCTGGAAGCATGACCATCACTAAATAATGGAAGGGGTAAGAGTTCAGGAAGATGCACATGCAAAGTTGGTGTTTTGAGACAGAATATTCAGATTGATGTGGAGCAGCTGCCAGGAAAATGCTGTTGCAGAAAGAGGGTCATAGAGTTGACCCTCTTGTTCCCATCTACCCTCTACAGGGTTTTCATTTTGTTCCTTCTGCTTGCTCTGCATCATGGCCCCTCTGGTCTAACCTGGATTTGTTACCCCTCACAGCAACCCAGACCCATTTGGATATGGTATGTAGGAATTAAGGATAAAGCTGTAGAAAAGCTCTCTTGGGACAGCATTCTAGACCTTACAGATCTAAAAATGTGCTTCTGATATATCCCTTTTGTGATCTGACCAATGAGGGAATGCAATTATGTTTTTGTAATTATACTTTAAGAGACTGCTTATATACATACTTAAGGTCTAATTTTAACAACTTGCAGAGTTTCTAAGGGAAGTCTAATACAGTAAACCAATTGGCATGATCAAGAGATAGCACAATTAAGCCTGTACTAACCCACATTAGCTAAATATACATAAAGAAAAAATGGGCCATGCAAAAAAGCAGAAAATTAACTGCTTAAGCAGCCTGTGGGTTACAATGAACAGAGCTGCTACTGCCAGAAATGTTTTTGACTTTGCCACATCCCAGGTACTGTGTGTTCCACACCAAAATCAAAATCCACCATGCAGTACAAAGGCGGCAGCTCTGGGCCCTAGGGAAGCACGCTGCAAAGCAAGAGGCCTCTGCAGAGAAAGAACTTCCCTGATCCTGGACTGTTTATTTTTTTGTGGACTGTCCTCAGGTGATTTCTAGCTCCTGTGCAGATGAACAGGCTGAAAGGCAACACCTTTGATCAGAGAAACAGGAGAAAAGAGGGCAACTCAACAAGGACACTCCAAGTCACTGATCTGAAAATCCAAAATAATGAACTATAACAGGAACAAATTGAATGGACATAAAATGCAGGTTCCAGGGCTGAATTGGGTGGATTCACCTCTGTCTGCCTACTGCACAGTCAGACAGCCCCCCAAAGCACTGGGAAATGTAGTGACTAGGGTCAGGAAATAGCCTGTTCTCACATTTTTATGCCTCCCACTACAGCTGATCTGTGATTTAAGGAGAAAACATACACCCTCTGCAGTGAAAAACATTGCAATAACCCAGCCTACCAGGAGGATGCCTACTCAGAACAATGTGAACTTGTCTGTGGTTTCAGGAAGACAGAACTGGAAGTATTTTGGGGACATGGTGTGGGATGGGAGGGCGTGGGAGGAAGCTTACTGAACACATGCATGTTTTCTGTACAAAGCCTCCTGATGGAAGCTGCATGGAGCACAAGCACAGGAATTACAGCATCTAGTCTCTCTCTTCACTGGCACACATTGCTCCTAAAAATTTCACACCCAACCAAATGCCAGGGAAGAGTCTAGATTCTTCACAACTTTCAGATAAATGGAGCCATGTCAAATCAGAAGCAAATGGCAGAACAGAGCAGTGATGACAAAGGCTCTGATCCAACAGCCACGGCACACTGCCGCGCTCATGCAGGGCCTCAAAGGCTTTAATAAGTCTCCACAGAAGGAGAGCAGCCCTTTTGTACCCCATCAACTGTGACACCACGATCTAATTCGGTATTCAGCTCCACACCCCCATCATGTTGGCAATAATTCAGAGTTGGTGAGACAACTTGTAAAGGAGTAAAGAAAAAATAAAAAAAAGCTGTGTTTTCAACCTCTCTAATTTAATGTTAGCTTTTTATGCATCTAACATCAAAGCCTTTTTTCACTTCTATTTAATCAAAATTAATAACTAAGATTACTACAGTAATTTACGTTGGAGATTATTGAAATGAGTGTTTTATTAAAATCTGGTTTTATTAATAAAACACAATCTGGCTAAGGAATCATGTGAGCCTGCTATTAGAGACTATTAACTGGGAACTGGGAGTTAATCATAACAGTCATGCTGCCAGGTTCTTTGACAGAAACACACGCTGGGTTTGTTTCTACTTTTACTTTTACAGGAATATCCAAGACAATTAGTCACCCTGGCACAGAGCAAATCCTGTAAATCAGGGAGAGGAAACAAAGGTGCATGTGGCATTCACATTCTCTGAAAAATCCCTTCACCCAGGATATTTCCCCTGGGAAGCTGAGAAGCCTCAGAGAAAAAGGAAAACAATTCTTATCTCATTTGCTTCTCCTGTGTTTTGCTCCTTTGGAATGTGTTTGGAGATTGTTTACCCACAGGTGATTGCTCCATTGGATTCTGTGTGAGTTCTTTTCACTCTTTGGCCAATCAGTGCCAAGCTGTGTCAGGACTCTGGAAAGAGTCACGAGTTTGCATTATTATCTTTTTAGCATTCTCTAAGCATCCTTTCTGTATTTTTTAGTATAGTTTAATTTAGTACTCTTTAACATAATATAGTATCATAAATAATAAATTAGCCCTCTGAGAACATGGAGTTATCACTGTCATTTTTTGGAAAAATCCCTTCACCAGGATTTCTTCTCCTGGGAAGCTGAGAAGCCTCAGAGAAAAAGGAAAACAATATATCTCATTTGCGCCTCTTGTGTTTTGCTACTTTGGAAAGTGGTTTGGAGATGGTTTATCCAACAGGTGGTTGTTTGACTGATTTCATGTGAATTGTTTTCACTTAATGACCAATCACTGTCCAGCTGTGTCAGGACTCTGGAAGGAGTCATGAGTGTTTCATGAGTATTTTGTTAAGCCTCCTGTAAGTATCCTTTCTCTATTCTTTAGTGTAGTTTTAGTATAGCATAATATAATATAATATAGTATAGTATACTATACTATAGTGTAATATGGTATAGTATAATATAAGCCTTCTAAGAACATGGAGCCAGATTCATCTTTCCTCCCCATGACAGGGGACCCTGAAAATACCACATGGAGTCAGATTCATCACTCCTTCCTTCAGCTGGGAATGCCACAAACACAATAGGTGCACAAACCCCAGCAGCTTCAAAGGAAAGACAAGCAGAGGGAGACTCACCAGCCTGGTTGGTGGTGATGCTGACAGCAGCAAACTGCCTGGAGAGAGTGCTCAGGTCGGAGACGCCGTTGAGCGCGTCGATCTCGAAGGTGTAGTTGGTGTGTGCCAGCAGGTCCACCACGGTGACGGTGGTGTTGGTGAGGCCGCTCTGGCGCGGCAGGAAGCGCACGTTGTCGCTGCAGGGCTCGCACAGCCGGCCGCCCCCCGAGCACTTCTTGCAGACAATGTTGAAGGTGACGTCCTTCCTGCCCCCCGTGTCCAGGGGCCAGCTCCAGTCCAGGATGACGGAGGTCTCGTTGATGTTAGAGATGACGTTTCTCGGGGCAGAGGGTGGTCCTGGGAAAGGGAAAGCAGGGAGTGAGATTTTCTCCCTAAGGGTGCTCCAAAATGGGAGTAACGAGGGCACAGAAATATAAAAGTAAAAAAAAAAATTAATAACCAAACTCTTCTGGTTATTTCCTGTGGAGACTCCTGCAATATTTCACTAGATTACAGACCTAGGCTAACAAGAACCATGTTTTCTTATAAATAGAGACTTCCCTCAGGGTGCAGTTCAGAATTGAGGGCTGAGTACTGGTAGCAATAAAAAAATCCTACTTCTCTTTCTCAAGTCTGACAGGGTACAAGAAGGAGAAAATGAAATAAGAAAAGACACAAACCCAGCCCACCAATTTCCAGCAGCCTGTCCAACACTCAAGAAGACACGAGAGGGAGTGGATGGCTGACTGCAGTGGGACATGAGAGGAAGCAAGCAGGTGAGCTGTTGTGGAGGGACAGATGGAGCAGCGAGAATGACAGCCCCGAGCAGAATGAGCTACTCACTGGTGCAAGCCATGGATGGAGGGTCTTTCTCAGAGCGAAAGTAATTCTTTTCACACCTGCAGTTCAGAGATGCATCTTCGTAGGTGGAGCTGTGAGGGGGGCATTTGGCACACTTCACATTGCCAGCAGAGGCTTTGTAGAACCCAGCTCGACAGGCTGCAAAGTAACAGGGACAGAGTTTTAAATTCCATGGGCATCTTGATTCTAACATGTGACTACTGCCCTGGAACCTACCCATATGTGGATCACAGTTTGCAGACATTTACGGTCTAAAATTACAGATTTTTCTCATAATCAGAGCTGACAGAAATAAAACGTCTTGGTAGAATGGAGTTCATGCATCAGCTTGGATTTGCATTTAATTTTCCCTGGAAAACAAAACTGTGTATTCAACCACTAAGAAGAAACATTTTCTATGCTTCATTTTGAGAACTTCACTCCTTTTCCTTCTCTTCTGCTTAATATACCAAAACTTTGGCCCTACCCTGCATAAGAAACTAACTTTATCCTCTCTCTGCTGCTAACATTTTCTTATAAGGGCACTCTGATTGTAAACTACGTCTCTTCAGTTCATCAGGTCAGGAACAAGCAAGCCAAAACCAAGAAAATAACCTGAACAGAGAAAGATCTTTTCCATTTTTGAATGATCATGTCAATGAGCTGTTTCTGACACTATCAGGAACTTGCATGACCTGTATAAGAAAGATTTTTTTTGGGTTAGCAGAAGGCAGCCTGAGGAGGGAAAAAGCTCTGAACAGATATCCCAGCAGCTTTCAAAGTGATAGAGGAGGGAGGTTATTTTCTATCACCAAAACCTAAATAAAGACCTGGGCAAGGCAGATTTGTTGGTTAGCTCCTGATGCTGAACACCTGAGTGAAATGCTCTGGTCAATGGTGAGAGAACAACTACCCTGCTCTTCTCTGAAACATCTCAAAAAGAGACAGCCTCCTCCAACAAGGGACAGCAGGAGGAGCACGAAGGGTTTCACAGGGAACTGCCAATCTCAGCCACCCTCCAGCTCTTCCCAACCTTGGCAAATGGAAGTGCTTGGCTGCAGCTGCTCCCTCCAACTTCCAGGCTGCAGCAAAGCAGCTGCCAAAGACAGCTCCTGCTCCAAGTTCTCTCCTGCAAGCCCTGAGGAAACATCCCAGAGTCTGAGCCTCTGAGTCACGGCCCCAGCAGACAATCTGTTACAGCAGAATTGTAAAAATTGCTAAAGAATAGCAGAACTGCTAAAAGTGACCTTGTGTGAGCAGCACGGACCTGCCCGACCTGGCACAGCCCATCCAGCTTGCACTTCTCCTCAAAGGCTGCCAGGTGGTTTGGGGATTCTCATTTAATTGGAGGAAATAAAGGAAACCTAAGTCCTTCTTACACCCCTTCACTAGGAGGAAATGCAGCAGGAAACAACTGGATTTGTTTGCTTTTTTTTTTTTTGTGTAGCTGTTATTTTTGCAGCCTTTCACGACTCAAATGCCATTCCCTACCATGTGCTGCCCCATGAGGCACCTGGAGCAAGCCCCTCTGGCTGACAGAGGAACCTCCAGTGACTTTACTGCTTCTGTTCCCAGCCCTGAGACAGCAAGCCAGGCAGAAAAGAGGCCAATCCCCTTCTTACCAGCAGTAATAACTAAGCGAACACAATAAGGAATAAATATCACACTTCAGCTCCCTCATTAATACAGATAACTTCCACCAAAACTTCTCATGGAAACTTGCTACCAGATACTAAACTCCAATGGTTTTGCTTAACCAGCTTGAAGGGACACTTTTATATTTACAAGACAATGATGTATTTATGATTCTATACAGTAGAAATTTATAATAAATACATATGCTAGTTTAATGCAATGACAAAAAAGAAAGACCTTACCACCAATATTTTAATAAAAGCAATGAATTTAACATCAGTAAACAAGCTTGTGTTAGAAGTAGACAGATTTAGAGGGGTGAAGAAGAGAAACTGCTCCATTAATCAATGTCTCTTTCTTCCCTCAGGTGAAAACTCATGGATCTCATTTAAGAAAAGGTGGTGATGGTCAGTGGGGGGGTGAGCCAGTCAGATTCCTGCTGTCCCAATGTGCCCTAGCAAGGGCATCCCAATCTCATGTCTTCCCCCCAGGCTGTCTTGCACTTTCTGTCTTTGTCTATCAGACCAATTTCAGATTACTCACAACTGCAGCCCAAAGGAGAAAAAAAAAAGCATTTACACTTGAAACTGAAGCTCAGAACTGGAGGTGCCAATGAAAAATATTGTCAATGTACTTACTATAATTATTCCTTTCCTAATCACTTTTTTTAAATTTTGATATATGAGAGAAAAAATAAAGTTCCTTCAAAAGGCATTAATTTCTCTGTCAGACAAATTGGATTACATGTACTGATAAAAGAAGCTTTGGCTTTTTGAGGCAACTATCATGGCTTTGGTTTCAATTAGGTTGAACAAAATCATAGGAATTAGCATAGGAATTCTTCACAGAATCTCTAATTTTAGCATAGAAACCAGCTGTGAACAGCAGTTGCTTTTACTCAACAATTTTTTGCAAAAACTAAGAATTTTTTCTTTTCCTGACAATGGGGAACAATGCAGGAGAAAGTAGATGCAATGGGCCAGGAAGAAAAAAACTGTTAGCACACTAAGAGTCAAGGAAACTTTGTGAGCTTCTACATATGTGATATAAACAGAACAGCAAGGCTGGCTGTTTTGCTTTTTTAGGAAGATCTCCTCAAGCCTGTTGGCTCTGGTGACTCCTGTGATAACTCCCAACTGCAGCATTCTAAAACTGCATTTATTCTGATTTCAGTCTTTTTTGTTTGGGTGTGGTGCCAGGATGACTTTATTGAGTCATCTGTTAAGTCAGAATTTCAGGACTCTGGTTGTCCTTGCTACTGTGTGAAAATGAACTTCCTTGAGCTCTAACTGATGAGTCTGTCTCAGAAACAGAGAGCAGGGAAAGTTAATTCACTGAGAGGAAAACAAATGCATGCAACAATCTCTGGTAGCTACTGATTAAAGGAATGTGGTTGTCTTTTCTACAGCAAAGTGAATTTTGCCTCAGCCCGACTAATCTGCTTGGGATGAAAACATGCTCCTAATTAAGGGTTAAATTATTAATTTAAACTGGAATTAATTTTAAATTAAAACATAAATCTGTTAGCAAATAGGAGCATTTTAGCATTCAGGTCCTGCAGCCCCCTGCACACAGAGCAATCTCAGCAATTCCCAGCTGTAAACACCAAGGAACAAGTGGAGCCTGCACTGGGGATATCCCAGCCCCAGCACTCCAGGCTTGACAGGGCCCATCTCCTGCACAAGGTCAGGGAAACTTCATTTAGAAACTGCCTGGCACTGCCCAGCCCTGCAGGAGATCTGCTTTTTGTGCTTTTTAGGCAGGGCTGGAGCACCACAACGGGCTGGAAGTGGATTACACATCCATGGCATGGCTGACCAGCACCCACCCATTGAACCTTTCCTCTCTTTGTTCCTCTGCTCCTCATTAAAACAGCCCAGGGGTGAAATGTCACTGAGGCTTTAAGGCACAGCATTTACCAAGAAGGGAATTCAACTACAAACCTGTGCAGCTCACAGATAACACATCCTCAGAGTGTGCACTAACGAGACAAATGAGAGCAACTCAGGACAAACCTCCCGTGCCAGGACAGGGAAGCATTCCCCATGGAAGTGGCCACTCTTAGAGGGGCTTTGCAAACTATTCCCACTGTCACCTGAGCAGCAGCAGGTGAGTTAATTGAACTAATCAGTATTTTATTTCTCATATCAGAACCCATTTTTCACTTCCAGGATTTTGAGAAAATCCTCCAGTCCCTGCAGGGACATAGATTTGCTTGTGTTTTAACAGGTACAAATTCCTGAAGCTGGACCTGGTCATCACAGGATGACCTTTGGCTGGGCAGGTGTGTTGGGAAGGGAATCACAGAATCAATTAGGTTGGAAAAGACCTCTGAGAGCATCAAGTCCAATTTATCACTTCCCATCACCATGTCAATGAGACCATGGCACTGGGTTAAATGCTACTGTCTTTCCTTAAAATGCTACTGTCTCATCCCAATGCCCACACACAGCCTTAACTCTTTGAACTGTTCTACAGTTCCTTTTGAAAGTGTTAAACAGCTTTTCCCTTTTGTTTCCACAATGGCACTCCATTCACCAGCAAATTTTATAAAGTAGATTTCCTTCAAAACCCCTCAGAGCAATGAAACCACCTTCAGCAGCTCTGGTTGTTTATCACTATTTGAAAAGCCATAAATTCTATAGCATTCTTATGTCTGTAGCATCCTCTATCTCTTCTGAGCCTCTCTGTAACTTCTTGAACACCAACTCAGCCCAAAAAGACTTCTAAAAATTAGACTGTATTTTTGATTCATATTTCCACTGAACTTCATGCACACTTTTTGTCATCAGACCTGAATAAAGAGACACCACTTAAGTAAGCAGCTCTCAAACTAAGGGCTATTGCTATACATGCAGAACAGGCTTTCTCTGTGATGGGCTATTCTGCTGGCACTTGAGGGAAGAGAAAAATAAGATTGAGAAAGGCTCTCATGAGGGATAAAATCTCTTCTTGTGATTGGACCCCATTACCACTACTGTAAAAATATCCCCAGAAAGAGGTAAGGATATTGACTTTCTCTCCTTGCCTGTAGGATTCCATTCTGTCTGTTGAAGAAATTAAAATTCACAAATGATCTTAGTATTTGTATTCTTGCATCATCCATGAGATATGCATGGAGCAAGTATTCAGTGCAATGTGACACTGAAATGTCTCTAGGAAAACACTCCTCAGAATTAGCACTTTTCATTTTTTACACCTGAAAGCTGCTGCTAGCACAAAAAAAAAAAAAATCAGTAGCATTTAATCTTCCTCATGAGTAAATTTCTGCCTTTTTCCTCCCTGCTTCATATTTTATAGTGATCTGTGACCTTAACATATTTTAATCAGATGCTTCTTAAATTGGCTTTACTCCCAGGTCAAGCCATTGAGCAGAAACAATTCCTGTTCCTTTGTTTAATAACTATTACTGGCAGACATATTAATTATATGTACATAAGAGATAGCGCTGTCCTGAGGGAACAACACTGCACCTTTCAACCACAAAAAACCCAAAGTCTGTAATAGCTGCACATTGTGCCTTGCAGGGCTTTTGTGTCTCTTTTTGTGCAGTGCATTTCAGCCAGGATTGCTGCCAGCAGCTTTGTTTACAGTGCAATGTCAAAGATTGCAGACCTAAAACAGACCTAAAACCTCTTTACAGCAAAGAGGTTCTCACTTGTGGGCAAGCAAGCACCTGGTCTCAAAATGTGTCAGGCATTGTGGCTTGTCTGCAGTCAGTTTTGGGGGAAAGAAATCTTAGTGGATCACTTAAACAGGTATTTAAACCTTTTAAACAGGTATCACTTAAACAGGTATTCCTTAAACAGGAATTTAATAAACCCATGTTTATAAACTGTCATATAAATTATTTCACCCTCCCACCTACAACTCAAGTACTATTCCAGAAACCTGGAAATATAGGGTTAGAGATATGTGTTAATTTATTTTTTAACAAAGATAGTTATGTTAAGCATCATTGTACTACCCTTCATGTAGACTATCCAGTATTTGGGGTTTTTTTGCAAATTATTGGTCACAATGCATTCTCTTCCAGTTTAGGTAGTTGATGTGAAGTACAAAAATTCATCTTTCCTTCAATTTACCTTCAAATTTGTTACTTTTTTCACCAAATCAATGTCCCCTTGGTTTTTATTACATGACAGGAAGACCAGCTGCTCTTGATGTGTCCTCTCAAAGACATTCCTCATCTTACAAAGATCTATCATGAGCTTATCTTCTCTGTGATGAACAAACTTTTCCATCAGCTTTTACAGGAATATCTTCTGATCCCTTGATCATACCCATCTGTTTCTACACTGTCATTTATACAGTGGAAAATGTTCTTATTTTTCCCATGACATGTCTGATGAAACCAATTGATTTATATATTGGACCACAGATTATATCTTGCTCTCAAACACATTTGGGCCTTTGCTTTGTTTTGGGTTTTGTTTTTTATTTTGAGCAATCCATGGAACATCTCTCCCAGTCAATGCACAGATCCCAGATCAAGACAGTAATTCAGACATATAAAAGGTATAAATTTTCTCTCAGGGATGGAGGGAAGACAATGATGCATTTACTGAGGCTGAATATTCTTTTGCAATTTCCCACCTCTGTTAGCACATTCAGGAATCTTTTGCTGTCCCTGGGAGAAAATTAATGCAGAATAGGCTCCAAACCCAGTGTCACCTTCTCATCAAAATGCTGCCTGGTGGCCTGTGTGATGTTTCAGAGAACTCAGCCCAGCTCCCTGATGGCACAGGTCCACTACTGCAATTTGCATGAATTAGTACTTTTGTTAGGAGTCTCAGCAGAGCTGTCAAATTAATTGGAAAAGAAATTTAACAAACGCCTTTTCCCTCAGAGATTTGCTCTCAGGTCAGGGTTGAGGCACATTGCTCGAGCAGTGTGGGGGAAGCTTGTGTTCTTCACACCCTTGCCGAACTTATTTTGTTGGTAAAAAAGAGAGGACTTGGGTTTCTTGAGCTGTTAATTCGTTACCTGTCATAAGCAGCCCACTGACATAAAAAAGACAATCTATTCCTAATGCTGCTTTTGGCTGGGGTAGGAGTAATTTTTTTTCATAGTAGCTGCTATGAGGCTGTGTTCTGCATTTGTACTGAAAACACTGTTGATAGTTCAAGCAAGTTTTTATTTTTTACTGCTGAGCAGCACTCACACAGTGTCAAGGTCTTTTCTGAGTGGGCTGGGGGTGCACAGGGATTTGGGAGGGGACACATCTGGGACAGCTGACCCAGTTTGGCCAAAGGGATGTTCCATCCCACCTTTCCTGGGGATGGCTGAACACCTGCCTGCTGATGGAGAGTGGGGAATCAATTCCTTGTTTTGATTTCCTTGTATGTAGCATTTGTTTTCCCTATTAAACTGTCCTCTCAACTCACAAGTTTCCTCACTTTACTCCTTTGATTCCCTCCCACATCCCATGAGGGGAGAGGGAGTGAGTGGCTTAGTTGTCAGCTGGGCTTAAACATGACAATTTCACAACACTAATATACTAGATGCTGATAAAATAAAAATAGAATGGCTCAGTTAATGGCCAGTGACTAGAATGTCTGTACATTCATTTCCCACAAATTCTCATACCTCAAAGTTAGTTCTTTTTTCCCAATTTCACCACACTTTTGAATTCAGCCACTGGAGGCAAGACATGGCCAGAGGCACATAAAGTTTAGGAAGCAAACACTGGAGATACTTTACTGTCCTCCCTTCTAAAACACAACCAACCAACCAAAAAAAACCCAAACCAAAACCAAAATTCACATTTTTAAGCACTCACATGAACATGAGCTGAAAAGCTAAAATTGAAGCTGAAATTGTGTCTGTGCCTTACTCAGAGCTACTTTCACTGCCAACCACTGACTTATTACTTCTTGAATTCACTGAGAGCTGGTTTTGGGAAAGGGAAGCTCTTAAGAAGAGAAATGCTGCTGCAATGGCAGGCACTTATAGCTGTAGGAAAAAATCCCTAAGGTTTAAGCCACTGTCATTAAATCTGGGATATAATTTAGGGTATCAAAAATAGCTGTAATTTGTAGCAATGTACAGAAAACAGCCATTGCTTTGCTAGTGATGCTGTTAATGCCACTTAATGGCTGCATCTATATTTTAGCCACACTTTTAAAGCAAAATCCCATTTCTCCCCCTCTTGTATTATGATTCACAACATAAAGTGTGCCCAGACCACACAATTACATATATTCCAGGTATACTGGAAGAGGTTCTCCCTGCTACAGGAAGCCTGTAGGACCTGATAGAGATTTTCTGAAGTGAAAATTAAATGCTTAAAAATTGTCATGCTATGGGCACAGAATCCTTAATTCCAATTGCTGAATGCTCCTATTTGGCCACACTCCTTGCTAATGTAGACTTAAGCCATGAGCACCAGCCTTCAAATATCTCTGTGCTGTCAGAATCTGGCAAAAGGAGGATGATTTTATCTAAAGCCATTAAACATAAAAATAGATATTGTCATGTGCAGAGAGGTTTCTAAAGAAAAAGCTTTAAACAGAAGACCCAAAACATTACAGCTTCATCATTGTCAGAACATCCTCCTCTCTTTGTGTTTCTTTTTCATCTACTGTATTTTCATCCTTCCGGCAGAAAGCCTGAAAATTAAACAGTTCCAGCCCCTGGGGACATCTGTGAGCTGACAATCTTCTCACAGCTGAAAAGAAAGGCTTTTGCAAAACTATCTGAACACTCAAGTGCATTTCTGCATCGTGTGCCTTAGCTTTTGCCTCTTCTTCCCTGGTATTTTTCCTTTTAAAAAGAAATTTCTTAATTACCTAACATGCATTTTGTCTGCATGTGTTAAAAAAGTCTGGATTTGCAGGGTAAGCAATTATCTGCTGAACAAAAATCCAATTAAATGTAATTTTTTTTTAAATCCCACAGTTCAGCACTTTTATTCACTTGCCTGCTACCTGTGTGAATCCAAGGGGGGCAGAATCTCAGCTGTTTAGAAAACAAAGAATCTGATGTATTGCATTTTACAGGGTATTTGCTACAGAATGAAATCCTTCCTTACAACCAGCAACAGAAACAAGAACTCAATATTCTCCAACAGCATCCACTTCTCAATGCAGGAAATTCATCAGAAGGAACAGGAAACTAAGTTTGCATTGTTCTGCTCAGTACTTTTTCTAACAACTAGTAATGTGTGCTGATATCCAATGCCACATGTTCAATTAACAGTTTGCAATTCCACTGGACTTTATGGGGAAAAGAATCACAAAACAGAATTACAATGCCTTTCATGACTCTGCATTGTTTTATAAGAACGGTTTTACTATATAGACACCATGCCATTCTCTGAGAGAAGGAACAATATTGCTAACACCATGGATTTAACTACAACATTGGTTTTATATTAATTTTTTTTCCCACTTCTTACCTTAACAGTCAAAAGCAGAAACCAAGGAGGCTGAAAGGACCTCAAAACCAAAACCCTCAAAAGATGGAAGCATCTAGGGAATCCACCATGAGATTTGACATTTTGTATCTATCAGGATCAACTGATGCAGGATAGGGTGGGTTTTTTTCCCTACTAGGAATATTCTCAACTACTCCCATTAGAATTCTTTGGAGTTTACTAAGAGGTAATGGGGAAGTCAAATTCCATCTGGTTACTTTGCTTAGCAAAGCTCTGATCACAGGTCTGTGTCCAAAATTTCTATTTTATTTTTTCTGAACAAATCTCAAGACAACAAAAAAGTTTTCTTTTTTGTAGGCTGAGCTTCAAGAACAAGAAAGAATCCAGAAAAAAGAATTCTGTACACATTAAACTGGTACAAATGGTACAAAACAGCACATAAACTCAAACAATTTTAAGCAATCAAGTCAAGAAAATCTGTTCTTGAAAAATAAAGTTACAACAGAAATAATTACCTACTTACTGATGTAACTTTGACTGGGACAACTGGTTTCCAGCATACACGTCATTGAGACCTTTTTTTCACTAAATACTACATTTTAAAAGCCAATACAGAGAGCAGAACAGAAAAAAGGTTTGTCCTTGACTAAGCAGCTACACATCTCACATTCACTACTAACCAGGTGCATTTCTGAGAGCCCAGGGCTGATGGGTGAATCTCTACACCTGACACAAAAGCTTTGCAGACTGGTAAGATCCCACATAAGCTTTCCAGTCACAACTGGAGCTCCCAGCCTTGTGCTGGGACAAAATGAGTACCACAGGCAGGCAAGGATTCAGCTTGGGATAACCTTGGACTAGAAGATAACCCTGGACTAGAAGATAAACCTAGAAGAAGTTCCTTAAACTGTGTTTTTCTGCAAAGCCATGGTTCAGCAGCTCATGAGCCCTCATTTCCCTACCAAACCCACAGAATAAGGGTGTGTGTCAGCTGTGAGCATCCCATGGAAAGTTCTTCTTCTATAAAAGGCTCTGTGCTTCAGACAGGAATCCAGTTAAAGTGTAGTAGTAATAATGTCCATGTAAGTCACTAAAGCATTTCTACTTTTTTTTTTCCTTCCTCCTCTCCTTGCTGCCTGTCCTGTGTGTCAGATTAGAAATATACAACAAGTGATTATGATAGGCGAATATAACTGTATTTTGAAGGTGCTGTCAAAATGCATTAGCAAAATGTCCTATTATAGCCCAAGCAATCTGAAATGATCTCCCACTAACACAAATGCCATCAGTGCTGTGTTCTGCTGCCCTGACACCACAAAGTGAGGCTGTGACAGCTTCCCACAGTTACAAACCTGGCCCTGCAGACCCAGCACTTCACATCTCCACCTGGTGCCAAGGACATGGCACACGCAGCCCTTCCCTTTGTCTTGCTCCCCCCTTATAAATTAATTTATAATTATAAATTAATTATTAATTATAATCTGTGCAGTGGCCCTCCCTCAGCAGTGCTAAAAAAATCCTGAATACCCCTGTCTGGGCAAGGCATGGCCAGAGTGCAAGGGCCAGGGAGCTTCCTCCAGCACCATCACCATTTTCTCTGCTGCTCTGTGCCCCTTGGGACAGGAATTCTGAGCTGCTGTGTTCAGGCCCAGCTGTGAATGGGACAATTATTTGCACTTTCTAACTGTTCCCTAACAATGAAAACTTTCCTCCTGCTTTAGGATTTGCTTTTAAAGAACATTTTGCTCTTTTTCCACTTCTTCTCTTGGCTGCAGTGAAGACTGGGTTAAAAGTGTGCGCAGCAAGCATTTATTTGGAAGAGGCAAGCAGCAAGCAAGCTTGTTATTCTTGATGAATAATGTAACTTAAGAGCTGTAATGCTCACAATTGATTTAACAGCTGCCAACAGCCCCAGTTTAGAAAAGAGTGAGGCAATGCTTGTAAATTTGGCTTGAATCAGATTATTCCTCCCTGTTACCCTGCAAGTGGGAAATATTTCTGCCGTGCTTGCTTGGTGGCACCCTCCTCATGCTCTATCTGTTGGGCAATTTTTAATGACAATAAGTAATATTTCTTCCCATACTATATATAACTTGTAAACCTTCCATCAGAACTCTTTGCATGTAACATAAGCCACATCCAAAAATCCAGTGAAGTCTTCACACAGTGAACATTTTATAGATCATTTCCCCTACTACATTTTGATAACACAAAACAATTGTGTTATCAAACAATTGGCCTTTCAAACAAACAATTTGGCCTTTCTCTAGTTCCAAGAGTATTTTACTAAGACAAAATGAGAAGTTCAGCAGTTGTTCAAAACTCTAGTTTTAGTGTAAATTTAGCATCTTGCAGTACAGAGGAGAAAGAAGGAAGATTTTCAGGGAGATTGAAAGAACTTAATATGAAAATAACAGAATTTTATTGTTTCAGTCAATCCCTGACATGAACTGAAATGTTTTGTTCTCCAAATCTCTTTTGACTTTATGGCATTTCACTAACATGAAGTTTATCTAATTTCCAAATATTTGTTCTCGTATCACACTGACATTGGAATATTTTAGAAATAACAGTGCAGTTAATAAACATTAATTATTTAAATAAGAGTAAAAAATTATGGATGGCTCATCACTCACCACTATTCCAGCTCTGTCTCAATATCCCATACCTGAGGCAAGAATCCTCAAATATTCAGTTACTGATGAACAACATCTGACAGGTACAGTAAATTCTAAACTCAGTAGATGATTACAGGCATGAAGAAAGAGTAATTCCCAGAGGTACAGAGGGACACATGGAGCGCTTCCTCTGCACCCTCCAATTCTCTCACTCTGAATGTCTGAATCTGCAGGAGGCACAATAATTATATAAATTCACCTTCCACATTAAGCTGCTTGGCAGCCCAGAGCAGAAATTCCAGACTTGTGGCTTTTAGGATGATTTATACCTGTCAGTCTTTGTAGACCTGCAGTATTGCCAGCTCTGAAAAGAAAGTTGGTTTTACAGACATGACTTCTTAAAGAACTGAAACTTCTGTCAGCATTTCCTTCAACCCTCTTGAAAATATCAGGTTTTTATATCACATTATAAAATCCTAGATTGGCATATAACACTGAAAATCTCTTCCTGCCCCCTGCTCCATGCACTCTCCAAAGCCTCCAGTAAAATATGGATATTTTTTACCTCATTCTTATCACAGTAATTTCTGCATCATTTACATCTGTGGTACAACAAAATCAGAAGAGGAGTTAGAGCTCATCCAGTAATAAAGGACAGTGTTCTATTAAAAAAACCCAAACTTCTTTCAATTTAAAAAACCTCCTTTCTTCTAAAACTCCTGGTTTACAAAGGGATCACCTCACAAGGTTTAGGCAATGATCCCAAGCTTCTGCATCTATATCACAAAACCTCCAAAGCAGCAGAGAAAGGAAAAAATCTCTCAGAAATTAGGAATGCTTATCCATGGTAGATTCCTTGTGTATAGCTAATAATCAACCATTTTAAGGAAGCTGTAATGGCAGCAATCACCAAATAAACCCAACCCATTTTCCCCTTGCATCTGAAACATGTGGGAAAGGATACAGTGGAGTTCCTTCTCCATTTTTTTTTCTACCCTTTGACTTCTTCAGGTGTTTTTACAGGGAAATTTCTCTGAAAAAAGGTATAAAACAGAAACTCATGGCCCTTCCAAGGGCTACTTTTGATTAGGTAATTTCTGCCCCAGAAAAGTTTTGTACAACCAAATAATTTGAAAATTAAGCCTGTAAACAAATACCAAATTGAATTAACTACAGGGCGATCAACAGAGGGAAGGAAATATTTAAGGATATAAAGGAAAGAGTAGAAAACAATCATGAAACAACAATAGGAGGAGAGTCTAAAATTTTTTAATTTGCATTTTGTCATCTAATTTATTTTCTTTTCAAATAAGTCTACTACCTCAACATTCATTTGCACTAAGATGCCACAGTCCAAATAAAAAGTAGAAGCTGTATGCAATACCTAAGTGATGTCCCTCCCAATATAGAGGAAAAAATGACTATGTTATTTTCACAGCCAAACATTCCAGCCTACTAAAATAACTCAGTTTCGTAAGTGCTCCTGAAACAGTTCCAACTCAGACAGGAGCAGAGTTGGCCTGGATGAGCAGTTCAGAATCCATGTGATTATTCAGTCCTCATTTTTGCTAAATTTAATCTTGGCTCTTTGGGGATGGACTCCCAGAGGTGAGGCAGAAAAGGGCCACTTAAACCCTGCCAAGTTCAGTGGGGAAAAACTTGGACTGACAGCCTGGTTATCTAATTGTCAGCAGCAGGCAGCAGCAGTTTTAAGTAGCAAATTAATATGTTTGGGGGTTATGCAAAACAAGAATAATTTACAACAAATTGGTATCAGGAGCAGTTCTAATCAGCCACAATCTGAAAATCCTGAATTCCCATTAAAATAAATTGGAATTACATTTGCTTCTACTTAGCCTGCTTTTGACTGCAGGAATTTTGAGTGGTGAAAAGAGATTAGTAGGGGCTTGGCTTTATCTGTAGACTTTATCTATCTAATTATATATTTGAGACTGGTAAAATTAGTATACAGAATAATGGAAAAAGTTACTAAAAAGTTGCTGCACAGGCCATTTTTCTTGCCCACATATGGAAAACAGGATTCAAATCTGACTCCAAGAGATCCTCAGCTACTGAAGCAGTAACTCAGTTCAGGGGTAAAGAGAACAGAAAATATTAAAGAATAAGTGGGGGAAATAAAATCTACTCTGGAACATTTAAAGGGTTGTTTGCAGGGGTGAAAGAGAGCATGATCAAATTATAAATGAGAAAAAAATAACCAGGCAGCATGAGAAAAGTAGTTAAAGTTGATCTTGCCTCTGGGGAGAGAGTGGGAGTCCCCTCCAGATCCCCCACTGCCCACTCCAGTAGCTCTGCAGTAAGGTCCTTCCTTAAGGGCCACCTCAAGGGCCAGGAGCTTCTTGGATGGGCCTTTAAAACCCATTAAAAATATTTTGAATTATTAAATAGTCACAAATAGAAAAGCAGACCACAGACAACAAGCACCTGGGATTCTTCACTGTCAGAAAGAGAACACAGGACTACAAAACCACTTGTCCCCATCCTACCCCTGGCAGGATCCTCCATCTGTAGGAGTCCATTTCACAGAACTACACCAACATAACTAGGCAAGGTCTATTTTTATCTTTCAGCAAAAAAATCTCTGTGCACCGATATTTTTCTTAGCTATACCTTCACAATTTAACCTGGAGCTCTGTATTTTTATAGTTGGCAATAAGAAAAAATCACCTCCCCCCCCTTTGCAGCAACTCAAAAGATTACTTCAAATGCACACATAAGAAGAAACTTTTTGAGGTTCTTCTTTGTTTGTTTTTTGGAGGCTTGCACATCTCTAGCTTAGCAGTCATTTCTATCAGCTTATATTAAATAGCTGCTTCATCAATTTCAGTTAAAACCAAATTAGCCTGAAATCAAGCCAGGATCTATACAAGACTAGCAGAAACTTAAATAAATCAATATCAAACAACAACCTCATCTGAAGCTAGACAGCTTTCTGATGTGCTGAACAAGAATATAAGCACTGAATCCAAGCAAGAGTTTCTTAAATCAGAATAATGTCCCCATATGTGTTTGCAATTATCTAATAAAGCTGTTCTCACTGACTGGGATAGCAGCAGAGCTAAGAGAAAAGCTGACACGAGCCAACAGGATTTCCTGATAAACACAGATAAAAATCTGTATTGCAAAATGACTGATTCTGGCATTTCTAACATTTCTGGGGGAAAATCCCAATACACCCTGGAGAGAGGCCAAAACCATACAAACCCTACAGAAGTACTTTGATTACTTAGCTTCTAAATTTTAGGACAGCATTGTTGAGTCCCATCTTGTCCCATTTTTCCATTCTCATTGTCTTTCCACAAAAGTCCCAGGAGTTCTCTACCTTTTCACTTTGCTTTCTTAGCTGAGCATTGAGTGCTCTTCTCCCATGACAGTTTTCCCATATTTGGTCTCTCCTAGCTGGGCACCTTAGCAGAATAAACCACACCAAAAAAATCACATTTGTGTTCTCATTATGCTCTTCTTTTCCTTTTACCTGTGCAATTATATTTCCAAAACAAATTTCTGTAATTTCCTAAAGACTTATTAACCATATTTATATATGGTGTATATAGATATATATATATATATATATGTATGTATGTATATATATGTGTATGTATATATATGTGTGTATATATATGAAGAAATATATAAAAATAATAAATTAATGCACTAATTAAAAAAGTATAATTTAAATGTATAAAATTGTATAATTAAAATTTATAAAAACTAATAAATTAATGCATTAATTCTTATTATTTGTGGGAGTTTATTTGGGAGAAAAACACACATATTCCATTATTTACTGTTTTATAATCTTAAAACAATGAGAAAGTTAACACAATCTTTTCCAGCATTAGTCTGTGGACTTCCTTTAGCTATCTGCTGTTTAATTAAGCTAAAGAAGCAATGAAATCCTTTCATTATCTTTACCACTAATTTTCTGCCTCCAAGATTAAGACCCAGCACAGAAGAAAGACACTAACAGCATTCTTTGGTGTATTTTGCTGTTGAACTTTGGGATTTGTAATGGATGAGAAAATTTTAAAAAAATAATTTAAAAAAGAGAGGGACAAGAGAGATAAAGATGATCAGTTATAACAAAATTATAAATTGATTCATGAAACAGAAATAGTGAAGCTACGACCAGAACACCTTACATTCCAAACTTAAAAAAAATACCATTGACATAGGGAGAAGATGGTGACATTTCTGGTTTTGAAATGTTTCAGTTGAAGATTAGTTTTATTAATTGGTTTATTAATTGGTTTTTATACATTTCTCCATATATATACACACAAATATACATATCTATATATATATAGATATGTATATGGTTAATAAGTCTTTAGGAAATCACAGAAATTGTTGTTAGAAATGTCCAATCTTTCATCCAGTGGGAGAATTTGGTCCACCTACCTGATGGTGAAGTGCATGTGCACAGTGTTTATATTAAAAATGCCACCAACTCTGTCCAGAACAGCCTCCAGAAAATGCCACAAAATGCTGTACCTGTGTAGAAAGTCTCAATTTTTTAAAAGTGGTCTCAACAGCTACCCAGAGGAAAAACACTGCTGAAATTCAGCATTATTTGTAAGACCCTAAGAAGTGTTCATAAAAAAAGTGAGGCAAGTGCAAGAGAAAAATGCCTGTAGTCAAGAAATTAAAGCTAACATCTTAAAAGATGAAAAGGAAACTACTAAAAACAAATAGTGTAATGATTTGGCAAAGGAGATTCTGAGATCATTTCAAGCAGAGGACTCAGGGTTGCCTGTGACAAAGAACCACTGTGGCAAACCAGCAGCACTGTCATGCAATAACACAAACTGAAGTGCAAAATTACTCCAGAAGCTCTTTTTAAGCCTTTAATATCTCTGAATCTCACTTTCAACCCTCGCCACGACGTGAATTTATTACAAACAAAGAAGCACAAAGGCTTTGCTGCCTGTCAGCCATGGGTGTGAGCAGCAAGCAGTGAGCCATGGTGAGGACCCACATCTTGAGCGCATGTGTTCTGGGACCTGGGAGGCTCCTCTGGCAAACTGGGATTTAAATGGCTCAAACAGCTTTGTTCTCACCAGCTAAAACTCAAGTGTCTTGGCAGAGTGGCTGAGAAATGCTGCTGCAGCACTTCCCTACTCTAATCCTGGCAAGAGCTGCTGTTGTTGTTGTTAATCTTCTGCTTTCCTAAGGACTAAATTCATTATTATTTTAAATAGACGTGGCAGATGCTGAACTGGTGCTATTCATGCATCCACACAGAGATAAGGGGCCCTCCTTTTGCCCCAGTGATGCAACTCCACTGACAGTTAATGTCCTTTAATTATGTCCTTTAATCCTAACATTGTCATAAATAAGATACTTTAGATCCTTGTAAAAAAATAAAATTAATGTGTAGAAAAAAAGAGAGAAATATTTTAAAGGTGGATTTCAGATTGACCAATGCTTTATCTACAATTCACTATTCTTATTTTCAGAGAGGACAGCGAGATGCTTCAGTCTTAACTACCAATATTAAATGAGAGGAAAACAAGCAAAAAAAAAAAGTAACAAGAACAAAATAAGTAAATGCTGTGAAAGAGTCAGTGAATTACAGCAGAAGTATTTTATCTGGCTGTGAGCAGTTAGGAGAAATTCTCTCCCTTCCTCTGATCATTTATTTTGTATGTGTTTGGTTATCTTAAAGAAAGCTGTCAAGGTAGCAGCACAGGCAACCCCAAACCCTTTATTTAGAGCTATATCACAGACAATCCAATCTTTACCAGTTAAATACCTTCCTTTTAATTAGCCACTCTCAGCAAAGACAGAGAAAATGAATATCCTTTTTGATGCAGTAATTACTTATTACATAGCAACTCTACTTTAGAAAGAGGCTGCTATGATGACACTACTAAATTAGATTTGCTTTTAAACCAATAATGTATAAGAACGTTGTGTCTAATTCTTATAAACAGGAGAAGAAACAGTGTCAGAGCAAAGTAAAAAAGATAAAACCTCAACTATTCCCCAAGGAGAGAAGGCAATCTTCAGTGATTAAATAAAAACCAATTATTAGAAAGCAGAAGATGCAATTCCCATTTTAAATATAAAGTGTTAAAAACCCTTTTTCCTATGAAATTATTCAGTGTGGGTTTTTTGTGATACTAAAAAATGTTCCAAAAATTTGAGGTGTTTTACTTTTTAGGCATGGGAAAAGGAAAATTTTATTGTACTCACACCATAGTTAGATGAAACCTTTAGAAACAGGGAGTCTGGAAGTTGTATTTTGTGCCTCTATAAAGGGAATATTGGGCAAATATTCCACAATGGGAAGGGAGGTTTTTTACATTTATGAAGCGTTAGCAGGGACCTGCTGGCAATTCAGATAAACAGCCATTTTGGCACTCTGATATACTGATACCTTCCAATAATTAGTGTTTTTTCTCCTAAGTAGCATCTCCTGTGACTGTTTTTTCACTCTCTTTATGGCTTTTGGGTTGATGAAGCCCCTATTTGATGAGTATCTGGCCGAAATACTCTTTTGATATTTCTTTTTTCCAGTGTCACCTTTCCCAAACTTTGACCACCATTCTGAGTTCCACCCTCCCACGCTGAGCATTATTTTAATCTAAGATCAAAGGCTTCACAGGCACAGTACTGGCCTCTGGCTTTCAAAAAGCTGCTTACATGTACCAGGCAAGAGATGTTTTGAAGGGAGACACTCACTTGCATGCAGCAGTAATTGAGTTGCTGCCTATTACTGTCCAGCCTGCACAAAAATTCAGTGTGAGTGACCAGCAAGACAGGAATGCAGCTCAACTTGCTGTGTGTCATTTAACCACTCTTATATCTCAAATATAAGTCATATATCCATTTAAAAAATTACCAAAACCAAAAAAAACCTTTTTGAATTGCAAAATTTAGTTTAAAAGTGAAGGTGAGTTGGTGCCTACATGCTCAGCATGCATTGGAGGAACATCTCATGGTGAAACCCTGCATTTCCAAAAAGCACATATGCTTAGGTTTTCTTCTTCTTTGCATCAGAGGTTATGATAAATATAAGGGTTAAAACTACACAGGGAAGTAGCTCTTTTTATGGGATTTCTTGTGGCAAAGAAATTAACACTACTTGGAGTGCTGACTGCTGCTATAGGACAACCAGAGTAATTAAAACAGGAAAAAAAAAAAAGGAAAATTTCTCAAGGCTTTCCTTCATATAGCTCATTAACTCAAGCACTGGCAGGTGCCAGTATTAATTCTTCAGTTCCTTCTCCTTTATTTAGTTTCAGAAATAAGCCTGACTAAACACAGTTGAAAAGAAGCAATGGTGCAGGCTGCAAAGGCTTTGTAATTAACACCAGAGAGAGACAAATGAGAAAGTGCTGACTGCATATTCCAGCATCTGAGATCACACCACACCAAAAGAACTGCCCAGCAAGAGAAAACCAGCGAACTTTGTAACAGAAGCATTAGTGCTGAGTGAAAAAGAGATTCTGATTTATTTCTGCATACATCAATTAAAAACCCCCATCTCCTGAGAATAACGGAGCAGAGGGACCTCAAGGGACAGCAACTCTTTACATCCACCAAGGAACAAAAAGAAAACCCAACAAAAACCCCCAAAAACAAAAACAACCCCACCCAAAACAAAATCAATCAAATCATATGTCTGTGGTTCAGCTGGGATGTCAGCACATTTTTTAAGATTTCACTGCCAACCATCACCAATTCGTCTCCACTGACTGGGCACTGAAACTGTGACAGGGCAGATTGTAAACCTGCTCAAAATACATCAAAGCCCTTGTGAAACAACAAGAAGTTCATCAGGAGAAGAGACCTTTTCATCTATCATGCCAGCTGGGCACCCACGTCACATAAATCAGCCCAAAACTTTGAGCCATACACAAGAAAGTTCCTTTCTCTTTGCTGCCAGTGGGTGACAGAGTTATGAAGTGCAGGAAATGATCCTTGCAGATCATCTCATGCAACATTGCACTTCTAGGTCCTCAGTGGTTTAATAATAGCTCTTCAGCCTAAGTACCTAAATTGCCTAAAAGGTGTCTTCAACGTGCAATCTTGTACTGATCTCATTATTCAAATATTCTGTGAAAAATTCTATTGTTTCCTCCCCTTTCCTCCAGGCTTGGGCTTTTGTTCAGGGCTAAAAGTGCCTTTATTACCATCTCTGAATATGCACCATAAATGTTCTGCATAATGAGCTCTGTGGGTTTAGAAAATCATGATTTTTCTCCAAGCCAGGCATTCCTCAAGGGCCTGAGGGATGCTGAAGGAAACAGTTTGTTGTGGAACTGGGATGGTTGCAAATGCTCTCTCCTTGGGGAAAAGTGAGGATTAGAGCTCCCAGAAGTGACAAGTACCAACAGTTGAACATTAGAGATAAACTCCTAAAGATATCTCCTCACAACACAGCACCTAAGGGGTTGGTTTGCTCCCTGCACCAAAAGCATGATAAACTTCATGTGGCCAGAAGTTGAACTTTGAGAGAAGTAATTTATCCTTTTATAAGAATAATTCTATGGAAACCCACTCAATACACATATTCCAAAAATACGCTGATATGTATTTTTAAAAAATTATGGATAAACTGTTGTAAATTATACTCAAGTACAAAAAAAAACCCAAAAACCTACCACCCATTCCCCCAAGAAATAACTTGCAAAAATGACAGGACCAGTTCATTCAACTCCTGAATTCAGCTTTGCCTGGGAATAAGGCAGAGCTTTTCTGTATTAAAATACAAACCTTTTCCAGCAAACTCAACAAGACTCACAGTTCAGCACAGGCACAACTTTTTATTTTTTCATGTCTTTATAAAAAGAACTGATCAAAACCCTTAAAATTCTTTCTAAGGACCTTCTTAAGATGACAGCTGTGAGCTGTCACTATATTTTTGTAAATGGTTTAAAATAAAAGAGGAGGTTAAAAGCTTTTCCCCAGTTCATAGCCAATGGTAGAAACTCCTGCAGACCTCTTGACACCACATATTTTACATCTGACATAATGACAAGTTTTCTGACGTTTAAGATGAGGTCTTAATTTTCCACTAAGTATTTACAGCAGAAAGACCCCGTGGCTCTCTGAAGGGTCAGCTGGAGCAAGGCCACGTAAAACACACATTCAAAGGCTTCTGGAACATCACACTATCATTTCTGAGTCAAGAAATATTCACAGGTTTTTTCTTGGGGTGTGACACCACTCACTCCTGTGTGTGGTTGTGGAGTGTTCTGAGCATCCACAGAAAAACCAGAACAACTCAGCTGCAGAAACATTGCTTTAAAAAATCACCTATTGCATGGCATGCTGCTTTTTGGAAATACATTTTCTTCATAAAAATCATCTTCCCGGGAAAAGGTACATGGTGACAACCTCATGGAAAACACATCAATGTTTCCAAGTAATTCTCAGCTATTAAAACAAGAGTTTTCACCCAGTTAGACCACTCTGAGGGAATCATACCAAACTGAAAACCTGGAGACATCCATTCCATATTGAGGTAGTCCAGTGAGGAGATAAAATGCCCTGCACTGCTACTCCTGTACCTGTGACAGCAGCAAGGCTGCCAAGCCAATAAATCAAAGAGTGGAGTGAGGTTTCAGCCTCTGACACTGAGGGAAAAGAAAAAAGGCTTTAATGCTGAAAGGAATGACAAAATATATATTTAAAAAAAAACAAAGGCCATCCAAAAAGTTTCTTTTTTGTTTTTCTTTTGTCCCCTTAGGCCTCTATTACCACTGCACTGCCACAGGTCTTAAAATTATACCATGCACACACACACTGGCATGTACATACCCTAATCCCAAAACATCATCCTAACTCTGTCAGATTTATAAAAAAATAGCATTTTTCCTCCATTAATGACCAACATGTTTTTCATAGGCAGTCATGGAGTGAGAGGCATCTCATTAATAACATGCTTTTCATTCTAAACCTCTGCCTAAATGGGTGCCAAACACAATTCTGGGTATATTCAGTATTTAACTGATAAAATGCCTTCTGTGACAGCAACGAGGCAGTGTGGTGCTGTGCCCTATTGGCATTTACAGCCCTTTCCATGGGCCACCTTCAAAAGCTGTAGAGAAAATATGAAATGCAATGGACAGAGCGGGCAAACACAGTGATCTTTGTATGACAAGCACCATTTTTTTCAGGATTATATTCTTGAATGCTTGCACCAGCAATATTTATTCTGCAAGGAACTGGGAGACAAACAAAACCTTGCACTTGGTGCAGTTGCAGTGGCAAAGACTGGAACAAAGCTCCAGTGTCACAAGTCTGAAATAATGTCCCACACTTTGCTGCTAAATACTGGTTTTGTTAAGACTTTTGGCATTCATGCAAGCACATGGGCATGCTGCAGTGGTTATCATCATATTTATGGTTAGGAGTGGCTTAGAAAGCTGTTTGATCACTGTAAATTACACAAAGAAAGTCTGGGATCTTTGGCCAGCTCTTGAGTATTGTCTCCTTCCTAAGGATGGGGATCTACAAAACCACATCAACACTTGGGGGTTTGCCCCTTGAAGCCCAGAGATTCTCTGCTGTTTTTTAGCTCAGGGAGTGAAGGGAAGGACCCTGGCATGCCCCATTCTGACTTCTGCTCAAGGTTTGACCACGATGTGCTCTCCTGGTGTCACAGAGCATGAACTCTGCATGGTTCCAGCTGGATCTGTCCAGCACACCATCCCCAGCAAGCCCTAAACCATGCTCCACACAAGTACCATCCTGTTAAAACTAGGTCCTCACCAAATTATTTCATCCATGGGGTCATTTTTTCACCTGTAATCTGACATCTTCTATTTATAATTATCAGGTCTAGAGGAAAAAAAAACCCTGCTCCTGTCAGAGCCAAAGCATGGAAGCTGTCAATTCAAGATCCTGACATCTTGTAAGGCACACAGAAAACCAAAATTCATCCCTGTTTGAAGCCCAGCTACCACAGGTAGAGCCTTTTAACCTCTATTAACCAGTAGCAGGGTCATGCCAAAGTTGCTGTGAAGAATGCAGATGGTGCATCACAAATAGCACAAGCATAGTTTGGAGATCTATAATTCATCTCAGTAGCGAGTGAAAAGAATGATTTCTTGACAGTACAACAAACACTTTCACATTTTGGCTTCTGAAAAATGCACTTAGCACCTGCACAAACAGAGCTTTTTCTTGAATCATGGCCATTTGGTGGAGTTATGTAAGGTAACCAGTGCCAGGACAACTGGCACATTTGCATTTCATACAAATTACTTGTGCTAAGAATATGCTCCCACACTAAAAAAATAAAAAAAAAACAAAACTAGGAATAGAGAAAAGAAGCAACTCATCAGTACAGATCACAAGAAACGGCATCCAGTCACACCACTATTAATGTCCAAGTCACTGCTATCCAGCCATATACGAGCTTGGTACCACAGTCAGGGGACTGGGAAAGAGCCAGAGGGATTTAGCTCTCCACAGGATCCCAGGGAGCCAGAAACTCAACCACACAAAAGATTTATGCATGAGACTACTACTCCTCACCTTTTAAAGGAAGAATAAAATAAAAGGAAAAAAAGAAAAAGACCATAAAGTCATTACTAAACAGATAACATAGACACTCATAATAAAAATAAAAATTTTTCCCCCAAAACATCACTTATGGCACATTTCACATTAGAATCTTACACTCCCCACTTCAGAGAAACAAAACACAAAAGATTTTACTCTTTGATGAGTAGAAGATACTCATCTCAACCATATTAAATTACAAAGGATGTTCATCAAGCAGGATGCCAGAACCAAATATTTAAATTGATCATAAAAATGCCTCGGGAGATGGTAAAAAACTTACCCACATATCAAAAAATCCACTGAGAAGTTTACAATTAGACAACAGCAAAAAACTTTCTCTTTTGCTCTCCTGCAGGATAACCTGGGAAATAAATTGAGAAGACTCTGGGATGTATGTTGAAAATAAACTATACTGAGGCTTTCCATACAATTAAAAATTATTATTGTTCAACTCAAGTTATTTGCAATTGCAGTGGTTTAGCCATTACAAAACTAAACCCAGGACTTGGTCAGAAAAATAAACACCATTCTTCATTTTTTTGCAGTATTTTATCAGTGTTATGACTCATTGATAACAGGAAAGTTTCCCAAGAACTAGAGTTCAAAATTTCCCAACTAGTTTAAGATGTTCCTGTTTAAAAATACAGTTGTAACTTTAAAAACCATTTTAATAGCATTTATGTCAATTAATTTTTCAATTTTGAACCATCACAGCCTGCTGAACATCACTGGATAAGGTAGTGGAAGGAATATCTATAAAGGAGATACACTGGGTAATCAGAAATTCCTGAGGATTTCTGCAGACTGTGGATTATCTCATGACCATAACAATTCTTCTCATGTCCTTGTGAGTCATTTCACAGCTTTTACCTAAAAAACAGAATTTGTAAAATCAAGCCTAATTAGAGATTTAGGAACAAGAGACTTCCCTTTTATTGGTAATCTGGAAAATAGAATACAAAAGTAATACTAAAGTTGGCACACCAAGTTACAAGCCACCCATAAAAAGGAACAATTCTGTTCCCTCTCTCTCTCTTTCTCCTGAATTTTCACAGTCATCAAACTTCCTCTAAGGCAGAACAACTCTGATGCAAGACAACACAAGCCAATGCAACCCTGCTCTTTATAAGAGGCAAAAAACCTCAAAGTCAGACTGACACTCCATCTAGAAACATCTCTCTCAAAATGGTATATTGGATTCAAAATTGGAAACTGTCCTCAAATGAGGCTTTGTAAGCTTCTAATTTTAAAATGAAGTGTCAATTACTTGTCAGTCTAATTTGTTCTTCACAAGACATAAGTGAAAATTTTATTAGGATATTGAAATCCTAATGCATCTTATTGCATAACTAAGAAATAAATTTGGAAAGAGCTTAAAATAAATAACTTATAGGAGTACTGGATTTCATGTATAATATTGGAGTAGATATTTTCTGTTAATTTTTTTTTAAGAAGTGTAATAATTTTAGGAGCTCCATTTATTACTAAATTAACCTCAGAGTGGGTCAGGTTGGAGGGGAGCACAGTGGGTCATGGGGTCCAGCCTTCCTGCTCAGGTAGGGCTATGCCAGAGCACAGGGCACAGGATTCCATCCAGAAGGTTCTGGAATATCCTAAGTGAGGGATACACAGCCTCTCTGGGAAACCTGTTCCAGTGTCACCCAAACTTTAAAGAAATTTTTCATGCTTTTCTCTTTATTTAAGAAAGATTAAACAGTGTATTTCACTGCCTAAATATCACATTTTCAGCATCTGTGACACGTGGTTATGAATACCTGCAAGAAAGTGATGTTCAGACCCTTGGGACTGTGGAACACCCAGGAGAGAAGGTTTGAACACCTCCAGCAGCAGCCCTGGGCATCTCCAGCCCCATGGAACCCCCACTGCTCCCTCTGAAGCACTCTGGGTTTGTGCCATGCAGGACGTGCTGTAAATGCCAACCACCTGTCCCTCTCAAATCTGTGTCAACAGAGGCATTTTCATCTTCAACATGTGAAAAAACAATAATTCCACTGCCTCCACAGACATCTGAAGGGAAATAAATGTACATGGAGGGCTGAATAGAATTTCTAGAGGTGTCATTACATACCATCAGTGGAGAAGTGATATTTTTTGTTCCTTGTGAGTTGAGAGAAGCAAGCCCTTGATAATCACTACAGCATCCAAGACAATCTGCTCACCAAGGCAGCAGCAAGGCTGCTTGGGTGCTGACAACTCTGGGGCTGGGAGGAGGCTTTAAAACCTGCAACAAAGCCACTTTGCATTTTCTGTCACTCTTTCAGGGACATTTGTGCAAGAGGGCATTGCTTTGTTGTGTATCTGTGGTAGCTGAGATACCTCATGGATGAAAAATGCTGTTAAGGTTATGCATTCAGTCAAGGATGGAGCAAAGGATCCAAGAAGTCTCCATTTCCACTTGCCAGCTGCAACTTCTCTTTTCACCACCTCCTCCTTTTTAGCACTTCTACATGGTAGAGCTAAAACTGGGTTTCTGGAGGCACTCTAAGCTGGCTGCACTAACCACTGCCAGCGGCTTAGCTTCAGATGTTTGAATAGCTCACAAAAATCAGCTGGCTGCAAATAGGAAATACCCAAGGAATATTTAATGCCAGACTCCAGAAGAATTTAAGTGCTCGCAGAAAATCAGTAAATGAGTAAATCAAAAAAAGAATGGCTCTTCATTCTGGCTGGAATTGTAACCTTGGAAGGCAGTACAAAAAAAGTCCCAAACAAACAAATAAACAAATAACAAAAACCAAACCAAACAAAAAAAAAAAAAAAAAACAAAAACCCAACACCAAAAAACAATGACAGCATTGGTGTCTAGGTCCTGAAGGCAACATTTGCCCGTCAAAATAGTCATTATTAATGGTAGAGACCACATAACTTATAAGAAGTATACTTTGACAGATTTTTGTACAGTTTTGGCACAGAAGCTTTGTTCAAAAATAAATTTACCATGACAGATGTCCTCACACACTTCAAAATCCAACAGTTCCTACATGCAATTCCAATGATAAGGAGTGAAGAAGAAACAGTGTCAATCAAACCCTCTGTTCCAGCTATTGTAAAACTTGCACAGCATATGAATATCAGTTTCCTAGAGATCAGTTCCCAAACTCTATGCTGCAGGATTCCTGCCTCGTGCTCCTGGGGCCTCAGCTGGATTTCTTGTGCTCTTTGACACGTAGCTATTGGAAACAGTGCAAAATGAATGCAAAGCAGCTTATAAAATATTACCAGTGTTACACCCTTCTCTCTCTCTCCTTCCTGGGGTTTATAATGATATAAAATGCATAGCATGTGAATATCACAGTCCCACCTGGATCTCAATAGGTTCATAATATTTTTCCCCTTTTCCCTTACCCAGCACATTACAACACTTAATACTTTTCTTAGTGAAAACACCAGAAACTGAACATCAACATAGCAGGTAGTAATTCAAACATAAAAAATATTAAGACAGCAGGTAAATATTCAATTATAGACTTCTTTTATTCTGTGAGTTAGAAACTCACAGACGAAACTCAAGGTGAAGGCCTAGCTGCCTTTATTGTGTGCTGAAGATTTCCAACACTAAAATCTGAATCCCAATAAAAATCAACTGCTTTTGAGTGCTGAGAACAGCTAACTGTTCCAATAAGTTTTTGATTCAGTTTTTTGTTTAGCCTCCACTTTACTCAAGCTGCTTTAATTCAATTTTTATTGACAGCAAAATCATCTGAAGTGATGTTTGGTTAGGTTTGCTATTTCATAGTTGGGGGAAAAAAAAAAGTTATGCCTAAATTCCTGCAACAGCTTATCCCTGGAGGCTGACCTCATGTAGTTCATCCTCCTTCTGGGAGAAGTTCTGGAGGACGTGTACTCACTTATTTAAGATCTGAAAGAGTCTTTTAAGTGGTGTGGAAGATCATGCTAAGTCAGAAAACCTGTGCTAAAAAAGCAGAGTGTGATGCTTTTTCCAAACTAACACAGCTTCACTGTTTCCCACCTTTAATTTTTGTCCTCAACTTGCATGTGCTGCTTTAAACTCTAAAATTTGGTCCGGCTGGATGCCCATGGCATGAAGAAGAACCAATGGGTCAGGTTTACCAACACTGCAAATATATGTCTAGTTTCCAATAATTCCCACATAATTTTACTTGGTTCCTCTTTCAGACTGTTGACCAAAAGGATCAAAAACACACTGTGAGCTTTCTGCCACTTTCTCTCCTGCAAAGTAGGGAAGTGAACTCCAACCATTCCTAACAGCTGCTCTGATGGGACTCAGAATCCATCTGAAACCAAATCAAAGACACCTGACACTCTGGAAAACATCAGTGCCCCCAGGACAGCTCCCTGAGCCGAGATCGATGGGCACAGAAACATCGCTTGTCTCTGCTGAAGTGCTTTGATTTGTGTGAGCTGTACAACAGGCAGCAGAGACAAGATGACAATGTGTCCCTGGTCTGCTTCACCAGACCCTGGCAGCCTTCTTATTGATCTGGAATTAAATCTGAGCAGCTCTCCCTGCACTGCTGTTGTGAGGATGCAGGCCTGCTGTCTAATGCAACACTCACTCCTCAACTCAGGTCTCAACTTTCTAGACACATTTTTTGTGAAATATAATGCTGTACTGAAAGAATTCCAAAAGCATTTTCATAGACTGAATAATAAATAGCATAAGTAATGGTATTCATTGATGCATTTAATGCCACTTCATGCATTTACAGATCACGGGGATCTTTTAGATTTCTCTTAGTTGTACTCAGTACTCTTATCTGGTTTTAAAAGGTTCTAACTGTAGCTCAAGCTAAAAATGAATGAGAACAGCCAGTAGCACCTAAAAGGCAAAATACACCCCTCAGGTGTGCTGTACAGGAGGTTCTTTTTGCACATAAAACTCTGCACTTCTGCAGGACACTCCTGAAGATGAATGCCCTCATTTAAGAAACGGTGGGATGTGACTTGTGATCAATTAGCAAAAATCCTATGTGTACAACTGGCTGACACATCAGCTTATTTCACTGAACACTGAGCAAATTGAGCCATTCCTCTGAATTTTCAGCTCCATTTAGCCTAGGCATTTATTAAACTAATCTCTAAGCCCCCTACCAATCATCTACGGAGATCTGCTTAAAAGGAGAGTATAAAATGAATTAATGATGCAAAGCTCACAACGTTTCTTTTCTAAATTAGGCATATCTGGTAATTTATCTGTAAATATTATAGTACAGCAATTGTACCTCATTGACCTTTTCATCTTGCCCCTGAAAGACAAGCAGAGTGAGGCTGTTGTAGCAGACAGGTCTGCACAACCTTTTAAGGATATTGCTCACTGCTTGGGGAAGAATCTATACCTGACTGATAACAGTTTGCTTTTTAGTCAGAAATGGCCACTTTTATCTTAACAGAAAAGGATACATTTCATTAGGAAGAAGGTCACTCTTCCCAGTTACAAACATATAAATAAATAACAACAGAAAGCATCTTGCCCCTCGTCAAAAACCTTTTAGTCTTTGACTTTTAAGAGGCACAAAATGGACTGAAGGCAACTCACTCCTAATGAATATTGATGCCAGATAAACATCTTCAAAGTGCCCTTGAAAGCCTGCATAAATAGTTTCAGTTAGTTTGGCTTTAGTTTTAATAAAACTGTTTATTAAAAAAAAAAAAAAAAAAGGTAATCTGAAAACTACACAAGACAGCACTTGTGGGAGAAATGACCTCTCAGATCATGTTCTCTGCATCACAAAGGCTGATGCCAGATCCTGCAGCCCTTTCTATCCCTAAGTGACTGCAATCACTGAGGAAAGAAAGATTTGTTTATGAATGAGGGCAGAAAATAGCAATGATAAAGTGAACTGGTACCACGTTTCGGCTCCTGGCAGACAGAAAGCGAAATTGTCACCTGGGAAGCTCCTTAGCTGTTCAAAATAGCAAATGACAGCAACATCTGGAGTTAGGGCATTCCCTTTATCAAATCTTAACCATATTCTGTGTTAAAAGATTACTTGATGGAATTTAACCTTTTGGGTTACAAATATACCATGTTTAAATGTACTGAGCAGAATATTTTAAGGGCAGCTGTAATAGTTTGGTTGAGATATTCATGCCATTACATGAGATATCCGTGTCATTACATGCTGTTATTCCACATTTTATCCAAACACAAGTTTGCTCATATCCACCATGGCAAAAGACAACAGATAATACAGATTCTATACATGACACCAACCAGAATCACAAAAAATCTTTCTGGCAGAGGAAATCAATGGGGAATCTGGAATGTCCTCCTGCTGGGCCTACACATGGTAATCCACTCAGTGAATGAAAAACTGGATTGTTTCATTGGAACAAACAGGGAGCAATGGGAACACAGAGCTGCCAAAGTTTTCATTTAATGAACTTGGTACACTAATCATGTTCCCACAACTCAGCCTGACAGGCTGACTTCCCACCTGAAAGAAGGCAGCTTCTTCAACCTGAAACCACCTACAGAGCCCACCACATGCTCACGGCTGCCTTTATTCCAGAGATATGGCATGCCTGGATACTGCTGGGGAACCAGCAGAGCACTGGAATAAAATCAGGCAATAGGTCTTGAATCATGCTCCAGTGTGCTTGGGATTAGAAACACACCTTGAAAAAGGGAAAGGTGGCCAAGAAAAGTTACCACAAATCTGTTTTCAGGGTGATCTTAATTCAGCAGCAAAGCTGACATAGTCCAGTTTAAAAGGTTTCAGAGGAATTAAAGGGTGCTGTTACAAAGACACACTATAAAAATGACAAACCCAGCATGAAGCGTCTAAAAACAAAAATACCCTTTGTGAATATTTTTGTTGTTGTTTGTACAGTGAAGCATAAACAGATACCTAGAAAAGTGGTGCTACACTTCACATAAAGATTAAAAACTTTGTGAACTGAGCTGAAACTTTCAGAATATCAACATTTGAATATCAATTGTATTTAGCTATCAAAAAAAATAATGATGCTGTGAATTTCTTTCTCCAATTTGTGTTTAGATTTACCAAAAGTTCAGGTTTGTGACCTTCTCTTCAATGCCAAACCATTTTTCACTGACAAGTCACTTTCTTCCCCATTAGAAAAGGACAGACAGAAGTGTCATGCCCTGAAATGAGATCAAAGCTCTGCAAATATGAACTGGGGTGACTGGTTGTTTTTTCTATAACAGATGCTATTCATAGTTCTAAAAAATTCTAAATTCTCCTCTCTTTCTTGCCTGACTTCATTGTCTCCTTGTTTTTCAACCTTTATTTATGTACTCCAGGAGCTCTTGCTCTCTACAGCTCTGATTCAGGACGTGTGTTTAAAATATACTTTAATTTAAGCACGTACCTATATCCTAAGGGGCAAGGCATATATTTAAGTGCTATTCTAGATGAATGCCTTTTTCCCTCCTCTCTGCCATTTTTATCCCCTGGAGGGTCTTTACCAGGTAAAACACAGATCCAATTGTGTTAATCCCACTAATTTAGGGTTTATTCAGATGGGATCAAGACAATTCTAAACCCCCTGCTGCTTAAAAACTTCTGTCTTTTATCATGTTGTTATTGCAAATTAGTATTAAATGTAGATGAACTAAACAGGTATTTAATTTCTGGTCTTACACAGTTGGAAGAAAAAGGAAAGCAGGACTGAACTGTTGCTGTTCAAGGAATAAAATTAAAAATGAAGCCCCTTTTGGTCTTAGCTCCTTAGAATCTGGAGAAATAAAGATCCATATTTGAAACATGAAGTGATAAGAAATTGTAAAAAAGCTGACAGCTCCTTACTGCAAAACAGTAAAAAGCTCAGTGTGAAAAGCTACAAGGTATGTGGAAATGCTTCCATAATTAAAAAAGAGTCAGGAGAAGGTGATCATTTTAAATGCAACTATTTGCCAGCAATATTATCACTTTCTGAGATGTAACCACAGTCTTGGAACCCTGACAGGCACATTAATGCAAATACTTGCTTTGAGAAATTGTTGGCTCATATTCTTATTTCGTCATCTAATCATTACCTCACTGCTAAGGAAAATACAAACCCCCAGACAAGTGCTTTGTTCCTCTGATGTGAGTTCAATGCCACTTTAAACAGCTCCTCCTGTCCTTCCTGCTGAAGCAAAGGATACTCGTCTACGAATGATGAGTCTGCATATTTTAAAGATGTTAATTTCTGTGTCTTTCTAAATTAATTAAGTTTTGCTTGTTTGCTCAAAAATAAGCAGCCTGAAACTTTGAAAAGTTTGGGGGTTTTTTGTGTACAAGCATTACTTTCATAGCTGGAATAAAACCACAGTCCAGGTTTGTGGTTCCTGAACTAACCCCTGATTTTCTATCCACTTTCTTAAAAGATTATTTCAATTTTTAGCCTCCCATTCAATGACAAAAATACCTCAGCTAGAAAATTCACAGTGGGACCTTCCCTTTAATACAAGGGGCTGCTTTTCCCAGGAAGGGATGACCCTCAGCTGCCAAGCCTGCTGATATCCTGCTGTACAACAAATTCCAGCCTATAAAATTCCAAAAGAAGAAAGGTCAGTTCATAGGACAATCAGTTAAAAAATGTTACTGCCTTAAAAGCTGCAACTTTAATCCTTCAATGCAATGCACGCTAAATATAAGCAGAGAAAGCACATTATGGAAAAAAAGCTGCTATTACAGCTTTAACCAAAACATGATCTCCTGGGATCCCTGTAGCAATCTATGCTCACATTTTGCAAATTAAACAGTAACTATGAAAACAAGCTTGAAATAACGTATCTTAAATCAGAGTTTCCATTTCACTTAAGTGCTTGCACTTTGTTAAATGTCAGGGACAGAGCGTGGCCATTAACTGCAGCAACATCACAAGTGCACCCAGTAAAAACTCAGCTGTAATTGCTTGAGGAAAGAAATAAATTTCAGACTAAATACTTTACTACAGACTAAAAAAAAAAAAAAAAGAAAGAAACAAAGACCTGTCAGATGACAACAGAGAAAAACAAAAAGGCTTTTGAAATATTCATAGTGGATGTGAACTGTAACACTTATTTGGGAAACAATATGTGGGGAAGCAACAGGGGGAGCATTTAAAGATTAGAGATTAAAATTAATCTTGATTGACTCTTCAGTTTAAAAGAAATAAAATTATTGCAAAGTATTTGCCAGATATATGTAAATCCATCTTTGGTTATTTTATTTATCTAGCAGGGAGTAAAATTACCGTGGTCTGGATTAGTACCACAGCTGCACTCCCTCAGAGCATCAGTGACTTACAGATATGCCTTTTAATGCAGAATGCTCTTTTTAGTGTTGCAGAAAAAAAATACATGATTTCCTGAATTCTGTGGGAACTTTGGCTTCCTGAGAGCACCATTTAGCTCATTCTCATAAATCTTCCCACCAAACACACAAAGCTCAGGAAAATTCACTCTTACTTAATCAAACTTCTAAAATAAGGCTTTTTTAAAACAACATCCAAGCAGTTCAGCTGGGTGTCTACCCTTCACTGCTGCTTTCAGCTCTTGCTTTTTTTTTTTTTTTTTTTTTTAATTTACATGTGAAACTACTGTGTCAAAAATAGAGGAGCACAAGTTACCTTTCCATGTGCTGCTATTCAGGCTTTAATCACACGGTATGAAAGACATACAACAGCACTGGCAGGCAACCATTAAAAAAACCCAACTCTTCCATTCATTCCCCTTTTGCCCTCCCTGTAAGCACCAGCTTGGGGCAGGTAGGATGATCAATAATTGATCAATAATGCAGGAGGGGTGGGTGGCACGTGGCACAGCTGAGCCTTGTCCAAGAGCCCTTCCAGCAGCACAGGATGTTCATGGCTGTGGGTCAGCTGGGGTCAGCATTTCCATCACAAAACCCCATTGTTCCTCACTTGTAGCTCGAACAAGTGGCCAGATCTCGACTTTGAATTTGCAGGAGTGAGGCTGGATTAGGAAAGAAATTTATGGCAGCCAGCTGAGAGTGCTGCTCAGCAGTTCAAAAGCACACTGCAGTGCGAGTGGAGAAAACGTGTGAGAGCTACAGAGAACTCTTTTTCAGAGGGTTCAAACTGATTTTGCTCAAAACAATGACAGAGCCCATGAGCCAATGGCAGCCTCCTGAGCACGGCTCAGTGCTGCAAGAGATGCACAAGAACAAATTTCCAGTGCTACATTTAATCCTCCCTAAATTAGGCACAAAGCAGAGTTTGTAGTCTTGCTGTGCTTCTCAAATCCCTTCAATAAAAAGGTAATCTAGAACTCATTATGAACAATACCCAGAACAAAGAGAGGGGGGTGAAAAGAAAGAAAAAGAGACATTTCTTCCCATGTCCAGTGGTTCTCAAGGGAATTTCCATGTGACTACATGTAAGACTATATCCCATTTGCAATAGTGAAAGTATCCTATTAGCCCTTGGGAAGCCCTGTTGGGACTTCAAGCAGCAGATTCTGAAGTTACATGCAAGCATCACTGTGCAAAGACTAAAGCTATCTAGAAGAATTGTCATATTCCACAATTTTCATATTCCCATTTCACTTAGTAATATCAAGGATTGCTCTAGGAAAACTGTGGAGAAAACCAGCAAAGAAAATGCAGTTAATTTGTTTATGCTAAACATTTGTTTATGGTTGTTTTTTTTTCCTTCTCACCAAAAAAAACCTTTTCCTGAAAACCTTGGACAGAGCCAAAGCTTTCATTGTTCAGTATCAATGACTGCACAAATTTTCCTTTAGAACATCATTTCCCAAAGAAGGAACCTGATTATTTATTCCACACTTCTCCTCCCCTCACACACCACCCCCCCCCCCCAAGACAGATTACAGTGTTTTTAAGAATAGAAAATGTGGCTGTGTGAACAAAGACAATATCAGTAAGTTACTACCCACAGATAGCCACAGCCAAAGCCTTTTCATGAGCTTTGTGGATCCTTTTGAAAAACATCATTTTAACAAAGTATGTCTTCTTCCAGGGGAAGGTTCACTTGTAAAGTTAAAGGGGTCACCTGCAAAAATATTAAAAATAGGTTTCCTCTCTTGCAATTCAAGGCCCAGGAACATTACACAGCTTTCCTCTGTTATCTCAGTCATTATTATCTTATAGATATGCTTAAAACCTAAATATTTGTACAGGAAAAAGAAAGGGAAAAGGAGCAGCAGACAGACATTCTATGAACCAGGGAGAAAATAGCTGCAAAAGGGACCAGCAGAAGTTATGATGCAAGGCACAGCATCCTCACTAAGGCCTAATAGAGCTCCTTCCTCTTTCTACCCCTATGTGAGCCCATCGTGTTTTTGGGCATCACAACCAGAAACTAAATTGCAACTGCAGTGCTCTTACCACAATGGGGAACATTAGCTCCTTTGTGGGGATGGAATACTCAGGGCCAAAAAAAAAGTCACCAAAACCATCTGTAGAATATGGGAAGGGGATTTGGTAGAGCTGCTCAAGCCCTTGACAATAAAGCACTTTTCTTCTGAAACAACAGCAGCTTGGCCATTAGCATTTCAGCACAAGATAAAAATGGGTAATTCTGTGCCATTCTGGGAGTGAAAGAGAGCAGGGCTTGGCAGGGCTTTTTCTGACTCAGCCTAGTTAATACCAGCAGTGGAAGGGATTCAAGTGTTTGCCTTCCAGTGATTCTGCTGGCAGAAATGTTGGCATTTTTGCCAAGCTCTAGAGGCAGAGAAAGGCAGGAAGACAACTTCCTGCCTTAAAGCTGCCCCATCCCAGCCTCAGGTGTATGAATTACACAGGAACTCACTGGAAGTAGGAGCAATAAACACTGAGAAAGACAAAACAAATAGGTCTTGCTTCATCTGTACCTTAGACACTTCTAAGTTTGTCATTAGAAATTTTTGCTATGGATTTCCTTCCTTTTGTTTTTAATTATTAGAATGACTATAAGGGAATTAAAAGTGAAAATACTTAGTGCCATAAGCATGCTAGTCTGCTTTTGAATGGACTTCATAGCTTCATTCCATGTAGGAAACCAGTAAAATGTCTAAACAGTCTCTACAGATGCATACAACCAAAATAAAATACTGAGAATGGTTCTTTAAAAAATTCTTTGCAGAGTAAAGTAAATAAATCTGTTTGAAGAACATTCCTCACCTATTTTAACAAAGACAAGCTGATATTTGGAGGGTGTGGATTCAGCCCTGAGTAGCTGTGAGAAACAAGGTGGGATGAAATTCTTCTGTCAAAATGCAAACCACATAACTCTCAAGCCATCAGAGATTTTCTCCAACCTCATTTCTGGTTTTATTCAAGGATTTGGATCAGCCTTATAAAATATCTTGAAACTGTTGTAATCAATGACTTCATACCAGAATTATGCCCTGCATTCACACCAACGCTCCTGCAAACCACTGAAGACTAAGAGGAGGTATAGAATCGATGTGTACAAGCAGTGAAACCTGAACACTTTGATTTTTCACATTCCTGACTGATGAGGCTTTGGGCAATAAGGTTTATCTGTAAAAAGAAACCAGCTGGCAGCCAGAAAACCCCTGGGTTTTGCATTTGAGTCCCTCCTTCCTTATCCATAGGCGCCACAGTCCAACAGGTTACCTGGAGGCTGCCTCTAGATGGGCAGAATGTCTCCTTCTCCCTGCAGCCAGGAGGCCCCCAGAGGAATAGAAAAAGGCTTAGGAATGGCTCTGTGTCCCAGAAAAGGGAGGGAGACCAAAGGGAGCCAAGGTTGAGGCAAAAGGGACAGAAAGAACAACAGACACCCCAGCACAGTGTGGTGCCTGCTTTGCTTTCCTCTGTTTTAGAGCATTCCCTGCTCAGAAATGGCTACAGAGCCCACGTCACAGGTCAGATTTAAGAAAATAAAACAGGTACTAAAAAAAGCCTCCTATAAAGCACCAGGTAACAGCAAGGGAAGTTTCACCAAAGCTGCCTAAAGATGAACCAGAGCCCATAAAAACAGGCAGAGCCAAACAGACCGGGATGTTCTTGCTGGACACAGACATCAGTCCCAAAGCAGATCTTCAGGCTGTGGCACCACATCACAAGTGCTGTGTATTTTCCCATTATTTGTCACAGAAACCTTTGAAAGTGCCCTGTTGATCCCGTCCCTGTGACTGGCACACCAAGGCCTTGGCCCAGAAGCTCCTGACATTTATTTCCTCCCCTATCATTCCTCCTCCATGATTTCCATTGGGAATTGCAGTGTGGTTGCTCATGAAGGATTTGCTGACTCCTCCTTTTCTTTTTTTAATATCCCAAGGCCCCAGTAAGCTTATTTCCTAATTCATAGAAGCTGGAGATGGAAAAGACCTAGGTCATGCAGGCCTTTGCTTCCCCTCCCTCCTTCCTTCCCCATTTGTCCAGTTTGTGATTGTTTCCTCCAATTCTGTAGGAAATGTATTTCTTCCCTTCTGATTGATCCACAGTATGAAATCAGCACAGATAATTAATGACATGTTTTCAATCAATGCACAGCACACTGCCTATCCAGAGCTCCAGCTCCCACACCAGCAAACAGCCAACTGAGTTCATTTACAAAGCAAACAGTAATGCTGCTCACCAGCTCCTTAAATTACTTCTGGAGGCCTTGAAACATTTTCTCTAAGTTAGAATTTGGCATTCTGAGGATAAGGTTACTTTTTCCCACTGATCCAGTTTGATTTCTACTAATTTTCTTCTACATGTTTCATTCAGTTCCATTTGCAATTTAGTTACCACAGAAAAAGAGCAGTCTTGGGGTCTGGATTGTATTTTTTCCCCTCTTCTCCTCAGTTTCTCCCAAAAAACCAGGCTGTGTTGTAGTAGCAAGAGAGAATAAACCATGTATAACCAATGAATAATATCTGAGGAAAAGGATCTAGGCAAGAGTTTCACTTAACAAAACTCTTATCTGGCATTTTGTTTAAAATATATTTTCAAAGGTCAACTACTCTTGAAGGACTTTAAAGGTTGAGCAGGAAGATCTCAGTATCCGAACAAAATATAATCTCCACAAGGCAGTAAAGCAGTGCAAAAATGTTATGGATGGGGGAGTTTGACAAATTACAAGGTCAGTAATTATCATACTTCACCTCCTTCTTTTCTGCACTTGCTATTTACACTCCAGATCACAAAAAAGCACCCAAGTTTTCTCATGTTTGTGTTGCTGCTCCACATACAGTCTCCCCCCACCCCATACATCAGGAATACAAAAGCCACAGTATATTTCTGTCTGCCAAACGTACCCCCAGCTTTCTTGAAAGAGGCAACTTTTCCTCTCAAAGGTGCAATAGAACAACTGCAAAATGAAACAAATCAGCAACCCCCTACCTGTGCCCTGTGATTTCAGCAGGCCATGCTCAGTGAAGGCATTGCCTGGTGACCCCAGAAGACCCAAACTTCCTTCAACTCATTCTTCCATGTCCAACCACGTGTGCCCAGGGCCTGCTTTTTAGTGGTTTGGGCAATTTTCATTCCAGCCTTGGGGAAACATTCATTAGGGCTGACCTTGAGCTGTTAATGACTGCAGTTAACAGGGAACCCACAGTTATCATTCCACTCCTTGTCTCTCTCCCACAATTTCCTCTGACAGCCTTTGCCTCCACACCAGTAAACCTAACTCTCAGGCAGCAGGAAAGCAAATAGGTGAAGTGAAGGAAATGAAAGAGTTTAAAGGTTTAGTACCCACCTCATCCTCTCTCCCATTTCACCTTCCATTCATTCTGCAGTTTCATCTTCTGAGGAAATGAAGATGACCTGGGGAAGCTCCTCATGGTCCAGCACCCTGAGGGACTCCACAAGTAACCAGAATGCTCTGGAGAAGGCATCTTTCATTCTCTGCTCAATTTCTTACATCTATGAACTTAATCCTCATGAGATAAAATTAGTGTAAAACAAATCATTATACAACAGGGGGAAGGCAACAGTAGGGTGGTTGACTGTAGGTTCAGGGACCAGCTGCTATAATGTTGGGAAAAGGCCTCTCCTCAACATTCCTCTTAGGATAATCCCCAAAAGAAGCACCTCCATTTGTTAACTTGTCTGCTTTTTACAAACTGTGTCCTCTACTGGGCCCTTCACACCTCCAAAGGAGAAACAGCCAACAGTAAATTAGGGTTGGACTCAAAATTTCCCCAAAAAGACTGACAAAAGAACAAATATTGACTGACCTATCTCTTGGTCATATTTCTAAGCAGAAAAAGTGCTGTGTGTATAGTTTTGTATACAGGCCAGTGACAGGTTAAGAAAAAATAAAAATCTTATTTACAATCATATTTACAAACTACTTTGATACCTCAGAGATATCCTGATTGCATCTTAACCACCCTTGCATACATTCAACAAATTTCCTTCATTTGTTAGCGTTTTTTGTTTTGGTTTGGGTTTTTTGTTTGGTTGGGTTTTTTTGGTTGTTTGTTTTTGGGGTTGTTTTTGTTTGTTTTGGTCAATGTAATCTGTGGATGAAAAGTCCCCATGCAGTTCAGATTATCATAAATTCAATTTTCCCACCTGTTAAAACCAATGATACATGCACTGCGTGCAGACACTCTGAGGAAAGTCCTGCCTTGGAAACAACTAAGATAAGTATAGGATGATTGCTTTTTAAGTGCTACTGAAAAAAACACCTGAAATTCAACTATTTCTTACAGCTACCACTATATCTTCATTCCCTACAAAGGTACACCAAACTTTTCTGAGTTGAATTTTGTATTTTGGGGTTTTTTTCTTCAAAGAATCTCCCAGCAAAGGCTTTTGAAGCCCCAAATATTTAGAAGTGCAGCCTGTGCTGGGCTAATCAAGGCAAGTGCTTATTTATAACATCCCTGCTTGACTCAGTAATCTCCCCTCTTTTCTTTATATGTGGGACCTGAAACTGTGGGTCTTTAGTTTTTAATACACCATGAAACCAGGACCTGATCTCTGCCCATTATACACGGGGTCATTTCTGACACACATTCTCTTTTTGATGAATACAATCCATGTTACAGCTCTCAAGAGATTAACTGCTGTTACAGCACAATCACACAACTAAGGCTTACTTTGACTCCTGAAAAGTTTTGGGGTTTTTTTTGCCTCTCTTTCTTTGTTTGGGTAGGGTTTTTTCATTCCTTTCTTTGTTAAAAAAGTTGTGGGAGAAAGGAATAAGAAGCACTCAAACTATTAATTGATGGTAATTGTTCTTGTTTCATAAGCCTGCAAATCCTCTTTTTTTCCATATAATAAAAAGCCTTTCAGATCCTCTGAGCAAAAAATGTACTGGATTAACTTCTATTATGCAGCTCAGAAATCTCCAGGCCAGAAGAGGTGACATTAGCTTCCACAAGAAAAGCCTCACTGCAATAATTTATCGTTATTCACAAGGGGAAACTTTGCAAAACCTTCCAAAAAATGCAAGCATGGCAGCAGCTCCTGCTGGGATCAGGAGTATCACTTGCAGCACTGCTTTAACCACAATTTCACCTCCACACTTGTCGATGCATAAATCTTTCATTATCGCTGGGAATAACTGAATGACACCTGGGAACAGCATTGGAGATGAAAAAACACACTAAAGACTCCCACATTTCCTCAAAAGAGATGAATTTGAGAGGTTTATCCAAACCATTATGGTTAAATATACTCATTTTATGTTCAGAGCATTCTTTAAATGGAATAAGAGATAAAATTGTCCCTGCCCTGCAGTTAATCACCATAGTACTGTAATTAATATGGTCTGAATATTTCACTAGTGACCATATACAGAGAAATCATTGCAAAAATCCTGGTTATTTAAATTCCTCTCACTCCTTAGCACATTTTATTTAAAAAATAATACATTTCTGTTTTCAGGAATATATGACAAACATCCAGTAAAAATCAAAGGGTGTCACAATCTAAGTGTCAGCCATCAACCTTTGGAAATAAGGGTCCAAAATAAAAAAAAATATTATACATTTTATGCATTTTGTTTTCCAACTATAGCTCTTGGACTACTTCTAAGATACTCTGTGAAATTTAAATATTGAGTATTTAGTTCAAGTAAAATTTCAAATGCACAGATTTATATTTGCCATGTTTTATTATAGCTGAATCAGTGTTTAGGGTGCAACATGCTAGAAAATACGTCACACTGATATTCTAAAAAATGCTACTTATGGTTTTTATGCAACAGCTCTGGCAAAGGTAAAATATCTTTGTTCACAGCTTTGCTCCAACTAACCTACCTTCCTTCAACAGAAATGAAATTCCTCAACTGTTTTAGAGAAATTTTATAAGTGCATACATATAAATATTTACATATGTGCAGTCACACACACATGCACACAGAAATCATATTTTGGCAACTAAAGAGAATTTTGAGGGGATGCTACATGAGACTACTTCTCTGCTTTTCTCACTCTGACCAGATTCTTAAATAAATAACCAAATGCAGTGTAGTGTGAGGACAGGAGAGATACTTAATAATGCATCCATTTGTTCTGAGCCTTCAAAGGCTCAGTGACCTTCAAAGCTGATCAGGTGGGGCTGTGGTTGGATTCCCACCAGCCACAGCTCCAATAATGAAAGCCCAGCATCACTCTGAGTGAGAGCTACTCTTCCCACTTCAATTTGGATCACAAATACACTCTGGAACTCTGTGCTGCTAAAATCACTGAGTCATTGCATTATTAAGGTTGAAAAAGGGTTAAAATTAGTCTCACAACAGTAATGCACTGAAGTTATTTCTTCTATAAATTCCTTCTTCTTTCACAGGAAAAACAGAGAAAAGATGTTTAATTTCTCCCACGTTCCCTTTTGAAAGGAGCAGTTAATAGAAAATTAACCCCCTACCATATAAACATTGATATGAAGGGGACTTCTAATTTTTTTTAGATAATGGATTCAAATTTATGATAAATTCCTCTGCAAATATTTCAGATCCTTGAGCATTTAGGAGTCCTTTGAACTGTTGAATGAGCTGCTTTAAACTATTTTTCCATGAAAGAGGTTGTAGCATGCATGGGATATAAGTGAGAACTCCACAGCATCCCAGAGACCAAAATCAGGTACCAAAAATTAACCCAAATAACTCACTGAGATGTCCCTGTCCCACTGATGTGTTTAAAAAGCTGTCAAACTTCCTTCCTTAACCTGCTTCACCAGGAGGAGACCCAGCCCCAAAACCGCTGACCCTCTGCCTATGTTGGGATGTTCCGAATCCTAAAGGCTCAGCTGGCTGGAGAGGGACACCCAGGAGAGACCTATTAGCACCTCCACAGCTCAGGCCACTCTGGTTGATTACACATTCATTGAAATTAATTAATTTTTAATTTCCCACTAACCTCAGCTATTATAAATCAAGTCAACCAGGCCAGGGAAATGTTCACTGAAATATGAAACTGTCTGTGGAAGAGGTGTCTGAGCAGAGGTTCAACTTCAGCAATCTGTCACTTGAGAGACAAGAACAAAGCAAATTACTTTGCACAGAAATTATTAGAAAATAGTGCCTTGATTAAGTATGCTCTTTCAGAAAGGGCACAAAAAGAAAAAGTTGTTATACCAGTACGGAGCTCTGTAAGTCTGGATCTGATATTCCAGCTAGTTGAATGGTTTAGTCATCTGGAAAATCCATTTCTTATTTAATTTAACCATTTGGGATTTTTTGTTTCTTTAAAAATGAAGGAGTAAAATTCATTTTTACACAATAAAACAATGAAAAATAATGTACAATATTACAATCTGTATCTATGAAAATGTAGGCTCCTCATAGATTTTTCTCTCACTGTCCTCAGATTTTTCTGCTATAGCTCCAGGGAAAAGCAAATAATCTCACTCTGAGATATTGGCAGGTTTGATAAAGACTCACTTGATATCCTCCTTCCTGCCTCCTGGTGCTTGATTAGCATGAGAGTCACACATTTATACAGCAGGAGCAGGTTTCAGTTCCACTAAAATCAAGGCTCATGCAAGATACACAACCTTCTCTCATCAAAAAAGATGAGGATAGGAGGAGAACCCTTGGTCAGATTTATTATGTTGGAAGTATGAATTCATACCTGGGTTAGACTCCACTGGTGTAAATGGAAGAGTAACTCACATTATAAACCTGAGGTGGTTCAGTATTACCCTATGAATATTCATATATTGGGCACCACCAGTGGCTAGCATAAGAACCATGGCACTGAACACATAAAATACCAGTTAATTTTAGAAACAAACTGGGACTTGACACCTCTGGTGCTACTTTTCTTTCTCTACTCAACACCCATTTTGCATTTACACCTGCTTACTCTCAATGCCACTTTGAAGCAATCTATTTTTCTTCTTTATGGATAATATTTCATAGCCAATACCTTTACAAGCATAAGAACTACTACAAGAAGTATTTCATAAAATAAGAGCAGACATCCACAGAGATTCTATTGTTACTTGAGACTATTTTTGTAACTGCCTCTGCCTGAAAAGAGTGCAGTAAGAAGACAAATGGGTTTTGATGCTTCCTCAGAATATTTCCCTACACTCCAGGTATTTGTGGTAAAGGGACTTCCTGAGCCAGAGAAGGTGCCTTTGTATTTAATAACCTTTGACAGCATTTTCAGCATCCCCAGTGTCTCAAGGCTGCCAGTACTACAGCTTAAAGTGCAATTAGACAAGAATTAAACAAGTTTAAGTAAGGAAATAACTACAAATGTCCTCTAAAAATGTGAGGATAAAACCATTATCTCACACCCTAACATATTGTGGATAATTTACATTAGTAGGAAGTTGAAGGAGTGCATCCTTAATCCTGGTACTCTTAGGATAGAAACAGAAATAGAAATGGGAAGGTGGGAACTTTCCCAGGAGATAAAACTCTTACCTCAAACTTTGTTGGCACTAGTAGTTAATTTAAAAATTGACACCTTTACTAATGGGACCAGTGATGCCAATTTAAAACTATGATACCTTTAGGAACAGGGAAGTCATCCCTGGTTGAATTTGGCTCCCATTCCTTTTTGGACAGAGATGGTTTCAGTAGGAGCATTTAAACAGGACAGGTATTTCTTTTCCAAAACCAGAATGAATTCAAAGCTATTCAGAAATGCAAGATTAGAGCCTGATTGGAAAATCCTTCACCAAATAATTTTTTGTTTAAAAATACGGGTCCATCAAGACTGAAATTCCTCCTCAGAAGTGACAGGATGTATGCATGTGCATAAATATTTGGGTGACTGAGAAAGTCAATGAAACACCTATGCTGGGGCATACATATCCACAAATGTCATCCTAAAAAATCAGATTACTGGAAGCTTACCACCTGGTATTTCAAAAATGCTAATTTTTTGGAGTGTGTTTAAATTACAAAAAAAAACCCAAGCAACCAACCAACAAATCAAACTAAACCCAAAATCTAGAGATAAGGAATAAAATTTCCCTACATCCTGTTTGAAAGTACTTTATGATACATGACCTAATTTTTTATTTTCAAATGTATTTTATTTATTCTGTTTCCTCTTGAATAGCTCATTTTACTTTGGAAAAAATCTTTGAGAAATTTGATTTGGAACTTAAATTTCAAAACCAAAGCATAATGAATGTGTCTGCAGAAACACAGAATGTGAGAGCCTTCACTAAACTTCTATGTTAAGGATAATCATAAGAAATAGCACCCATTATATTATAATATCAATATTTGAGCAAATAAAAGCAATGTGTCTTCTGTAAGCCACTGGGCAGATGAGTTATGAAAGTTAAAACTTATTCATTGACCTAAAGGAAAGCCATTTTAGGAACAGCAAAAGTCACTTCACTTCTCTTGCAAGGGGTTTTCTCATATGATCTCATCCATAGTGATGCTACATTTATTCTTTTTCATTCTGAAAGAAAAAACCAAACCAAACTCTCACTTCTGCTTTGTTTCATGCTAGCTCTTTTCCACCCCTGAGAAGGTTTAAACACACATTATGAGCTTGGTCTAGCAATCACTCAAAGCAGAATTCTGACACAAGCCCACAAGAGTTTTGTCTGCACGAGGACCACAGGCTTGGCCTCTTGTGAATACTTTCATTAATACTGAAAGGCCCCTTTGTTTACTGCATGACCAGAACATGCATATGTGCCTATAAATGGGAGGCATTTATCATTCCCAAACAGTGATGAGGTGGCCACGGTTCATGAAGCAAGCAGAGAGATGAGACTCAAGAAATCTGAGTTCTACTGCTCACAGATTTATGTGACCAAGCAACTGCACCGTTTCCTATTTTAGTACTCTATTTGTAAAATGTAGATGATGTTTTATTGTGCTTCAGAGTGCTTTCAGATTAATGAATTAAATTCCCTGATTGATCATTAAACAAAGAGACTTCTTTGCAAACACAATCATCAGCACGATGAAATATGAATGAGACACTCTCCACTGAGATGCAGGGGGAGCAGGAAATCTCTCATTTAACAAAGCTAAAGTATTTCCATAACACAAAGCTGTGGCTTGGTCCATCATCACTAAAAAGATGGACCAGATTCTGTGGACCTTATATGGCAGGCAAATTTTACAAAATAGAGAAACAAAAGAGAAGACATAGAAATAAATTGAGCCCTTACAGGAGTTTAACCTCTTTAACCCTTTTGGGGTGCACTGTGCCAAGTACCCCAAATCCTTTGAGCTCACAGATGGCTCTGCTTTAGCAGCACCTGTGCAGTGCTAGTGCTGCCTGCCCTGTCCTGTGGTCACACTGCTGTCACCACTGTCCCTAGTCCTGTCCCTGGCATGCCTGGGACTAAGGCAAGCTCAGCTCAGACAGGGCAGGAGGGCAGCACATCAAAAAAGAGCTCCCAAAACTAGGAAATGGCTTCTCTAGTCTGCACCTATCAGGTCTGAAACTCGGCAGACTGGCTGATTCTGTAACAGTGATCCTTTCAACTCACTTAAATCAGGAATAGGTTGAAGAAGGTCAGGAAGTAATAATCAATACTATTCTTAGAGAGTCACCTTCCCACAGAAAAGCCCTTGAGGGGTATTTATCAGAAATTCTAGAAGTGGTGATTGTCCTGAGTGAGGAGCATGAGCTATACCCAGACAGGTCCTGAGCTCAGCTGAATCCAGGTGATAAGAAAATACTGTATCAAGGGGGAAGAAAAAATAGGAGTACGGGTGAGCTGTGCAACCACTGGACACTAAAGCTGTGCAACCACTGGACACTAAAAAAGAATAAAGAGGGAGGGAGACAGCTACAAACTTAACTGCAGAGGACAACACTGAGCACCTCAGCTCAACAAATTTGCCAGGAACTGGCATCTGATTAAAACAACTCATAATTCAGAATTAAAGAGAGTGAGCAAGAAGCTACCACTTAAAAAGAGAACATTTCAGCTCTCATAAAAAATACATAACACTTATGAACTAAGCTGAGATGACACAAACTATAAAGTATTTTTAAAAACTCACCCATTCAGATCATAATAATTTACTGCATTATTTGAATAATTACTTTTAAGCTATAAATTAATTTTGAGCTTTATTAATGGAAAACCAGCCTAAGAAAAGCTAAAATTTAAGGATTCTAATCACAGTTCAGTTTGAGCCCAGCAAACAAACATTTTTTTTTGGCTACAGACACAAGAGCTTCTAGGGGTTTTACGTAATTCTAATACTTTATTTATGCACCAAGCTTTCTCTTCACTGCACATGCCTTGGTAGCTTGTTCTTTAAAACAGAGTTTTAAAACAGACCTCCTACATTTAAAATCAATTATTATTTACACCAACAAATCAATTCATCAATTCAATTAAATTCACTTACATGCCTTTTTTTTCTTTAACACTATTTTTTTTAGATTAAATGTGTAACTGTTATTCATTGTTCTTCGTTTCATTGTTTATTGATTACATAACTTGCATTAGGCAAAATTCTTCTATGTTTTGGCAAGTTTTGGCTTTATGGACAGTGGACTGAGAGCCAGATTTCCCTGGTCACTAAGCTGAGCTCCTGCAGGCTGCCAGCCCCGGCGTGGGGTCACCCAGGCTGATGCAGCAGCTTCTGTTCAGGTTGAGGTGGAGCATCCCATGCTGGGCCAAGTGATCTCTTCAGGCTTCACCCCCATGGTTTCCATATGTTTTCAAATAAATCTCCCTGTTCTGTGTTTTGCAAATTGCTCTCTCAAGGCATGCAAAGAGAACAGACCTCCAGTTCTTCTCTCTCTCTCTCTCTCTATATATATATATATATCTATATATATATATATATATATCTATATCTATATCTGTACAGAGATATAGGTATGACAGAAAGAAAATATACTTCAAGATCAAAAAACAAGGCAGAAAAAGACAGGTTTTCTCTTAAGGTATTGCACAGACTGATTTGAACCAGAAGCCCAGACCCAAAGCCCTCAGGCGTGCTGGAAGTGCAGTCCTGTGAATGCAGTAATTTATGCAAACTCCTAAATTACAGGGAATGAGCAAACCATTTGCAAACCATTTCCATATATTGCTAATTGGAGCATTTTTCATGCATTTAGCTGTAACGAAACTGGGACCACGAAGACTCTGTAAAATACAAACCCAAAAGCAATAAAAACAAAGCCTTCAGGTTATCATAATTCTTCTGTAACAAAACATGTGTGGGCCAGTGGTTAATATTTTTTGTAACTGATAAAAAAAAGTATTTATTTTTTTTATAAAGCCTTGATGTACAAACATTGCATTAAATTTCCCAATGGCAGGGCTGTAGCCTGAATAATGAGAGCTGTAAAAACACCAGGGTGTACATAGCTTTCTACAGTCTAACCTAAATTTGAGCTGGACAAAATTACATTTGAACACAGAAAGTTATTGCAAATACTTGCTGGTGAAGCTCAGCTGCTGCCTTTTTATTGTTTTGGGAGATACTATTTTTAGATTAAATATGTGTTAAAGAATCTCTTTAATTACATATTTGTTTATTTAATTGATCTTTTGAAAGTTGGACTCTAGCTATTAGTAAAGTCACACAGCAAATGCTTTTGTTTTCTAATTGTACAACATTCACCAGAATTAATAGCAAACAAATGGTATATATTTCATTGAAATATTTCAAAGTTCATGTTGATGTTAGTTATAGAGGCTGGAATCTAAAAGAATCCCATTTGATTAATATTATTAGCACACCAGCTGTCTTGTACTTTAAATCACAATACAAAGAAGTGATTTTGACTCACTGACAAAGCTAAAAATCTTCAGTTATTAACTGAAATAAGTTAAAGGTAAATAATAAGTTAAAAAATACTAAGGTAAATTAACTGAATGATTTATTCATAATTTTGCAAATTCCATGATCTGATTTGTATTTGATTTGGTATTTCACATACAAAAAGGTATTCACTAATGTATTGCACTGCATTCCTGACGGTAGAGAGATATGTTATTTAAGAGGAACAGCATTTTATCAAAAAGCCACACATTCTCATCCATCCAAGAGCTAATTGTCTGAAATTCTTTACTTCTTCCCATTAAACCAGTGGGAACTTCACAACTGATTTCAGTGACAGCACAAGCAGCAACCCTGACGTGTGGTTAGAGGTTTCACATCTAAAATGTAAAGACAAAAGAAAATACATCCTCCACCAGGCAGCCATTCCCCAATGTCCCACCTTCACAGGAGGCAAAAATCAAGTTCTGCTGATGAGGAAAGCATTCCTGCTCATTGGGGCCCCTGCCATTTTCAGCTGGCAGCTCTGGTGTGCCATCATCAGTCTCTGTCACTGCTTCCAGTGGCTCCCACTGCGAGCCAGCCACGAGCATCAATCCTGAGCCCGAGGGCTTGCCAGCTCTGAGGTGGGAGAGCTGCCCTCCCCACTACCCACTGCCTCTTAGCAAAACAGGAACTCAGCACACAGGCAGGGAAAGCAGCCTGGGCAGAGCTCTTTGGGTCCGTCACAGCGTGAGATGGTGAGGTGGAAAGTTATGTTAACAGCCATGAAGGGAGGGATGAATGCTCTGAGCCTATGGATGGGTTCTGATGCAGGGAACCTGCTCCTGCTCCTCAGGGAAAGGGACTCCCAGAGCCACTGGTCATTTTTACTCATTTCTCTTCCAATGAGGTGCTCCTGCTCCTCAGGGAAAAGCACCCCCAGTGCCACTGGTCATTTTTACTCATTTCTCTTCATTTCATTTCCCCCAGAATGAACAAGCCTATTTTTGTTAGGAAACATTTCCCTGCCTCACAGTGAAAGCCTCGCAGGCATGCTTTTGATGACTCTCCAATGGGAATGCTTAATGCATCTACCAACAGTTCTCTTCATAAATATCTTTTTTTTGTTCAATCTTTACACAAAATCTCAGTTGTCACATCTCTTCATGTGTTCAACTTGACATAAAGGGGATTCCTAATGGAACCTGGTGTGAATGATTCTGCTCATATCCAAGAGTCTCCAGTCAAGTACATCTCACTCCAAAAATCTTCACAATTACTGATGGAAGGAAAAATGATACATTTTCTTTTTTCCCTCAACTAGAAGCCTTCTCAAATTACTGCAGGACGTGACTGTTATCCAAAACCAGTAAGTGTTTCTAAATTGTTTGCAGAGAGAATATATAACACTGTTTATTCCTCCAGTTGTTTTTAAGTCAACCTTTGGACACAGACAGATTTTCAAGTAATGAAAACAGTCTATAGAAAGTCAACAAACACATCATCAAACACGACAAAACAAAGTGAAATGCCCCAAAGCAGATTTACAATCTGCAAGGAAAGACCAAAAGTCCTAACTGTATCAAAACACATCACCTCTAAGATGTCAAGAGAATTTCTTAAGTCCTAACTTCCAGAAACTTTTTTCAGAGTCTCCCACATGATCCCACAAAATCAGTTGAATCCCACAGCAAGGTTATGAATGCATAACCTTGTGTTCAGATGTGTTTGGGCAGGGGGGCTGGGAATCTGATAGACTTGACCAAACTGACCCAGGATAAAATCCCCTTCCTGCCCCCTTCAAACCTCCAATCTAGCAAAAAGATGAAAGCAGGAGGCAGGGGAACAACATAGAATCCAATGTGCCTAAGAAAAATAACTCAGGGGACCACAGCTTCATGGAATCACTAAGGTTTGAGAAGACCTCCAGCATCATCCAGTCCAACTTTTGAGCAAACACCATCCAGCCCAACCAAACCATGGCACTGAAATGTCCAGGAGTTTCTGGAACACTGCCAGGGATGGGGATTCCACCACCTTCCTGGGCAGTCCAGTCCAATGCCTGCTCACCCTTTCAGGGAAAACTCTTCCTGAACCTTCCTGGAGCTGTTCCCTCTTGTCCTGCAGTTCCCTGGAGAAGAGGCCACACCTTGCCAAAGCCTCCCTTCAGGCAGAGTAAAGGTCTCCCCTGAGCCCTCTTTCCTCCAGACCATACACAACCAAGAAAACACCTGTAGGTTGAATGAATGCAATCTGTGGAAGTCAGACAAGGAAGGTTCCCAGCAGATGGGTAACTGACAAGCTACAAAATAATCCCTAATTATGAGAGAATTTGGGATAGAGGGCATGCTAGGTTTTAAGGCAGTCATTTAAACACACAGACTCTGGAAAGTAATTATTGCACAGAAAAAAACCAACGCATTCAATTCCAAAGAAGCCTCTAATCCATGTTTAAATAAGCTCTTTACTAAACAGGCTTGTGCCTGAACACCTGCTTTTACCACAGGATTTGGCAGTGCTTTGTGTATTTTTCAATTAAAGACTAGTATTTAACTTTTGGGGGGAAGCAGGGCCTACTTGTTCAGGGAAGAGATTAAAAATTAAAAGGTTAGGTTGTTATCACACTGCAGCTGTGGATCTGAGGCAAAATTCAAAATCCAATTGAGTGAGAACTCCTGTGAGCTGTGTTATTGCCATCACATTTCAGATTTGCTGTGGATTAGAATGGATCAGGACCATGGCTGCAGTGTGAGGGCAAACAAGGATTAACTTTTACCCAGCCCAAAAAGCTCTGCTACCCTCTTCCTCCAAGCCTCTGAGAGATCCATCACCTGATACCTCCTCTCACCTTCTAGAAGTGGCCAAAGAAAGCAGGAGAGGAGGACTCAGAGCTCTGCTGCACACACGCAGCTCCTTCCCTGGCCACAGCAGCTGCTTGCCCATGAATATGGCATGAAGCAGCAGTTCCCAAAGGATGAGGATGATAAACAGCACCTCTGAGTCATCCCTACAAAGGGAAGCCATGGATGTGACCATGGTTTCTATGTCACATCACTGACAAGTGCTTTATTTCATGTCCCTCTACTAAGGATGCTGAAGAGCAGTGATAAATGACAAAGGCTTTTCAAGCTCAAAAAAAAAGCCCCCAGTCCACTGAGTTCAGAACAAGGCACAGTCATTTGGCTTTCAAGTTCACAGAATCACAGAATTGTCAGGGTTGGAAGGAACTTCTGGAGATCTTCCAGTCCACCCCCCAAGTAATTTCCATAGTTTCTGAGAAACTGCTAGATACATGCCCAGAGCTGTGATGCTGAAGAGCAGTGATAAATGACAAAGGCTTTTCAAGCTCAAAAAAAAAGCCCCCAGTCCACTGAGTTCAGAACAAGGCACAGTCATTTGGCTTTCAAGTTCACAGAATCACAGAATTGTCAGGGTTGGAAGGAACTTCTGGAGATCTTCCAGTCCACCCCCCAAGTAATTTCCATAGTTTCTGAGAAACTGCTAGATACATGCCCAGAGCCCTTGGAAATTCAGTGACACAAAGAAAAATCAGGGAAACATTATTAAAATGCTGGCCAGATAAAATTCATAGAGACAATTCATGCCTTCCTCTGAGAGGAAGGCTCTTGAGAAAACAGCAAACCTTTCTAGTTCAGCTTCATTTAGACAGGGTTCCCTGAAACACAGGTGATGTGTCACTGCTTAATACACCTCACATCAGCTTTAAATCTCTCAATGTAACACTATCATTATGACAATTTAATATTCTTATTTGCAGACCAATTCCATGTGAGACTGTGACAGAGACCTACCCAAACATGGACTTGAAGCAGTCACCACATTTTCTCCCCAGAAACATGAATCTCTTTAGTAACTGGGCACAGACTAAACTTTCATACAGATTTAAATCCTCCTTTAAAGACACCATTGACTCACTCCTGTCTGAATTAAAATCAGTATTCCTTCTTTTCTCAGGAGAGCCTCTTACTTAGTAACTTTTTTGAGAATACTAATTTCAGCATTTAGGTTTCAGTGAAATAAGTATATTTTATTTATTATGGTGATTTTTTTTTCTCTCTGGTCTCTTTCCTCTCATTCTCTTTTTTAAGCTGACCCTCTTATAAAAATGCTTTTAGCTTTCTTCCACCATCTGCTGTGGTTGGTGTGGGCAGAGAAAAGACAAAGAAGCTGATTCCCCTTTTACTGCTAATTCACTGCCAGTTCATCCCCTCACACAGGGTGAGAAACAAGAATGCCATTGCTTGTTAAATGCCATACACACATAAAAATTTCATGTTTTCCTGATTTCATCCTCTGCATTTACAAATATTCCTATGAGCTTGAGGTGAAGGCTCTGGATACTCAAAATAAAAAAAGCCAGAGATATTGTACACTGCATAAAAGTAGCAGCTGAAGGAATGGTTGATTGATTAATGAAGATAAAGGTTCTTTAGCTGTGGTTACCTGAGGTTTCTAACCAGCTACTTCAGCTAAAATGTCCTGCTTCCCACCCAGCCTCCTCCTCCCTCCAGCCCAGGATAACTCTACTTTTGCAGCTGCAGCAGTGATCTCATGCTCGTGGTTAATACACCTTGACTCCACTTCAAGTCTCAATCCCTCAGCCCTGTTTCAGTTTTCCATTTTATCCTTTTGGGAGCAAAACCTGAAAATTCCTAGAACAGATTTGAAGAGTAGCTTCTTAAAATAAACTGCCCAGAGCTGTCATCTCAGTATTAGGATCACATTACCAAAATCAGGAAAAAAAAATCCTGTAAGACCTTCAGAGAGTTCAAGTTGTTCTGGCATCTAAAGAGGCACATTACAGCAGCTGTAGATGCTCCTGTTAAATCTGAATTATATATTATTGAATAACTTGCTTGTATTTCCTTTTACAATAGTAATAAGGACTACATTATGCCCTTCATTAGGAAAACAAAGGAGGAATTTTTACTTACTGGATTCTACACCATCCTAATATTAATGTGGCATTAAAATTGCTACAGAAGAATTGTTTATTTATAACAATTCTATTTATATAATTGTTTATTTATAAACAATGAAAACATTTTTTATAAATAAACAATTCTATATGTGCATACCTAAATCTCAGAATTACCTCTTACAGAGATAAAGGGGCTGGTCAGGTTAGGTGAAATTCTGCCTAAGTGACCTCTGTATAGGGTAGCACAACATCAAAGAACATGTTTAATATTTGACTTTAATATGTTTGCCACACTTTAGCTCTTTTCTTAGCTCAGCTGGGTAACAGATGACCATTTCAACATATTTTACTGCTTTACTAGAATCACCTCAGAGATTTTATCTTTTCTTTTTTTTTTTCTAGGAGAAGGAAAGACAATTTTTTTCTTCTTTAAACAACAGGTTTTTGTCCCATCCTCATTATGGGGGAAGACAGGGGAATGGGACACACCAAAAGAAGTTTTATTTCTAGATGGGACTGCACTGCTGGTGGAAGATTTTTGGTCACGTGTTTAGTGACATTTTTTCAAGGTAAGAGCTGGGCGCTCTAAGTAATTTATTCTTTTATTCTCCTTACCTTAAACATCTCTGCCACATCAAAAAGAGTCGGTGTTTTGGTTTTTTTACAGAGAACTAATCATTGAGACAAATTATTCCCCTCCTCCAAATTGGAGGACAGATGAATTCTCCATAAGATTTTGAACTCCTGATGCCCACCCTATTCCTACTGACCACTACTGTTTAGGATGAGCACGGGGAATTACTAATTTCATGAAGTTTCAGGCTATTTCACAGGCTCAATTTACTGAAATTTAAGTATGTGAACAAAAGCAGTGTCACTTAAGTGAATTACTCTGCTAAAAGCATCTCTAGTCAAGTGTCAGACACAGCCTCTAAAAACATATAGTAATTTACTTGAAAATTTTGAAGCGATCATTCTATAACACTTGATATGTTTTAGAGTACAAAGAGTGGTCTGCATATGGCTATGAATAAAGAGTGTATTTTTTAAGCCCCTCACCCTTTTCTGTCAATTAACCATCATTGTTAATAAAAAGTATTATATAAAAATAGCTAGAAAAAAGTACTTCTAAAAAGTCTAAAAAGTTAAGTTACAATTCAAAAAAGCACATGGATTGGAAACACCAATGGCAAGTAAAATGCCTTATTTCAAGCATATTGTTGAAGAGAACTGTCCTGTATCACTTCTGCAGCTATTCAGGCCTGGCACAGCATCAGCTTTTACCATATGGCTTTTCCTTCCCTTGCTGAAAGTGAATCTTCCTGTCAAAGAGCAGCTGTTCTAAATTATCACATCAAATTTTAACCTTACAGTAGACAGGCACTGAACCCACAGAGCCATGACGGTGGAATAGTTCACCTCCTTGACCTGGGAAGGATTTGTCATCTTTCAGGGCTATCCCTGCCTCAGAACAACACCTACACTAATTGCCAGGGTATCTGATACTTAAAGCTGAAGCCACAAACAAATTCTAGGCAGTGAACTTTCTCTCCCTAAACAAGCTGTGTGAAGTCCAAGTTATTATTTTCCTGTCATGCCGTAAAGAATAACACTGAATTTCAGACAGAATAACAGAATTTCAAATGCCAGGAGGATGAGACACTACAAATGAACTGAATGTTATTGAGTTTGTCATCCAAGAAACAGCAAATGTTGCTACTTCTCCCACAGTCTGAGTGTTTCAATAAAGTCTGCTATCAATTGCTGGTTATTTAGATGTCTGCCAACAGCGTGTTTTGACAACATCTTGAGCTTCACACTGAGGAACAGCAGACTCAGAGAAGATTCTCCTCATCTTGTACTCATCTTTCAAGATGGTCCTTACTCTGAGAGCGTTTTCAGAGCTGAGTGTTATCAAAACTCAGCTCTTGCTGCAATTGCTCTCTATTTAAAGCCTAGTGCCAGCTGCCAGGGGTAATGCAAACACCTCTTAGTCTTTGTAAGTCCCACTCTGGAACTAATAAGGGATTGTCAAATGGTTCTATAAACTCTGCCAGTGGCAGGGAAACCAGTGGAAGAAGTTTTCAATAGAAAAAGTTCCCTGAATTCCCACTGACAATGCAACCTTCATGCAACTCCAAAACTAAAAAATCACCCAAGGCATGGTGAGCAAAACGTGCTGAGGATGATACTCATTATTTAGTCTTTAATCTTTTGAAAACCTCCATTCCAGTGAACCCATTCCAGTGAAAAGGTTAAGGAAATACCAGCAAGATCCCTTCGGATTCTCAGTGACAGACATCCAGGAGATTTCTGCAGCAAAATCCTGCCCATAAATTCAGTGGTAGTGCTCTTGAACAGGTGAGCGCCAGAGAATTAAGGCAAGTATTTCTGTGTGGATAAGAGCAAGTAAATGTTTCAAAAACTTAAATTGGAGATAGCCCCTGGGTTCCAGTGGATGTTTGAGGAGTTTCCTTATCAGAGTTTGGAGTGGGGTGGTCATTGAAAGCAGGTAAGGGAGACAAGGAAAAAAATGCCAACACACCCACAAAGTGGCAGAACAAACACTTATAAAGTGGAAACATATCTGGGTTAAACAAACATACAACTGTATTAAGTTGCATTTTGTGAGTCATTAGCACTTTTGCAAGTATTTCCATTATTTCTAAATGAACCTTTCGATTTCCCACTGGGTTTCAAATACAAAAATTCAATTTTAAATTATCTAGTCCTGCCATATATTGACACTGTAGTACTGAACAACTTGCAGAGATGTATTGCTAAGTTTTCTACAAACACTCAACAGTAATGTTACTTCAAGCTCCTAATCACTGAATGTTAAAAACTTTATAGTAATGTTTATAATCATGTTTTTAAATACTTCTAACACAATCTCCAAGAAATTTAGTAAAGGCTCTTTCAAGAAACTAAAAAGGGCTGAAAGAACACTTTTCTTACATGTATGAAAGAATGTGCATAGTATTGTATCAAAAAACCCCTCTTTTCCAATAATTTCAGAAATATTTTTTCTTCAGGATATGTGAAAAAAACACAACATTGTGCCCAATAAATTTTGCCTTAAAAACTTGCATTTTTATATCTAGGAAAAAATTGGAGAATATTTTCCAAATTTGTAACAGTCAGAAAATATTACATAAAAAGTTGGCTGGGATCTTCAGCAAGTATTGAATACAACGTAATTCTTCGCCCCATAAAAATCATCTGGACATCTTCGACATAACTTTTTTAAGAGTTAAATAAATTCTAAGCTGGAAGGTAAATCCTTCACTGTTGTGCTCTGTTTATGTACTTACAGAATATAAAGTGGATCAAAACAATGAATATTTTACAAATAAAGTGATTCATAATTTATAGCTGCTGTCATTTTAGTTTACCAGCTTGAAAGACTAAAAGTCCTTTTAAAAAGCATCTCTCCTGCTTTTTAAAATCAAAACAATACAAACCAAAGGAATAAAAACACACTTCAGACCTCTGCTTAAAAAATTTGAATCCCCAGCTTTTTCAGATTTCATGTAAAAGGAAGCTTTTTGATAGCTCCATTATTATATTCTATGATCTCCATATGATCAGTGCCTGTATTTTATTAAATATAATTACTCCTGTGCAGAGTCTAAGAGTTAAGGCCACACATTTTTGCAGTGTAACACATCCAAGCCACTCAATTAATCCAAGGGAAACTTTGCAGTTGCAAAAAACATTTGTACCTTCTTTCTGTTTTCACTTGCACAAAATTGAGTAGTTCCTCACAGTATCTTTTTCTCATTACATGCAAAGTCATAATTTTTTTCTTACTGATCTAGAAAAGTAAAAATTAGATTTACTTATGCAGAGACAAAATGGTTATTTAAAGCATAGAGGGAAAAAAGTCTAGAGAAATGCTTTGCTTCCTCGGTATTAATGATGTTTTACATATTTTTACCTCAAGTGTAGCAGTCATTCCACTCAAAGAATTAAGCAATGGATGTGATGGTTCAGATTTAGCAGCCACAGATGGCATTCCTTTCAAATCTCCAGAAACTCAGAGAGAGAAACATGATTTAGGAGATGCTCATTGCACAACTTGAAACACTGAAAAATTTAGTGTTAGGGGAAATTTTCTGAAGTCATTTTTGCAATAGCCAGGCACAGTGAGTGAATTATCCTTTCCCTCCTTTACCCCTCACTTGCTTTTTTCCCATTTAGTCCACCTGATTAATAGCTAAAAGTTAAACACATAAGGGAGAACTGTTGGGTTACATTCTTTTTCCTTCTGGCTTTGTTATAGAAAATGTATCACTCACTCATGATTAAAACTTACAACTTTATTATATAGCATTACATAGGAAATTTACAGTTCACATTTACTCAATTTCAGCAACTAAAATTTAGAATTATACCTTGAAACAACACCATGCAGAAAATGTTATTCTGTGCTTTTTTGGGTCATTCTGTTCAGGTCCGCCAATTTAAAGTTTTCATTTGATAACCAGAGCCAGAAAATTTGGTTTTTGTCTAGAGGGTCACCTGTTGGAAGCCTTCAAAAGAGCATTCAAGCTCACTCATGGTCCCACATGGATAAACAACTGCCCACTGCAGGCTTGCTAATTAAATATACTGTAATGAAAAATAACATTTTTCATGTCCAACTGGTCTTCCTGAAGTGCATGAAACCAACAGAATAGACATTCAGGATGGAAAAGATTTAGTAGTCCAAACCTGCCAGTGCAGGACTTCCTTTATCATCTGGTTCCTGCAATTTTTTAAAAAAACAACTCCTGAAATGAAGCTTCCATTATTTCCCTGAGGAGCGTTCCAGATCATTACAGAACCACAGATAGTTTTTCTGCCATTTATCTTACATTTTCCCATTTATTTTGGTATCAATATGCCAACTAACCAACCTTCAGAGAGTGAGACCTATTTCTATAGTGTTCAAAATAAAACTGAATCAAGCTTTTCCATGTACAGATCCCTCACTGGGCAGGTGATGTGAATGCTCCTTTTTTAACTCAATCTCTGGGCTGTTCCAAACTCTAAGTCACTGTCTAATCTCCTCTTGCACTTGAAATTTAAGTAGTGCACACAAGATTCATTGCCTTTTTCATAAAAACCACATTGTTTACTTTGAATATGTACAGTGGCAATCAAAAAGGATGAGGTACAGAGCATCCAGTCTGTCCTTTAAAAAAGAAGGCACCAGTAGAGGGGAAAAGCTCAGACAAGAGGTATTGGAGACATCAGACATGAAAGAGGTCTTGAAATTTGTTCATATGGAAGATGAAAAGGGACCAGTTATTTCTTCACTATACAGGGATATGGGAAACCCTGTCCCAGTGACTCTAAAAGAGAAGGGTTAAACACAGCAAGAAGTTATGGTTTCCACACAAGGCAAGATATGGCATTCATTGCCACAAAAATTAAGGATTAAAAATATAGATGAGTCAAAATATAGACAAATTACCAAGACACTGGTCACTGACTCTTATTGTACATAGTCTTTCTTGCAAAATTTGTCTTAAATCTTAAAAAGTCAGCAGTAGATTGGAAGAAGCTTCACCCAGGAAAGCACCCTTTTTATTTAGTTTCTTATACCTTCCCTTAGTTTCCTTAGAAGGTTTCCATTAGTCACTGTCAGAGAAAGAATATTAAGACAGATCTAACATGATCTATTCTTCCTGTTTGATGTGGAACAAATTGAAAAGATGATTTTGTCCGTGTTGACTGAGGATCAGGATGGAGATTATTAGAAAGCATTAAACTCAGTGTTCAGTTCCAGCTAGTTGGGGGGTTTTCCCCCTAATTAAAGCACACTAATTCTAAAAGAGAAGATGCCAGAAAATGTAGTTTGGTCAAAGTGACAGGAAAATATAATTTATAAAAGACGTTGTGAGGAAGAAGGCCCATTCAACCATGAAATATTAAAATAAGATTAAATAGACAGGATCACTGTGGTGCTAAAAAAGCTGTAATATCAAACAGCCTACAGCCTATATACCACTTTAATTAACTAATATATGTATTAATTAAGGTGAAAAATGGATATGAAAGTGTGGTTTTTCCAACTTGCTCTCCAACACATCTTATTTTACTTCAGACAAACTCTAATCCCTCCAAAACACCGAGCAGGTGCACAAGCCTTTGCTAGAGGAGGAATTAAATCTTAAGCTGTTAACCTCAAGTGTATCATTTTTGGGAAATCTTTGCTCCACAAACACACAATAAGGAGGACAAGGATGGTCACAGTGAAATTCTTTAGCTGACTGACAGGTAGGGATGTTGCTGCTGTACAGGAAAAAATCAGTCAACAGGATCCAGAGCAGAACAATACTCCACCCAGGAAAGAACCCATCAGCTGAGCTGGCTTTTCATAGCTTACACATAAATGTGTTATAAAAACATGCACCAATAACAAAAAATGGTCTGAGTTTATGTTGACTTTTCCTGGTTATGCAGAGAAAATAAAGCAGTTAAGGAAATTGTTGATATTTGTGTTATTTGGCAGGCCATGACTGTTCCTAATTTTTCAAGTACAAAGAAAAGCTGTTCTGAATGTAATTGAAATAGGCTCATCTTACACCATTAAGGTCCTTCATTTTAGTTCTCAGTGATAATCTCCTGTTAATGCAAAATGACATTGTTTATGAAACCAGCATTATGGAAACAAACAAAATCAGAAACAGTCTGAACACAGGATCAAGTAGTAATTTCTTAAGATCTTGAGCTTGAGAAGGTCTTAAATGTTTTCAGCCACTGGGAAGACAATAACCTCAACTACTAATTATTCCTTTAGATTTCAACTAAAACTTATTTTTCCTAAGTTATGTCTTCATTCCAGTCCATGCTTGTAACACCATTCTGGGGTTACATTGCCACAATCCTGATTCTACTGCCCTTTCAATGACAAAAAAAACCGAAAAAAAATCCAAAACAAACACAAAAATCCTTAAATACCCTAAAAGATGGAGCAAGAGAAGGAGAGAAGAAAAAGAAAAGGAAGGATGCAGGAGCAGCCTTGATTCTGAGGTCAAAGCTGAACTGGTTTTCTGAGTTTTCCAACTCTTGCTGCGCCACCGATGCCAACAAATGTGAGGTTTTGAGTTCCTGGTTTTAAAGAGCCACTTCAATCACAGCACACTGAAAGGATTTGATCAATATGACTTCCAATAAAGGTTAGCAGAACAGTCTATGTCAAAACAGAATAAACCACAAGGACCTGTTGCTATTGTTAATGGCTTCCTCATATAAAACCCCCTTGATCAACAGTGAGTGATGAAGAAAAAAAAACAAACCAGAAAAATATATTCATTCTATGGTCTGATTTTCTCTGCAAAACTCAGTAGGAGCTGCCTTGCCTGCCCCAAGCATTTGAGAACTTGTTTTTAATAAAAGTTTAGTTTAATTTATTTAGCTTTATTTTTGCTCAGTTGTAGTCTCTCTGTGCTCACGTGTGACTGAAACTCTAAACCAACAGCTTCCAACCATTCACAGGAACACAGGCTCTGTAGCAAGAAAGACTATACACAGAGGATAAAAGATTCACTCATGTTTTAGCATTTCTAAGTGCAGCTGTAGGAGGCCCTTGATAAAGCATTTCTGAACAATAAAATATCCTCCCCTGAATTCAGCTCTTAACAGAAGAGCTTACTTTGTTTTTTATAAATAACAGTATCTAACCCCGAAAAGCATCCTCAGACCTGGCTACTCAATTTAATCAAGGGCAAAAGATTATTTAAAATCTACTTAAAAGAAAAATCAAAGGAAGAACATTCTTACCCCTTCGCCAGATGTCAACCTGTCATTTTCTGAGAAAAAGTCATGGCTATGGTTTGTTGGGTTCTCAGTAACTCCCCAGTTACTGAGAATATATTGTTTGACATAAGCATTGCAGATTAAAAAGGAGTAGGCACTGTCTCAACCAGGTTCAGAATACTTTAAATTTCTGTTCTACACATACACACACCGCACAGTAAACATCTCAGCTATTCTGCTTCCAACCATGGGATTTCCAGACTTTACTATTTAAGTTTTACTTATGTATTTAACTGAAGATCCTTTGCCACAGCCAGTACCCTTCAAGGCATGCTGTGAAAAGACTGAATCAGCACAAAGCTTCAAAATATAATTTTATAAAAAGCATAAAAATGTTAGTTGCTATCATCTTGTTTAATACTAAAATTAGTAAATCCAACATGCATATCTCTAAGATTTGAAAGAGCATTTCTGTAAAAAATCCAAATCCCCAGTGTACTCTTGTTCTTGGGAGCATTCACATAACCACAGTTTGCAGAAATCAAAAGTTTGGAGAAAATTGAGTTAAAATACATGAGTATTTATGAATAAACTTTAACTATTAGTACTCCAAATGTATCTGCATTTAGTAATTATGCTACAGGAGCGATACCACATGGTTTTTACCAACCAACTCCAATTAATCAACGCAGCTCATTGGCAAAAGTCATATATCGAGACACAAAGTATAGAAGACAAGAAGACACTGTAAAAAATCACTTTTTTCATACAAACATTTAAGAAAACCACTGTAAACTGGAAGAAGGTCCAAGAGTGGTAAGAGAGGCTGCACAATGTGTTACTAAAAATCAGCCGTTGACTTAAATACTTCTAGCAAATTATGTTATTAACACAGCTTGACCAAACCCCAATTGCACGGCAATTTTCCCACCTAACTGATTGATATTTCTGCAGGGATCCAGAACCTGGAAAAAAGGAGCACAACCCAACACAGGGAGCAGGGGGAGCCCCAGCTCAGAGCAGAGCTATGGGCACGCAGGGCATGGTTACCTTGGCAGGCAAAGCCTCTCTCCTCATAGCCAGCGTTGCACAAGCACTTCCCGATGGGCACCAGCCACTCTCCCTCCGTGCTGCAGTACATCTTGGGGGGTTCCTCCTCCTTGGAGTGGTTGACACAGGAGCCCCTCACCTCCACCAGTGACTGGGAGTCCATGGGCACCGTGTCTGGGAACATGGCCAGGTTCTTGACGGTGAAAGGGCACTTCTTGAAGTAGACCCGCACCGACACTAAGGCAACGCAGGCGCCCACATCCTGGAAAGCCAGGTAGAAGCCTTTCCTGCTGATGGGCCCCACCTCACGGATCTCCGTGTTCAGCTTGAGGATTCGGTCGCCGAGGTCCATCTGGGTGAAGCTCTCGTCGGCCGCGATGGTGTCGATCTTTGTAAACTGGTGCTCCTTGAACTTGACCGAGTGGTCGTCGTCAGACTCCATGTAGTAGAGGTTGAAGGTCTCTTTGCAGGTGCCCAGCACCAGGGGGATGCTGTTGCAGTCCCTTAGGGTGAACTTGAGCTCCACGTAGATCTTCTGAGCCGAGTTGCGCGGGATCCAGTTCGTCCGCAGCCAATTGTTCTGGCTGTGATCCATGACATTGCACACTTGGTAAGTTCTGATCGGAGTGTAATGCTCGTCAACACCGCTGATCTCTTCCCACTGGATAAACAAAATAAAAAAAAGAAGAAAAGAAAATGTTTTTAGATTAATTATTATACCAACAAAAATAATATTTAGACCGAAAGCTGTGAAAAAGCAAAAAAGAACTTTGCTTGGGCATCACTATAAAGTAAACAACAAGGTCTGGTTGAACCTCCTCTTACTTTTTTCTAAATAAAAACTAAAAACATCTTAAATGATCACAGAATTCCCCATTAATAAGTCAGTTTTTACCAAGTTACTTCAAGGTGGATGAAAGAGATGCTACAGCTGTTTTGCATTACTAAAAACCTGTGATTTCCTAAACAATAAGCAGTGCTGTCCTTTCACCCACAATTCCATGCCTTTACAACAGCTACACTCACCTCAAATGGAGGAGATCCTCAAAGACAACACACATCTGCACTGTTAGAACCAGCTTTATTTCTAAGATTAAACAAAAGCCAATGGCTCCAACTGATATTTCATACAGTCACAATAAACTGTTACATTTTTATATTCATTCAAAGCATGACAATTGATTTTCCTTGGGATAAATGTACTCTGGACAAGCAATAACTCTGGAAACTGGGTTGAGCTGGACTAAGACATACAACCAATTTACCATATCTTTATTAGTTGGTTCTTCAGTGGACTACATAGGCTGTGACACTGGAATGATTTTGGAAGAACACAGGGTCGTGATTTGTTTTTACAGCAGTCCTCAGCTGACAAACTCTCTTGACCCAAAACATGAAGGAAGGGGCTTCCTACTTGTGAATTAGTCACAAACCAGTCCTACCTGGTGTCCAAAGTCACAGTTACCAAAGAGGAATATTTACCAGTCACAGGAGGGAAAAAAAAAAAAAAAAAAACCAAAAAAAAAAAAAAAAAAAAAAACCAAAAAAAAAAAAAAAAAACAAAAACAAAAAAAAAAAAAACCCAAAAAAAACCAAACAAACAAACAAAAAAAAAAAAAAAAGAAAAACAACAAAAAAAACCCAACAAAAACTGGAGAATCAATGTCAGAAGTCACTGCCACTCCCGAGGAAGGGAGACAAAGAAGAATTTCTACCAGAAAAGCATCTTCCCTCAAAACTCAAGTCATATCAATTTTCTATTTAAGATCTCAGTCTAATAATTACTTGTTTTACATAAGCACCTTTTGTTACGGGACTTTAGTGTAGTGCAGACAGTAGGAGAGGAAAGAACTATTCCCACTATAAAGACAAAAACCATGGTGCAGAAGTGCTTACAGTTTCTTGGGTTTACAATGCGTGTATATCACACACATATACAAAGAAAGGAAAAAGAAACATGGACATATCAGAGTAGCATCTGAGAGTTCTCAGTCTCAACCCACTAATTTAAGGAAGTTTTGATCTGACTAAGAGCTGGTCTGCACAATGAAATTGTCCACACAGTAATGAAGATGTGATTTTAAGCCATGTCATTAAACCAGCAGATAAAAGCAGTGTAAATACTCTTTCCTTTAATTGAAACAGAGTTTACTGCAATTCACTTTACAGACCTGACTATACACAAGTTTTATCTCTTCCTGACTAGTTCAACAGAGTTTAAAACACAATCTTGGATGTGTCTACAGCAACTGATATGCTGCAGCATGTCATAACAGAATCTACTTCCAAAAAGAGCCAGCAGTGCAGGGACTTTTTAAATCAAAATTACCACACGGGAGCCTATGGCCACTTGAGAGCTTGGCACCAGCCACACATGGATGAGCTGCTGCCTGCAGAAGAGGCAGCTGGACCCTGGCTCCCAGCCTCTGCCAGCTTCCCAAAACCGAGTGAAGGACCCTCCTCTGACAGATGTCCTTGCACAAGCACAGGCCCTGAGCCAACGATCCAACCCTGCCTCAAAGAGCCATAATTGCCTCCAGTGAAGCTGGATGCACTGATTTATCTGCAGCACTTACCTGGACAAATAAATACTGAGTAACAACACCTGGATGAAACTAGATAGGATTAGATAATGAAACCAAATTTCACAGATATTAAAGCAGCTTGCACTGATTCAGAAGTCATTCAGTGGTTATCATTTCCATATAATTTCCAATCAGTTCTATTTTAAATGTCCAGAGGGAGATAGAGCCAAAACCAGGAACTGGCACAGTTTAAAACATCTCCATAGCAAGATGTTAGTTTTCTGAACAAGTCTCATGATAAATGTTTTTGCCAGAAGCTTCTTATCCAACAGACTTTTGAATGTAGATATAGGACTTGCATAACAAAGGCAGTATCACTACTATGTTCTTCATCCAGAAGTTTCAATTAATAATTTAATGCAATTATAATTTCAGTAATTTTCAATGAAGATCAAATTGCCTGGAAGTTTGTGTTAGTCTACTTACATAAACAACAAAATTTTAGATCTATCGTTTAATACTACAGCATTACTGAAGGGAAATGCCACTCTCTCGGTGCTAATTTGATTAAAATACTTTAACAGTTATAAAACTGTTTAGTTTGTACCTATTTCATTTGAAAAAGATTAAATAACTCACCAAAACTACAGGAAGAGCATTCAAATCCCAACATGTACAACATTTGAGTACATTTGGGAATTCAATAATTATCATGATCAAAGTAAAAAACAAGCAGTACATTTGCATTACTCATACATTGCAACTCTTCCCAGTAAACCTCTGTATTGCCATTTAAAGGGATCTTAATGGTAAACAGATAATCAAGAACATTGAGGGTTTTTTACTAAGTAAGGTTTCTCAAACACCTGTATTCATATTTGTTTTAATTTTATTTTGGTACTTGCAATTCACATGTTCAACTTGCTCTGCAAAGTAATAATAGTTACAAAACTTCTTTTAAAAAAATTTTAAAAAAACAAATAGAGAGAAATTCTTATTCCAGGGATGAAATTAAGCAGGGAATATAATAAAACAAATGAACAGGGGAGAGAAAATCCAACAAAAGACCTGTGGGTCAGGATAAGGAGAGGGAGAGATCACTCACCTGTTACTACCATGGACAAAACAAACCCAATCTAGGGACATTTGCCTAATTTATTATCAACCAAATGACACTAAAGTGACAAATAAAAACTAAATCTTAAGCAGCTCTGATCCATGGAGCATTACACTTCAGAGGTGTCCCAGCTGGAATTTCTTTCTTTCAATACTGTACAAAACAAATGGATATTTATCAGTCTTGGCTATTGTTAGAGAGGAAATTAATAGGCAAGTCCTAAATTCTAGAATGATGAAATGACAGGACTATCCTCCTCCAAGCCCAATAGGAATGATAAATTCAAAATTTTATAGGAAGATGTTTATAAAAAAGTGTCAGGGACTCCATGACAGAATGAAGTAGGCCACAGTTTCTGAATTCATATTATTACACAGTATTTATGTCATATTTCCCTGATGCCTTCAGGCACTTTCAATACTTTTGAAGCATTTCCAGAAGTGCCATAGCACCACTCCCTTCCCAGCATGTAATCTGGCTTTTGGAAAATGTTCTTTTTGTTGGCTTTTCACTTTTTAAAATCTTCTTTGGATATTGTTAATGACAGGAAACAAGAGATTGCTTTCAGTGGTGGAGAAAAACCTCCAGATCCCCAGTGAGAGGGTCTAACTCATGTCTCTGAGTGACAAAGTTGGGCCAAAAAGGATTTTCTTTTCCAAGATCTGGCACTGTGCTGGACTTAAGGCTTTAGTTTATTTCTTGCAATTTCTTTACAAAAGGAAATGTACAGAAGTGAATGTAGGACGTTTCTAGGATATCATGAGAAGCCTCAATGAAAAGCTCCCTCTCAATATAGGAATCTAGGACATGAGTGATCTCAATTCTTTCATCCTGCCTGTGACATCATTTTTTGTGTCTTTTTATTCATCATAATTTAAAAAAAAAATCTGAATTACAATAAGAAACAGAGGGATATTTTGTGATTTACAATACAACATATATGCAACTGTGTGATTGCAAAACAACCCCCATTTTTCAGTCAGCATCATGTTGCTATAAAACTCTTTAACTACAAAGTATAAAACTCCAAATTGAGATGAGCATTAGAATAGTTCAAGTCTAAATAAAAAAAGAACCTCCCCACATGCTGTTTAAAAGCTTAACAAAATAGTAGCAGGATGGAAGAGCTCTGAAAGGTTGCTATTAACAAAAACCCTGTGATGACCATATTATAGGAGAATGCATTCCAGGGCAGCTCATCAGTATGGAAACTTTCCTCATAACATCACCAAAGATGCTGATTCAAGGCCCACAAATACCAATCAACTGAGTTCAGAGGACAGAGAATGATCTGATTTGGGATTTTAAGAAACCTTAAAAGTACCGTGGAAATATTTTTTCTGCATTTGACATTCAAAAATCAATGAAATTACCTCAGGCCACTGGCTCTAGCCAGAGGTTTTCAGTTTTTTCTAAGCTGTAAATGGAAGAATAAATTGCATTGCAAGAGTTTTCTGATTAAGTTATACACACAGTGAAATTATCATTTCCATCACATAAACCTTCATAAGACACAGACTGTGGTACACTCATAGCTTCAACCTAAAACTTGGGTTTCTTCATAGCTAAGCAAAAGAGTTTCAGAATTACAACCAAGACAAAATATTAATATCTTGTCTGTTGAGTGCTCAGGTGACATGAGAAACTCATTTAGAGTATCCAGATACTAAACTTGCCCAAGAAAAACTGAGGTCTAGCATTTTACCATACACCTAGCCCCAAATTTATCCCAAATTATCCAAACCAGTCAGATCTGTGTTCCATGCAGTTATGCTTCTGAGCTTTTAAAGAATTGTGAAATAAAATAAAATAAATATTATAATAAATAACTGTCTTACATAAGCTAAGCACACATAAACAATATTGAGAAAGCAAGAGTGCATACCTTATCATGGGAATACTCAACTAATAATCAAACCAAATTGCAGAAAGATGAGGAAAACCATCTTTTCTCCCCCATCTCTACTTGGCAGATAGAAGAGTACTTCATCATCAAATTTGTAAGGACAGCTGATTCTCACCCATCAGCGAGCAAAAGCCTCTTAATCACAGTGAGGTAAAAAGGTCACCACAAGGAGGAAAACATCTGACTTCTTAACAGACATCTGAATCCAGCATTCAAACACCCCTTCAGAGCTTGGACAAGAAAAGCATTTACAGCTTCATTATTTTTTTCCCTAAGCTAAATATCTCCTGGAGAAGGAGGTTTTAATCTTATTTCTCTCACAGGTTAAGCAGATTTTCTGCGAAGTTCTCAGAACAACAGTCCCTATGGCTCAAATCTGTAGTGAACAATAATTTTTTATAAAAGAACCTTTCTCGGCACTGAATAAACTAGGTAAGATTCAGCCTCTAAGTGTGGCTGTTTCAGAGATGGAAATGTATCCAAGATAGATCTCACACATTTGTGGATGTGGCAGTCTGAAGAAAAAAAGTGTCTTCAAGGAATTATTTCACACAATGTTAGTTATGACATTTAGCTCATAACAATCAGCTCCTGTAAATTTTCAATACTAACACGAATAAAAAGTATCAGGCTGTCCATCACCATCCTCTGCTTCACCTAAAGCACTACTCAGCACCAAAAACTGGATGTAGCCACCCACACAGGCAATGATTACAAAGAAATAATCAGGACACAGTCAATAAAAAGTGGGAAGAATCCACTTCTCCAAACTGTTTGCTGGGTACCTAAACAGGAATATATCCCTCACCCACATTTATGCCTCAGTTTTCTAACAAATAGATTAGGAACAAATTAATAGTGGGGAGATATTTTTTGTTACTATTTTAGCTATTTCTAGAACCATAACAATGATGCCTGTATTAAAAAAAAATAAAAATCAAATAATAAGCAAATGCTTTCAAAAGCATCAGCAAGCAGGATTTTTTTAAAAATGAAACCATTACTTAAATGGGAAAACAACACCACAACAGAGAAAGTGAAAAACACCTGTGGCACAAGAACACTTAAAAATTCACATTTGAAAAGCCCCTGCAGTTTCTTGTTTTGGATTTGCCAGCAAAACACATAAACAAAAAAAATATTTACATCAAAATGCACAAAACAGGTGCATAATATAGCATTTCCCTGCTAGCCAGTCTTTCAGAACAATGTATTTTTACACAATGCCATTTCCTAGAGAAATCCCAAACCCCCCCATGTTCTCCTATTGTCATTAACACAACACTCAATAGAAGTGAAATTCAGTAGTGTTGTGCTGAATGTAACTGTAAAAAGCACCAGCTGGCTATATTAGAAATGGCAACCTTCCAGGTCTCAAATGTCTTATTTATATACAATGGAATCCTTCCAGCTGTTTAATATTTAGGGCTAATAAATATAATTGGCAGTACTACTGCACAAGGGCAAGGAACACAAATCCATATAAAACTACTTCCCAACAGAAAATCTCATTTGTTCTTAGATGATTAAACCAAAGAGGGATACAGAGTTCTGAGCAAATTTTACATAGCATACTTTTTTTTCCCCTTTAATCCAAACAGTATTTGCTTGTTTTCTAAGTGCAAAACTGAACAGAAAAAAAAAAAAAAGGCAAACCAGGCATCCTTACTCCAGCTGCTCCTGGAGCAACATGTCCTTCAACCAGTGCCTTGCACAGGCCATGAATAAAGATAAATTGGCAATGTAGAAAGACATGAAACAGCAATGTTGGATCCAGAACACAGTCACACCACACCAGCCAGTCCAGAGGTGAGACTTATTCCCAATTTTGTGCAGGACAATTTTACCCCTCTTGCAGGAGCAGATTAACCCCTTACTGAGCAGGAGGTGAGCACAACACAGCTGAGATTGGAAATGTAAAGTCGTATGCTGTAAAGTCTGTGTCCCTATTTCCAGCTTTGCAGCAGATTTGATGATGGCAAAGCCACCCCAGCATGGTGTCACCCCAAAGTGACACTGCAAAGGTTCCTGCTGAGTGGAGCAGTCTCCCTCCAGCTCCAGAGGATCTTCAATTCCAAGGAGCTGGGATTTTGCACAGCCATCTCAATGGAAAAACTGAGGAGAAGTTCCAGGATCTCTGGCCTCCAACACAATAAAAGCTTTAAGATCTCAACACTGGATGTAATCCTGCACATAAAGGCAAGAACTGTGACTCTGCCCCTTTCAAAGATCTTGATTCCACAGAAATCTTCAACTCCCAGGCACAACCCAGATGGGGAGCTAATCTAGAAATGGAAACCTTTAATTTGGGTGAGTGACAGATAGCTAATGCTTCATAGCTTCATGTGAGGCAACAATTTAATCTGAAAACTCAAACAACTTCCATGACAGCTGGAGCCCACAATCAATCCCATAAAAGGCTGCTCAGAGTAATTACCATAATTTAAAGGTATTTGGGTTATTTTGGTTTTAACTTTGTTCAAATGGCAATGTTCTTTCTATATCATTTATAAAGGATATATTATCCTTAGACTTTATATATGTTTGTTCTCCTTATCTCCATTTGTATCTTTTCAGCTGGGCAATTATACATTTACATATCTCCATGTTTCCATCTTTAGAATAATTTCTTAATAACTACTTGAGGAGGCTTCCTTTTCATTCATGAGTTTATCCTTTCATTGAAAATTGCATTCTGCAGTAGAGGCATTTAAACTATACTATGATAGTCTTCTGAGTTGTCAATAAAATACATTTTTCCTTCTGAAGTTGCCTCTTTATTCTTGTAGAAGGCAACACACCTAAAAGAAAATAGCATCTGAAATCCTGTCTCAGCCATCACACCTCCCTTTTAATGACAGCAAGCCAAAAATAGTTATGAATATAACTGAGAAGCATAATATTCATATTGTTTCCTCCAATCCCTTGCTTGGGAAGTACTGCCAAAAAAGGCAATAAATAAAAATAGCACACGTACTACTTTTTAAATTTAGCTATCATATAGGGTCTTGAAAATTAAACACATGCTAAAATCAGACAAGAGTCATTATGCTTAAACGGCTAAGTTAAAAATACCTCCAAAAAGGTAATTATTCTTTTGTCAACTGCTGAGTCAAAAGAGAGATGGTAATTATTATATTTTTACTGTAACTCTATGGAAATTAATTTCCTCACCATACAATTAGGAAAAGTTAGTTCTGTGCACATATTTCCAGTTATTCTAATTGAAAAATATGTTTAATACAGGAACTCATATTTCATTGGCATTTCATATTTTCTAAAGATAAATTTGTTTCAGTTGAACAAGAAGAAAGTAATTAGACTGGGAATTCTGGAGATAGTCCAGATATCTTCTCAACCTCTGGCTGAGACACTCTTGATTTCTCAAGGCTCTAAAACATTATTAAACAATTACTTTTCCTGTGTCAGGCTAGGGATGAGAGAAGAACTCATGCCTAATTTAATATGAGATAAATAAACAGAAGTAACTCAAGCAGGATTTTAACCAAAGATTCTTGAGGAGCAATGGCATTAGCTGATGTTCACAGTTCTATAGTGTAGCAGTAAATTGGAGATATATAGTTTTCTAAAATTTTTGTTTGTTACTTGATAAATTGTCCACACTGAGAACTACAAAAAAGCATGCCACAAAAATATGTAGTTTTACCTGTAGAAACAAAACAAAACAAAAAACCCCAAAGTCAACCAACCATAAAAAAAACCCCAAAAGTTAATCACACTTTTACAGATTTCAGGTGTGTTCAATTCCAATCTTGGGTAAACAGAAAGAAGCTCATTAGATGATAAAACAGGTGACAAATACACAAACAAACACTTGAAAAAAAAATCTGGTTGCAGGTCATTGAAAGCCCAAGGAAGAGCCAAATGTCTCTTGGAATAGGACACATCCAATGCTAAAAGGTATTGTCATATTTTAGAGAAGGCTCACAAAGAACCTCAAAGTCAAATCTCATTAAATAGGTATATTTGTGTGTGTACTTGCTCTGTGGGAGGTTGAGAGACATCAACAGGAACAGAAACTCCTGAGCTATAATCCTACTCACCAAATTCTTCCATTAGGCCTTGCATGTAAATATGAGGCTTAAATTTTATTTTCTAGCTTACTATGGTACAGTGGAGTATAAAATGCTTCCAGAAATGCACTACAGTAATTATCAGTGGCATCAATACCTTACTGCAGAGATTAAACATGGTTCAGAGAATTACCCTAAAGATGAGAGTGTTCATTAGCTGTAATGCCAAAAATAGTTCCATATATTACTTTTATTTCCTCAAGCTTCATTTCTTGTCCTAAATGTTGGATATGAACACACTCAATAGTACTGCACTGCAAGTTTGGTATTCAAACACTCAAAATTGCCTCACTTCTAGATCATGCTGTTAGAAAATAAAGTTAAGTTTTCACTGCTCTCAGTAAGACACTGATTACATGCACGTGAAAAGCTCAAAATGAAAACAACTGCACAGGAGAGAGGTTTGTTATTTTTTAACACAAAACACACTAAATATAAATGGAAGTCAGCTGGGAATGTGCATCAATAAATGTGTGTTTGACTCGGTTCTCTGCATTTGGGACTGCAGAGAGAAAAAAAAAAATTAGACAAAGATTTCAGTGTTTTATTTATTTTGCTGGATTGTGCTCCAGAGGTGGAAGTTTACTCAGAACCAGAATACAATGAGCCCCTGTATTTGTCATCCAGGTAGCCTTGCAGAAGTAACTACGTGGCCTTCCACATGTCCTGACAATGACCTCCAGAGGAATGGGTGAATCACAACCCAAAGGAGGACAGACAAACCAACTTCCCCCTATCTCTGGTCTTTTCCTGCCCCAAGGTTAGGGACTGTGTCAAATGATTTATGTTTCTGATAAAGACTCAATTTCAAGGCTCTGAGATAAGGCCATCACAGTCTTTCTGGGTGAGTTAAGTCTTTGAAGTCCCATAAACCAGAGATAAAAATTACATTTTAATATATTTGGTTAGACAAGCTACCACGTGTATGCAACACTCTTTCAGATCTTCAGCTTCAGTCCCTTGCTTCCCAGGGTCCCACTGAACATGCTGTGTGAGTGAAAAATCAAAGCCCACAAAGAACCTGAGCTGTCAGGAGTCCCTTCCATTGCTGGCATCAGAATTCTCCCCTAGAAGATGGATGGGACCTAGTGAGAAACCCAGGACATGAAAACACTTGGAATGTGCTTCAAGCCACAGGAAACGGGGAAAATCAAGTATCACTGCTGATTTATAATCCATGAAATACAGGCAGGAACACAGATTTACTGATAGGCAATGAAGTCCAGAAGTGCATTTCAGAGTTGTTTCATATTCACATGTCCCAGAGCCAACATTCCAACTGGGAATGTTTTGGAAAAGGAGAACTCCAGCTTGAACTGAACCAACATGCCACTTAGAGCAGCAGAAAAAGAGATGGAGAACATAGGAAGCTGATAACCATAACAAGAGAAGTTCTATTTTTCAAGTGATACTGAATGAAATTATTGCTGATGAACCTCAGTGGTGCTGCATCCAAAAGCAAAGGAGTCAGGCAAACAAATAAACCATCAAATAAACATTATTTTTGACAACACCAAGCCTCATATTCCATATACCAAAATTTCAAGTGTAAAGACTAAAATTTTTGTCACGAAAACAGCAATTTGTGCCCCAAGGATATCAAAAACAGCAATTTGTTCATCCATTTCAATTGTGAGGAAAAAAAAAGAAAAACCAAACTATAAACCCACAACATGCCTTTGAACTCATAGGAGTATTTTATGCAGGTGATGTTAAACACACACTTTATACCTAGGAGTTTTATAATTTATGCATTAAACATTCTGGAATATTCCAATCTGCTAATTTTAGATGCAATATTATTTTCTACTAAATGAGAAATTGTGTTTACTGTAATTACACTGCACTTATTTCACTCTATAAATAAGAACACTTCCAATAGAAAAATCATTTTGTTGCCATTATTGGTAAGACTATTATTTACTTAAATTGAGTACAAAAAGTCAGTGAAAAAGCTGAAAAATCATTTTTCACATGCCTAAATATAATTTAAATGCATTTAACATTTCATTCACTATATACAGAGATTTTGGAAAGAAAATAATAAAATACTATTTATATGCTTACTGATACCACAGTTTTAGAAGAAATTGCTTAGACATAGAACTTCTGCTAAACATAATTTATGTGGGCAGAGAGCCCAAGAAGTTAAAAATATAAGAACTCTTTTTTTTTAAAAATAGTAAGGCATAACTTTTTATTATAAAGGCCATACTCTATATATCACATATACTTATTTTGTATTGTAATTTCTGTCTTTAATTAAAGCATTTTTGACCTCTATAAAAAATGATAAATTGTTTGTATTGCTCTGTCTGGGACATTTTGGATACGAGCTTGTATTTCTCAAGATGGTCTAATACAATGTTCTAAAGTATAAATTAAAATTCACTGCCCTTAAGAAATAACCACTGTCTGGGTAAGGCAAAGTAAAACAACACAACAAAATACCTGGCTAAAATGCTCTCTCCATCTGTGTCTTTTTCTTGTGAAGAGTACAGAAAAGTGCATCTGACCTCTAAGCACCACATGGAAAACTGAACTTGCACAGTAAGGGAAGTCATGGCCCTACACAGCTTAACTGCTGATTCTGCTCTATCCTGCTCCTAAAGTGCCCATTCTGCGAGCTGGTAGGAGGAAAAATCTGTCTGCATGTCAACCTAGCAAAAACACACCAAAAACAGAGCACAGGTAAAAAAACCAACCAAACAAACAGACTTAAATAAAGACACAGAAGTGGCTGCTATGATCAACAATCATGAAGTGTTAATGCCAGTTCCTAGGCTGGGACAGGAAGAGAGGGATGGAGAGTAGAAAAATCCAAGGAATCAGCCTACATCCCTATGAAGATAATTGAAAATGCAATCCTGGGAATCACTTCTAAGCATACAAAGGACAAGGAAACCATCAGGAGGAATCAGCACAGTTTCACCACTTTCTCCTATAACAAGCTGACAGAGAATCTGAGAAAACACAGTTGAGCAGACAGGGAGGAAACTGAATAGCCAAGTTCAGGAGGCTGTGATCAGAAAGTCTGGCTGGAGGCACCCCAAGAGTCCAATCCTGTTCAACATCCTCATCAATGGTCTGGGTGATGGGGCTGGGAGCACCCTCAGCAGTTTGCTGGTGACACAAAACTGAGAAGAGTGGACAAAATGCCAGAGGGTCGTGCTGCTACTCAGGGGGACCTTGACAGGCTGGAGAGATGGGCTCAGAGGAGCTGCAAGACATTCAGCAAGGGAAGTGCCAAGTCCTGAAGCATGGGGGGAACAACGTACCCAGAACCTTTCCTCGGCAAAACTGGACTCCTGTGCCACATCATCAGCCCGCCATGACCCAAACAGAGTAAAGAGACATCTAGAAACACATAATTGCTTTCTAGACTGTTTGCCCTCTGTCCTGGGGTGACTTTATGATGCTGAACTGTAGCTCCATTCATCTGTTTAGCCCAGAAATAAGTTCTGCACCTTTAAGATTGGTTCTGAGAGTGAAGGTAACGAGAAGAAGCGCGGAGTATGTTTTCAGAAATGCACTCGTTCCTCCCCATTCCTGTGTTGTCTGCAGCATGGACAGACAGCAGGACAGAGCTCTCCTTTGCTTTTAGTTAGTTTTAGATAGCTGAGGCAGAGAAGTTCACTGGACTGTGGTTTTTCTTTTTCTTGGAACTGATCAGAGCTGCTCTGGACTGAAAACCCAGAAAACATCGGGAGCTCACCCCTGTGGCCCAGCAGGCCATGGCATTTCCAGCACCAGAGGGACTGATAACAAACTGAGCCAAACTACAGCTCACAAAGGGGACTTGCTGAGTTTGCCATCCCTTCAGAACAGCGAGAGATTTTCCTGTTTAATATTATTCATTTTTTATGCTTGTGAATGCTTTGCTTGTTAAACAGCTTTTTCCACTTTTCTCCAAGGAAATATTTTCCTGTACCAGCTGGTGGAGAGGCCACTTGAATTTGTGTTCTAGAGGAACCCCTTTAGAGGTTTTCTCCCAAATGTGCCCTAAACCAGGACACCCTCCCAGGATGGTATCACTCAATACACTGCAGCAAGGATCCAGCACTGCTGCTTTCCTGCATAATTCACAGCCACCTCACAGTGATTCTCAGGAGAGCCCCCTGAGTGTGGCACAAAGCATTTGACCATGCAGGTGAAATTGTCCATCTCAGCAGCAGCAAAGCACAGCAAGCACAGCACAAACAGCAGTGAAAGTCCAGCCCTGCAGGTGATTTAAGGTTAAATCAGTAACTCAGCAGCTGTGCATGCACACAGGTCACAGAGTTGCTTCTTTAAATGATGATGAGAGGACTCCCATTCCAGCCAAGCATGAGAAAACAGAATGTGCCCTGAATACCTGTGCAAGACCTTTTGTCCCTACATAAAAGCACTTTCCCAGACACCTTCTGTGATTCCTCAGACCCAATGAGAATTTTCTGTTCCTGGAGCCTGTACTCTAAGGCCCTGTCTCTCCATCAGCAGGGAAGGTATCCTCACTCCACAGCAGGAACACCACCTCTGTCAATAGTCAATAGTTGACCTCTGTCAACTATTTCCAGGCTATACCACACAGCCACTAATTTAAATAATGTTAATTCAATCATGACAGTGATGCCTTGTGAAGGTTGCCCTAGAACACAGGTTAGACAGAGTTAAAGTAGGGATTTATTAAAAGGCCTCAATGGATCCACCTTGGGCAGCACAAGATCCCAGCCAGGGCTACACCCAGGATGAACCAAAATGGTCCCAAAACGCACGAGCACTCACGGGGTCTCTCACTTTGATCAGTTCTGCTCCATTTGCATCTTGCAGTTCATTGTCCCATTCCAACTTTAGCCCCTGCAGTCCCACCCTGCTTGTTTTCTCTCTTCAGCCCACGGGGTTTGTGCTCTTGGGCTGAGATTTGGATCATTTGTCCTTGGTGCCCAGCTAGAGAAGGAATTGTTTTGTCTCCCTCCTCTGTGAAGAGAACTCACCATCTCCTAATATGAAGCTCAAAAGTACACAGTAAAGCAGCACAGAATCTGAAAAATGTAAAAGCTAAAAGCTGAGGCATGAACAGCAGTTCTGGGGTGACAGCACATGTGATCTGAGGAGGGAATCAAGCAAACCTATGTCACATAGACAACCTAAAACCCATGCAAGTGTTTCTGGTTTATGATCACAAAATGCAGCACTGACTTAAAATTGAAAATTTAGATAGAATTAAAATTATTTAGGATGCACTTAATTACAAATAAACTGAGATTTGCACAATAAAGGCAGATTAGCTGTGAAAAAAGGAAGAGATCTCAGAAATAGCTACCCTAAAAAGTAGGTCATCTGAAGAAAAAAAAAAAGTTTAATGTTCCTGAAAGTGACGTAATGGCACTTTTTTTGTAGCAGACAAGTTCAGGAAAGTATTTTTGCTGCTACTTTTATTACTTGAAAAGTCGTAGTACTGAGAAGGACCAATTCCATTGTGAAAGGCATAATAGGAACATGTAAGAATGACTCATCTCTGCCCATAAGAAGTTTTGTTTGAATGGTAGATGCTATTTTATAGCACAGATTTGAGAGAGTGGGCCCCATGCCTCTCCACAGTGAATTATCACAGCAGAAAGAATAGAACATTTCTCAAAACAAAAGTTCATGTTTCATCAGACTAAACAGTATCTGTAATGTCCTGGTTTAAAATAACTACAAACCAGAAAATTCAAGTGAACTTTTCTGTAACACTCGAATACAAATGTCTGAGCACACAAATGGAGTGAGTCATCTTTTAATGACATTATTTTCTGAAAATAGTGGTCTGAGCTAAGAAAAGGGCAATCAAAACTATACAGAAATTCCAGCCTTTGACTGAAGTAGTGAAGAAAAGTTGAAACAAAGTGTCATAAGAACATTTAGTGGAAAGCATTGTTGGCTTTCATTGGCTAAGAAACAAAAAACCAAAGAAGTCTGTTAGGAAAAAAATTAACTTGATTCTTTGTCTTACACCCAAAAAGTAAAATACTAAATATGGCACAATGTTAAACATCTATACAAAAACCCCTGAGATCCAGGAAGCTATACCAGTTTAAATTACCCTGTGCAATTTTTTTGTTTCACTTAACCAGAAAGTTTCAAACAATCCAAAATCTTACTCTTTTCCTGCAGGAGTCATTAAAAAAAAAAAATTAAAATGCATTTATCTTCCTGAAAGTTGGTAACTGCTGAACACAACTGTTACATAATGCAGGAAATAGGCAAAGAAATATTCCCTATGCTAATTTTGTGTCAGCCCACTCACACCCTCCCATTTATTTTCCAATGAGGAAGAACTGGTTTCCTTAAAAGTAACTTTTTGTAGTATTCTGTTGGGTTTGTCTTTGCATTTTTTCTGCTTGGTTGCCCTTTTTTTTAAGGGGAGGAGTGTAGGACAAGCACAACTCAGCAGCTCCCAGGTGATAGGAACCATTTGCCTGCTCCCTTGGACAGCAAGCCCCTTTAAGTCCATTCTGCACAAACAGACCCCTAACAGCCCTGCAATTATCAGTAATTTCAATCAAGTGACCAAAGGAAAGGTTGACTTGGAGAAAAAGAAAGCATGGCAACCAATTAATGTGTCAAAGTAGCACTCTGCTCTGTTAATGAAACTTTAGGAAGGACACAAAAGTGATTTTTGTTGTCCAGGCTTGAGGATCAGCACTGAGTTAGATTAAATAATTCCATTTTATTTCCCTGGGTGTCAACAGCACCTGAATACCTCTGCCAGTGTCCCCTCTTGCCCAGTAGGAAACTCAAAATATCTGAAGATGGGTAACAACAGAAGGAGCTCGTGGCACAGCACTGAACAGGAGGGAGACATGATGAACAACCTGGTTTTTCAGTTTAAGGTCATATAACAAAAAACATTAAAAACCACCAAAAAGCTCAGCCCAAAAGCCCCCCCCAAAACAAACAAAAAAAAAAAAAAAAACCCAAACCAAAACAAACAAACACAAAACTAAAACCAAACCAAAAAAGAAACCCAACCCAGAAAACAAAAAAGCCAAACCAAACAAAAATCTATTACCTAACCCTGTTCACACATCCCACACTGTGCAAATGTTGGAATGCAGAAGAAAATAACCTTTGAGGCAGCTATTCTCATGCTCAGTCCATAGACTGACTGTGACAGATTCAGATACTAACAATAAATAAGTTTATTCACTTCAAAGAACGTGTTGTTTTCCTCAAAAAGGTTATTACATTCTGCTTCCATCTGGGAAAAACCAGTACATTGTTCAATCCTATTGCCTCAGAGAAATTATTATTTTCAGTTTGTTTTTTATGAGAAAGGAGTACACTGCAAAAAAATAATAATAACAAAACCAATAACTCCAAATTACATGAAAATCTACCACAAAGATTTTCTCATCACAAAGAAAAATTCACATGAAATACTGTTCAAAGAACATACAAAAACCCCCAAACAAACATTCTTCCTCTTCTTACTTGGCATAAGAGCACTTTTTTCCCTCAGAAGACATCATTCACCTTCATTAGTTTATATCACAAAAAAAACCCCACATTAGATATATTGAAGTGATTTGTGAAGAGTAATTTTATAGGTAAAGAATAAATTACTCTTGTTCCTATGACCACCTAAAATCTAGTTAGTTTTAGGACCACTGAAGAGTCTTTCCAGACTGAATTATTTTCCTAATTAAATCTAGTAAGCTTCCCATTTCATTACATTGAGGTGTGGAAATCCACCTGTGCTCCAGGGTGCACAGACATGGTGATACCACCTAATTCAGCGATTGAACATCTTCTTTCCCACAGGACACTCAAGTTCTAGAAAAATGGGAAATCCTGATGAATGGCAAGATCTGCTCTGGATTCTGATACTTGTGGAGAAAGAGAGTTTGAACATTGTAATCCAGATTCTGGCCACAGGTCAAGGGTCCCCTTGATTTGGTAGAGTGGAATGCAGCATCCTCTTAGCTCTCTCTTAGGACAGCTGTTCTGCAGAGAGAACACCTGGGTCAGCTGCAGGAGCTCAGCAGTCATGGGAAAAGGCAGAATCCAGAATGAAGAAGACAACAAGAGAGGATCTGAGCAGCAATTCAAGAGACTCTGAATTGCTCAGGCTTTCATTCATTTCACCTTTTACTTCTACCATCTTTGGCATCTAAGATAAAAATAACCCCTGCTAGGTAAATATTTTGTCTGAGTGAACAAGGTGCATAGGCAGTGAGGCAGCATTTAATACTTGAATTTACTTTTATTTAAGTTTCTGGACTAAAGGCTCTGAACACAGAGTGATTCCCCATGTTCTCTTTCCCCAGCCTCATCCCACATCAATACCAAGCAGCAAATACAGAGACCACTGAGATGAAAGAACAAACAAAACTCTTCAGTGATTTTAGGTGATTTGGACACATCTCTCAGAGAGGTTTGTAAGAAAAGTATCCGATCATGCAAACTTGTTATCACAGCAGAGCTTCTCTTAGGAACAGAGATTTTGCTTGGATAGGCTAAAAACTCCTCTAGACCCATATTCTGCCAAGGCATCCTCAACATAACAGTTCACTGCCCAAAGAAGTGTAAGTTTCTGGTGAAATATTAGGATTGGCATTGGAAAAATCACTAGAAAAACATTAATTACATGTAGAAGCAGAAGGTTAAAGACCAGCTAGAAGGTGGAAAACTTATTATATGCATTCTATTGAAGTTTGCACAGAGTTTAAGGTCCAATCAAATGCATAAAATGCTTGTCACCAAGAAACCCCTTTAAAACACAACACGTGCAGCAGCAGTTGACAACCTCAAAAATTCAAATCTTCATTGTAACAATTTTACTTGAAGCACACACAGAAGTGAATAAACAGATCAGCTCTCAGGCTGTCAGCTCTCCCCTTAATTTATACCTTGCATTTCAGTCTGAAAAATCTTTCTCTAGAGCCATATTTGTCGCAGAGAACTTTACTCACAGTGTTGTAATTTCAAGGTTGTAAGTAGATGCCAAATAATCTCTGGATGGAGAAACTGCTGCTCACAGCTCAGGTATGGAGTCACTGACATGAGCACTACCTTGCAACCTGTTTTAATCAATTCATTAGGAACAAATTCAAAACTACTAAACATTTGTTCACTAGTCCAACAAGATAAAAATGTGTGGAAGTCCAGAAGAGAAGGGAATATTAATTAAAATTAACTTTTTCCCTCTTCATTAAATACATCTAATTTCAAAAAGCCTCACATTCACCTGCACCTAAAGCCATATATGGTGAATTACATAGATAGAAATGAGCATGAAAGCCAGAGAAAGAAAACACCTCTGAGGACCTCAGAAGCATTAACTGAGCTACAATGCAGGAATCTGAACCCAATCTTTCTGTTTCTGCTTTAGCTTTGCTCTGATAATGATGCACAGCTGTATTTACGCTGCTGAATATTGACATCAAATGTGCCTGCAACCTGTGTGAGATAAGCAATGCATCTTGCTGGTTTAACATTAACTTTTGGCTCTGCTGACCTGAGTTTTCAAAATGCTCCACCTTAATACCCCCTTCATTTTCCCAGCCCTGAATAGCTGCACACACAGCGTGCAGACCTGTTTCATGTTCACAGTACTGGAATTCCTCCTGCACTTTGATCATGGCCCAGTGAGTGGTAATTTTCTATGTTGAACATGTCAGTCTAAAAAAAAAACAAAAAACCAAAACCAACAAGAACAAATATCTGCTTCTTATCAAGATCCGTGTTTGGCACCAGATGCATTTGATTCATTCATCATTGTCACTGCACTAGCACACTAATTATTTCAAATTGTTTCCTCAGGCAGAGGTCTAGGACAAATGCAAGCAAGCCAAAAATAGCAGTTATGAATAATTATGCATCATTTACCTCAAGGCCTGGGCCAGGCTATCATTAAAACTTCTTCTTGCCACCTGTGATCCCGACTAATTGTGGACTTTAAATTAGTTCAAGATTACTTTTTTTTTTCCTAATACAATGCCCACAGTTAACCTACCTATTAAAAGTTTTCTGATGCTTTAAAAACTCCCAATAAAATGTCAACAAGGTTCCTTCTTTTTTAACAATGCCTTTGTATTTCACAGCCTGACAACAAGTTTGCTAACAGGAAAAACTGTAGAGACAAGGTCAGCAACCTCACTTTAAGAGACTACTAGAGAAGGTTCTTAGAAAAGCACTATTCCTCAACCTCAAAGTAAATCCTGATGCTCCAAAACTAAAGCTTTTTCAGTCCCTAAAACTTTCCCTATTACAGTTCTGACTCCTTCTTAAGGCAAGAAGAGAACTTTGACAACACTGACTTTTCTAACAACCAGAAGAAATTGATAAAACACTTGCTCTCCCAAATTCAGAAGTGTCTGTTTAATTTTACAGATAGGAAACTCATTAGTTCCAATGGGATCCAAAATGTAGATGCTTTTGCAGAACCAGAGCCTTGTTCCATTCATTGTAATTAATGTACCTCCCATGCTCTCGTGCTGCTTTAACTATTCATATTGCAGGTTTAAAATAAAAACAGCTGAAAAAAAAGGGAAACCCACCCTAAGATTTCCAATGGAAGAAACATGTATCTCATAAAAAAAAAAAGTGTATGTACCACTGATAATTCCTAAGCACTCTCCAGTTTGGGAACACAGCACATGTTGCATTTTGAGACAACACAAAATGTGTAACAGTAGCCAGAGTTATTAATAAAAAAATATAATTTTTTTTATTTACAATTACATTATTTACAATGAAAAATCATGAAAAACCATCTATAAATTCCTCCATTCAGGCATCCAATCATCAGACCTCTCAGGGACAAAAATACTCCACTGTTTAGCAAACAGTGGAAGACATGAAGAAACCAGACCAGCCCTTTGGAGCTAAGGATATGTCTATGTGATCTTTTGTGACTTTTCTTAAGCAAGACAATAAAAAATATCAGAACAGACATTAAAAAAAAAGAAAAAAGTAAAGTTAAAATGTAAGATATTATTAAAAAGAAAACACACAGAGGAAAAGAAGAAGTCAAGCTGTCTTCTGGATAGCTTCTTAAAACATTAGTCTCAAAATAGCTCTGCTATTAAAATCAGATGTTCTTAAAATATTAATGAATTACACACAGTGTGATCAGCTCTGAAGCTGACACACACAATTCTGCACCAGCACCAGACTTCTGGCAGAAGACAAAGGAAGCCAACACATCCTAAATTGCTGTTTACTAAGTTTCCTAAACAGGAGAAGAAAAAAATAACAGCAATGTCTTAATTCTGTGTCCAACTTCCTTGTTGTTAGTTCACTCTCATGGACCTCCTACCACTGAAGTTTGTTATTTACCAATCTGCTTGGGTTTGTTCTAAGAAGTAAGGAGATGCTTTGCAATTTGTAGAATAGTTATTTGAGAATAGATATCTCCAGGTCCTCCAAGACTGAATTAATTCTACCATGGAGGACTATGTTCTGGAATTCAAGTGACCTCTTCAACTTCTATTTTCCACAAGGAGAAAAAGGCATAAACTCATCTTTCAGCTCTTTTCTGTCCATCACACGCCCCTTCTATGTGAGGTAAATGCTCCTCAAAGAAGTATTTTTATTATGAACAACTCAAAAGCTTTGTTATGAGCAGTTTTCACAACAACTAAAATGAATAGGTAAACAACATCCAGATATCGCTTAGAAACTAATGACATCCAACCACAAAACAAATTAATATAATGGATTATACTACAAACTGCACTATAATATCACAGGCATCTTAAATAAATATCTCTCAGTAAGTTTCATCAAAATAAACACACTCATTTTTCCAACTATAATCACAGTGATGCTGTTGCATTATTTTTCTTCCACATGCCTCTACTTTTTTTTCCAGACAATGCTGCACTCAAGCAGCTTTATTTCACATCTCTTCCATGTTACACCCTCAAATTACTTGTCATAAAACATCTGCTTTGAGCAAAACAGCATCTAGAAAAAAAAATCCTATTCACTGGAAGGAAGCTTAAACCCACAGGACAATGAAGTATCAGGTATTTATGAGAAAGTGGAACAAATTCAGAGATGCTGTGAGCTGTGGTGTCAATTACACACAGCGAAACACACATAATTCAGGGTGAAAAGAAACAAATAAGCAGACTATCCCCTCACCCCACCCGGCTGTTTTATTTCACAGCAACACAGCAGACTGAGATTCTCTAGGATTTTCTAGGACTGCATTCCCATTCTGCAGGGCTCTGCTGCCTCCATGAACCACGGCCCAAGGTAGCTCCAGAGTGCCCAGGAGGGTCTGGGGGAGTTTATCCTGTGCAGGAAACACAAGGCCAGGAGAACAGTGGGCAGACAAAGCCCCACTCAAATGCAAAATTTGTCAGTGTTTGACCTTCAACTGTTTGGGGTTTTTTATCTGCCAGCTAATTTTCCATTCTCATTTTTCCCCATCCACACGGCAGTTCCTGAGTACAGTAAATCTCTCCTTTTTTGGGATGCATAATCTCTTTTAATATCCTGTGCTCTCTTATCATGCTGCAGTCCTCCCCTGTAATATATTGTCTATAAATTTTTCAAATGATATGAACTTCACCAGCTATAGAAATGATTGAAATACAACAGTAACTATTTTGTTCTGACAGAAATATTCTAGGGAGGCTTATGCTTGTTCTTGACAAAGAAGTAACATCTGGGTCATGCAAATTTAAAAACAGAATAAAATTACTTTAGTCTCAAACTCTAAGTCATAAAAGAAAGACACAACACCAAAGATGATTCTTTATCTGATTTCTTCTGATTTATGATATACATTGACTTGATCATTAAAGGAGGTGCATAAGCAATTCAAGTCAAATATGTGTAATTAAAATGCTTAAACTCAAAAATGTGATGTGACATTGTTACTGCTGAAAAATATATCAGCCATAAACACATCATGTGGATGGCCTATAGATCCTATGCCACAAGTAAGAATGAAAGTTAAATTAGGTTTTGTTGAGATGTGACATAATAACATTTTAAAAAGCACAGTAATCCTCCATGTTAAAATGCAGTTCTTTCTGAAATGATCCAGCTCATTGACTGAAATGTTTAATTTTTGCTACTTTTTCCAGCTCTTTCCTCAGATAATTCCACCAAACTCAAACAATTGTATTTGTTAAACTGAAACTCCGGTTTGGGTCAATTCCAGCTACACTTCCAGCTGCTAAAGTAGCATGGTGCCTTTTGAAAATTGCAACTTATTTTTCATGTCCCCAGCTTCCACCTGTCCCAGTATTCCACTCTGTGAAAATTCTATGGCACACTCTTATGCAAAGCATGCTAATGATCAAAATTTGTTACAAAAACTTAAAAATGTGGAATTTTTTGTTGCAAGTTACTCTTTTGACAGACCTTTGGAGAGGTCTAATGACATATCTTACACAAAACTCTTCTGCAACTGTAGGTCCAACACCCTCCTAAATTTCCTATGCCTACAAGCACAAAAAGCCAGAGGTAATATCAAAAACTGAGAGCGCCCTCAGTATAAATGTCCAAATGTTTTCTAAGTTCCAAAGTTTGTGCAATAAGCAGCATTTATGTAGTTTGATGACTTTTCGAAGAAACTGTTTGAAACTATTCATAGTTGCGGCATTAAGGCAACAGAGTTTCAAGAAGACATAGGAAAAAAATAAATGGTAGAAGGTATAGGAAATTATCACCTAGACTTTAACTCTGCATACCCAGTAAAACCTTTTGTACAAGTAGCCATCCATTAAATCTTGTTTTATTATGAAAACTATGAAAGCAAGATATTTAATGAAGACTTAATTTCTCAAAAGCAGGAAGTTGGTCCAGACCAAATCATCCCGTGCCAGTGAAACCAAATGAGTTGCTCAAAACAGAAAGTTGGAATGTTGATTCCTTCATAGCAATAAAAAGGTAGGAAGTAGAGAAATAAAGAATAACCTTTAGGAGCAATAAGAAAGTCGTCAAGTTCTGTAAAGCAGATATCACATTGCACGTTGTCAATACACTGCAGTACAAAATCAATGTCTATCAAATTAATTTCTTATTCACTCTTGTACCATCAATCACAAGGAACTTGATATCAATACAATGATCCAGTCTATAGCCTTCATTTGAATTAAACTGAGTTCTTTTAATACTGGCTGCTTTCTTTGGGAATAGCAAAGCTTCTTTGATTTGTGAGGGGTTGGGATTTCTTTAACTTCCAGTAAAATAAAAATCCACTTCTGAAGTGTTTACATGTATTGCATTTGGCTTCTCTGATTCACCAGCAGCAGAAGTTCTAGTTTAATAAATATAAGTTTATTTTGGATGAGTCTTTTAAAATTATCATTCAAACACTAAAAAATATCAACTTCTTTGCATAGAGAAAAGACAAGATTTGGACAGCAGGATTGATAAAAAACCTTGAACAGTCAGGACCTAATGCAACTCACAGATATGCTATGAAATATGCACTGCACTGCATACAGTATTAAATGTATATAAATTTCTAGAGTTTTTTGATTTTCAACTTCTTTATCAGGGAAGAGTGAGTCTTGTGTGCATGGCTATAAAGATATTTGCATTCATAGAGAAAAAAGACCACAGAGAACTTGTATTCTCTGTCCCTAAAATTGTAAGCAAAGAACTATTAGAATTTTGCTTTATACTGTAATATCTTTGACCAGGACTCTGTATTTATTTTACCCACTAAGGTATCTGCTGAATTGTGGAAAAAAAGACTTAAAAAGAAAAAAAGAAAAGAAAAAAAGGAGAAATGCTGCTATGGAAGGAGTCACTGCTTCAGGAACACACAGCCCTCTGGAGAGAAAGGACCATGCTTCCCTACAGACCCCAGAGCAGGAAGCAAACATGGATTCTCTTCCTAGTTTCATAAAAAAGAGGAAAAAAATAACCTGTAATCCATGCATGTCTCTTTCTCAGTTTGCAGCTTGTTCACACATTATTATGTATTTTAAAGATTGCACCCTTCATTTTTCTTTTTTTCTCCTTCTTCCTGAATTTCCTCTTGGTCTCTCCCTCAGTTTCACCTTCCTTTGCTCCTTTTTAAAATCTGTTATATTGTGATCTCTGGTCTTCCCCTATATCCCTGTTCATTTCAGTGCACAAAATGTCAAGTGGAACCAAAAAACCTAATTCTAAACTATTCTTTGTCAGTTATCCCAATACCATCTTTCTTGCCTTATTCTTTGTATACACATTTCTAGAGATTTGTGGACACTGAAACAATGTTTTTAACCTAATTTTGGTTATATGCAAACTCCACATTCATCAAATTATTCTGGGTTACTTCTAAGATTCTTCACTTTTTCTTCTTTTTATTTTCCCATGCTCTCAGATAATACAATATATCTCTAGTATTTATTTTGACCTTTTGGCATTCTTACTTTATTATCATTTTAATAATGCCATTAGCCATTCCATAACCTTTCCAGTTGCCCAGAATACCATATCCATTGCTCACACCAGCCATCAGTGGTTACTTATTACAATTCTGCATTTATTCTCTCTTCACAACAAAGGCATTTACAGTCACATTGAACCAATGATTCCTCTTCAGACACTCACTCCACCTCTGTCCTTTCCAGCCATGACTTTGTTCCACAAAGTCTAGCAATGAACGTGATGCCAAAATGTAATTTATATTCATTTTGGTTCATGCATTTACAAAACATTACTCACATTTTGAAAACACTCAAACCACAAAACCTTTACATTAACTCATCTCTTTGTTATGTTCAGTGCAGGAGCATTACCTACACAAAGTCATATTTTACTCTTAGCTACAATGGAAATTCAGCACAATTCCAGTTTGAATATGAACAAGGCATAGACAAAGAGAAATAAAACCCTGCCAAAAGTCACTAAATGAACTTGATTCCTAAATACAACACATTGCAAGAGGCCATGACAAAATCTGTTTACTTTTGGTCACAGTACTGCCTTGAACTCAACTAGGGAAGCAGGCTAAACAAACCTACACCACATTTGGCCAGTGTTTGTAAACACCTCTACCATGCACCAGTTAAAAGGCATATGGTTTTAAAAAGTTCACTTCCAAACATTTCAGAGGCAATTACATGCACATTTTATGTTAAATATAAAATAGGGTGGCAGATAGAATCCTGCAAAATTTTTGTACATCAGCATTACACAAACCCATGAATCTTCAGTTCAGACACTTCTTTGCTCCACTGTTGAATCCTCTTTATTTTTCAAAGGACACAATACAAACAATTACACACTAAATGCAAATGATATACTTAATTACAGATTATATTCCTCTTTTTCACCTTCTATATAGGAACCTGCCATTCTTCAGATTAAAACATGACTGAGTTAAGTAAAACTTTTTGTATTTTCTTTGGTCTGTCTTCAAAGTCACCACATTTCAGCCTATATAACACAGATTACAGACCTTCCACTTTGTGTCTCTGTTAATAGTGGTTTACCCCAGTAAATTAGGTCTATGGGTTTAATGCTGCCCTCCACCTTCTAAATCAAGACATTGCAATAGTGCAGTCACATGCAACAACTGAATTTTCAAAATGTAGCATGCAGTATATGTCAGTTTTCCTAAAAATCTTAACACCAACATTCACATTCAACATTTACTATTTTCAAAATATTTTCCATTCTCTCAGCTTTTGCTTCCATTTTCTCTATCAGTAGTTTGTTACAAAAATCCCAAACTCTTCAGGAAGTCGGTGGGGCAGCCCACAATGCACCCTCTGCTTGCTGCAGCACAAGACAGACAATCCACAACTTTCTCTTGAAACACTACTTAAATTAAAAATGTGACACTGCTGATGTTCAGTAAGGGGGTTGTTCCCAGATCTGCCTATCCCACCACACCCTCTGTGATTTAAAACCAACACCTGCCTTTAGTATTTTTAGATACTCCAGTTAGTTCCAGACTACAGGAGTAACAGTTCAGGACTGCTGTGGTTCTGGCAAATCAACCCCATGGTAAAGGGAAAGTTTCCACCTGGGCTGCACATTTATTTTGTGCATTACCTCACCACCTCTGCCTGTCCTTCATCCACACAGCATTTTTCTACAAGATCTGATTAACATTCACCCTCTGGATGTTTTCATTGTAAGAGGATGTTCTAATCTGAAAACCATTTACTTCTGAATACACAGCGCTGAATTACGGTGCCATCAGCAGAAGTGCGGCTCAGCCTCTCCTCTAAACATTTCTTCAGGCTAAAACACTTCTACAGAAATGCTCTGCAGTTCAAACATTTATTACCAGGTTTCAAAGTAAAATTAAATTACCATCACAGATACATTATGTTTATTAATAAAGTGTCACAGAAATATTAGCGAAAGTTAAACAGGTAACACAAGGATATCAGGGAACATAAACGCTCAAGTTCCAGTAGCAGTGTTTGCTTTGCCAGGTTACACATCCCATAATCTGATGGAATGCACTCAACATGATGTATCAAACTGCACAGGCAGGAAGAAAATTAACTTCTGAAGCTCTGGTTGGGATTTTAATTCTTGTGAAAAGTGGAGAAGTGAGAATCCTGTTTGTTTGGACTCCGAGTTTTTACAGAGATGCACAAAGGGAGAGTTTTGAACAGGTGACAGACACAAATGTCACTGAATCCATCTCTGAAACATGAAGTCAGAGTCTCAGGGAAATCCAGAGTTAACCCAAGCTCTGTCCCTCTCAAAGAAGCCACAGTGTCCTGTCTTTTCTCTGGAACATGAAGGTTGTTGTGGCATCTTTATTCCCTACTGTCACATGGGAAAGAAGCTCCAAGCCTTGCAGATGGAAGGCAGCAGAAACAGCTCCATAAGCAATTTAAATCCAGGTTGCTTTCTGGAGATCTCACTCCACTCTTGGATTCTTCTCTCACCCTCACACCTGACATCTCTCCATACAGAGCTGAATGTTTAATGTCACTATTCCCAAAGCTCTCACCTTCAGTTCAGCTGCCATTATTTCCTCAGCTCTTTTTTTTTTTGTATCCTGTTTACCCACAGAAAAAGTTTAGGTTTTTTAAACAAACAAAACCCCCACAAACAAAAATCCAAACAAACAAACCCAACCTAAACAAACAAACAAACCCCCAAAACACTCAATTTCCAAAAAAGCACTTCTGTTACTGAATCTTAAACAGTCAAAATCTCCTCTCTGAGCAGAAAATACAACCTTAGGATTTTCTGCTATCATGGAAAGAGCTATTAGGATTGGAAAAGGTCTTGAAAACATTCAGATTTTGGACAAACATGGCTCCTATTGCTCCATGGCTCTCCTATAAGAGCTTTTTGATCACAAGTTAGTTTAAGGCCAGACTTCTTATTTTTAGGAGCTGTGAAGAAATAAGCCACACTATGCTGTTATCTTTCTTTTCAAGAAATTCCTCCAGAACCCATTTAGCTTATACTTGTTAAATCCCTGGGTTGTAAAAGGAATGTAAACTGAACTGCAGCATTACTGTGAGGTGTTTCTAGACTGAAACACTCATCAGTTACACAGATAAAGCACCTACATCCTTACTTCATCCCATTCTTGGATATCTTTCCACCATCCTCCTAGAGGTGTTCCACATTAACCTCCCCATTAAGGAAGCCAGGATAGCAGTGAGTATGGCATCACACCTAATAGGATTGTTCAATACCAAGTTGGAGGACAAATACATTGCAAAGACACAGGGATTGTTCAGTCTTGTAAAAGAAAAAAAAAGCTAAGGAATGATCTCATTACAGACTGCAACTTGAAAGGGAGTTAACACAAACTCTCCTTAGTAACAGCAGATGGTGTAAGAAGAGAAAACAGCCACAAAATGTGTCTTGAGAAATTCAGGTTAGGTATCTGGCAGAATTCCACCCACTAGAAGCACTGAAACAGGCTGCCTGGAGGGGCTGGTATATCTCCAACCTCAGACTCCACTGTCCAAAACCAGAGCTGCTGACCTGATAGAACCTTAGCAATTATCCTGCACCGAGCAGGAGACTGGGTGGCCTCCTGGCAACTCTCCTAAACAACATTTTAATTTGTCTCTGGTAATCTACATCTCTGAAAATTAGACACATTTCAGTACAACATTTTAATGGAGATTCCAAGTGAAAAGTAGATTCTGATTTATGCCATTCTGCAGCCTGACTCATAACCAACACTATCACCCTCTCCCATCAGTCATAACTTTTGGGTGAATTAACTTAAACCAACTTAATTGACTTTAATGCTTTTGTTGATATCAGTGAAGTCTGAACAGGCACTAATTAAAGGATTAGTGGTCAAAATCTACCTTTAACATTCCAAGATAAACAATTGATACAGGATACTAATTCCTACCTTTCTACTCAGAAAGTGCAGCATATAAACCTAGACATCCAATGTAGAAACCAAGTTTCAGCTACTGCAAACAGAAACTTTCCTCTAGATTTAAGAGATTCACTTTGGGGTTAGGCTTTTATTTTGTTTAAAAACACGAACACAGAGCAATTCAATTTTTTTTTCCCCCCCAGAGTCCAACTAAAATCAATTGTCAGGCTCTTGAGGAAGGATGGTGTTGACTGCCCCTCCTTGCCTACCGCAAGAGCACACAAACCACATCGCAACACAGCTCTCATCCCCCCGTCCTCGTGCTAACAACCAGCAATCAAATCACCCCGTGTGTCTCAGCTGCCCTTTGGGGCCTCTGGAAACCCAACAGCTGGAAATAAAGTTTGAGTAATCGCAGTTAGGCAGGAGAAACCAAGCCACAGATGAAATGGCCAGATGTCACGGAGTGAAACTCTGAGATTTCATCACCTTATTATGTGTAAGATGGTATCTCCACCCGGTGCACAGAGCCCCCAGCAGCACACAGCCTTCACCGCTGATTAAAAGCAGAATATCGGCACAAAACATGAGTTCCACCGTAACACCTTCTGCTCCAAACACCAAAACAAGAGCACCGAGAACCAAAACAGCGGCTGCTGGCTGAGGTCTGCCGCTGGATGCTTTACCAAGGGACACAGAGCAGCTCCCTAAATCCTGGCGAGCCTGTCCGGGCGGGAGGTGCGGGACGGCATCCCCGGTGCCCGCCGAGGGACCATCGCCACCTGCCGGACACAGAGCGGGGACGGGAGGCGGGATGGGGGCTTGGGGAGCTGCAGCGAGGCAGGGAGGTGGGATAGGGCTTGGGGAACAGGATGGAGCTTGGAAAGCCGGGATGGGGAATGGGAAGCGGGATGGGGGCTTGGGGAGCGGGATGGGGCTTGGGAAGCCGAGAAGGGCTTGGGAAGCCGGCAAGGTGGCTTGGAAAGGCGGGATGGGGGCTGGAAAGCTGCAGTGGGGACGGGAGGCGGAATGGGGGTTTGGGGACCGGGACGGGGGCTTGGGAGATAGCAGCGGGGACGGGACGCGGAGATGCTGCGCTCGGAGCGAGCCGGGCTGTGCTGTACGGACTGAGCCCCCGCCGCTCCTCGCTGGTGCGGGACACCAACACCAACATCCCCGCTGGGCACAGCGTTATGGGGACACTGTCCCAGCTCCCCACCAAGCCCGTCACCCTCGTACAGCGGGAAGGGAACAGCGAGGCGGTGCATGCTCCCACCACACTACTCCTCCTCCATCATCATCATCACCGCACACTGCTCTGCCCGAGCCGCAGCCCGTCCCTGTGTGTGCCGCCAGGTCCCCAGGGCTGGCGATGGCCCAGGCCGGGCTGAGGGTGTCCGGAGCAGGGAGGGGAAGGGCAGGCGATGTTTTTGGGGCCGGAGCAGGGAGGGGAAGGGTAGGCGATGTTTTTGGGGCCGGGGAGCGCTGCCCCCCGCTCCTCCTGCCCCGCCCGCAGCCAGGCATGCGAGCCGCTCCGGGCAAGGCAAAACGGAGAAATTAGGAAATTAATTACCAAAACCCTCAGGCTATTTTCACAAATAACTATAAAAAGAAAGGGGGAAGAGGGAAATCAAGCAACGCGTGTCTCCTGCCTTGAAACATCCTGCGAGTCTCGCTCCTTCACCCTGCAGCCATCAGTGCCCTTCGTGCCCACTCCCCAATAACTTTTTAAAGCACTTTATACCTTCTAAAAGCACTTCTAGAACTACAGTCATCTCACACTGAATGCTTACAGATATTTGGGGGAAAAGAAAAAAAATGCAGAATAAACTACCTAGCCAAAGTATTGACACCATAAATACAACCACAGCAAAGCTATCAGGAGAAAACATTTATGGGCATTTTTAACTGGAGACAGGAGTTGCTTGTCTTGTGGACTTGATGTTATAAAAACAGTCTTAAAACCGACTACACTGTGCCCCTGTGATAAATAATATTGCATTTCATGACAGTTCCTGTATTTACTTTGTTCTTTTCTGGTTTATGCAAATAAATTCAGCACAAAATAATAAAATTATGAAGTAAGCGTTTCTTCACAAAATGAAAAATATCTCATGGTGACGAGACCGTTTGAGAGAAGTTTTCACAACTGGCCTGGACTTATGCTGACAGAAATAAAATTCTGCCCATGAGGAGAATGATGTTCTTCTAAACTTTGAAAGTTAAAAGGAAAAATTGTAAGCTGGAGCATCTCCATTTCCAATTTTAAATAAGATCTTTATAAAACTCTTGGAGCAAAAGACAAAGCTTGCTCTTTCTTTTTTTTCTTTTTTGTTTGAAACCACAGAAAAGTGATCTCCAACCTTCAACAACCTTATTACCAGTAAATAAAAAGACTGATGAGGCTAATGAAATATGGGGATGGTGTCCATATTTTTCATTATAAAATATGTTATAAGGACGTTGTCCTTATTGTACTTTTTCTTCTTGTTGTTATAACTACTGTTTAACAGAAATCTTATAATTTGAAGTAACATAGTAAAAAAGTAGAAAAAAAGAAAAGCCTCCCTCCCTTAATAATAATCACTGAAACAAGCACAGTTTCTACTTTAGATCAATTTAAAAGCTGTTTTAAAAACGTACCAAAACACAGCACCGTTATGATCACACTGAACTTTTCAAATGAATGCAATGCAGACTACAATTATTAAAAAAAAAAAATAAGAATAATCCAGTGCTCCACATTTTAAAAAGGAAGGCATTTGTCTCTGGTAACAATTCCTAACAAGACCAGGGATGCATAAAATTCTGAAGTAATATGTTTAATCTCTTTCCTTTCCCCCAAAGCATTTATCTTATTTCGTTAGTCAACTCCAGTTAAGTTTTTTGATTTAAACTTCCCTTTTAAATGCATGCTTAGTGCAAGCAGCAGAAGATAGTGCACAGAAGGAACACAAGTCAAAACCAGTTAAAATACACTGTCATTGACTATTTACACACTGCCTCTGAAACTATCAACAAAACTCACATTTATTCAAAATCAGTCAAGAATATAACAATATTCACAGAATTAACATATCTATCTGGCCTATCTCACAGCTTTTTGTTGCTACAAGAAAGATCTAGCAGAAAGGGGAAAAAAGTATAATACAAACAATTTTCCTTTTACTAATTCAGATTTTTTGTTAAAGCAGCATCCACAAACTGAAGAAACCACAATTGCCTTCTGATTCAAGGCTGAGTGTGAATGAAGATACTTTAAAAATTCAGAAATCAAGCAGACTTTTAATTGTTCCTCTCCAAAGAAAAATCGTTCCTTTTACAGCAGAGCATTCAGAGAGTTTTATTCCAGCAGGAAGAAAACAAGAAGTCTAAAACTGAGAAACAGCACAGACTTGCTTACAGAAAACTGAGGGTAAAAAAAAACTTTTATGAACGCTCTTACTTTTTAAAGTTTTCACTATTTTGAAAAAAGGAGACTCGAGTGAAACAAATACACTTTCAGTGCATCCCAAAAGCATATAATAAGTGAAAAAAATGAGCATATTAACAAAAAAAAATTTCCAATCAGCCACTCACTGTAAGAAGAAACAAAGTCTATGAATCACAAAACCAAAATCCCAAGTGGTTCATTTGACTTGCAACCGTCAGAACAGTCTGCCCACATTTCAGACATGATACACAAATTGTGGAAGGCAGGGTAACAGTATGGGGTTGTAAGGAGACCAGAGCTCAGGCAAAACAGATAAATCTTGATTTCACAGAACGCATTGTTTTAAGAAGTACTAAGGAAATTCCACTGCTAATGGATAGGAAAAAGAAAGTATACAGCATAACATGATAGTTTTCATTTTTAAAACAAGGTATCTTTATAAAGATATCTTTAAGTTTTGGTCTTTTGTCTCATACCAATTGTTTGATATCACTGGGTTCACTTTGAAACTAATTTTCACAACCACTTAGTGATTTCAGCAACACTGCCTACTTTATATACAGTACTGCTTAGAAGTTGTCAAGTTTTGTGTCAGACAAAAAAATGAACACAGGCTAAGATGTCAATCAGCATCAAAAAAAAACTAAAATGAGGCATTTGATAATCTTTTGCATTTTTGTTGGCCAGTTTTGAGGCTTTTTGGCAGCTCAGCTGCCCTGAGATTCTGCAGTGGTGTCAAAATGGGAGACTTGTGCAAGGAAGAAAAACTTTGCGTGTTTTTTGTGCCCAACTGAGGGGAAGGCTGAAGGAAAGGCACAAGGAAACCCACTGGCATTAAGGACCTACTGAAAATAAAAACCAAACCCAAACCTTCCACAGAACAGGATGCAATTAACAGCAAGACACAAAGCTGCAGGAAAGCAAACCTCGTGGAAATACTTATTAATCTTCAAAATGTCTTCTGTATTAACAGAGAAACTTTCCAGTCACAGTGAGCTGAGAAACTGATTCTTGAATGACATTTATTTGAGAGCACCTTCATCAGAGCCAGGATGTACCCTGCACAAATTCTCCTCTACCTTCTCCTAGTCACAAGGGACATCCAAATGCTTATATGCCAGGCTCTTCTGCGGTCACTCTGTCCATGATATCCCCCAAAAAGAAAAGACCCAAAAGTTTTTATAGTGCTACACATTAGCCAACTATTGAAATCAGAACAAATGAAACCAAGGAAGCTGCCAGCAGCCTGGGTAGGCAGCAATGCAGCCTAACGCGACAAACTACTTTCAGGCTTTTGAAATATAAGAAAGGAGGCATTTTCCTCACTTTTGCTTGGATTATTTTGATTCTAACCCAATTTTTGGTTGATGGAAAAACTCTCATTAATCTCAGTCACGCAAGCTCTAGCCTGCCTGGCACAACACCAGCTATTAGGGAAGCAGGGAATGTTACCCTTCTCTCCTCAAATACTGATGAACCAGTTTCCATTACTGACATGATCAGCTTGATTTGTTCAAATGACCATAAGAGTGACCACTAAAAAAAAGCTAAGTTGTCAACACTCAATTTCACACTAGGTGCCCAAAAGTTTAAGGTACCGAGTATGGCCAGCTCTCAAAGAAATCTAATGTTTCTGAAGAAACTCAGCGATTTAGAAAGCTGTCAAGATCAGAAACAGAATCATTATTTTTCCAATCAACCTTTTAAATTTTGTCTGAATTTTACTAACTTTAGCCATGTACAGAACTCATTGAAGTTGGATATTTTTGTTGTTGTTGTTAGAGTTGTTTCTGTTATGGTTTGTTTTTCCTGACGTGGTTTTGTTTCTTTTTTGAACAATTATCTTTTACACGACAGTAAAAAAATGCCACAGCATTCCTTTCTCTAGCTACAAACCAAACAGGATAAGAGTGATTTTGCTGTTACTTTTCTCTGACTACATGAAAAAAACATGACCAAAAAATTTCAGGCTCCATAAATTTGACTAATAAACACGTAAAGATTGAGTCACAAGCTGCATGACTGCAGAACAATGGATTGAGATTATGTCATGAATTATTTTTTTGGTGAAGTTTAGGAAAAAAAACAAACTATGGAGCAGGAGTCAGATACATCTTTCTCCCTAAAAAATGATGCTGAAACCAATAAAATTCCTCCCATGAATATGCAGAGCAGGGTTTAGACTGTACTCCTTTTGTTCTGTATGAATTATCCATCACATTTCTATTGTATATTATTAAAGTGACTTGCTTTATCCTCCCAACCCCCACATCTGTGCTGCTGTAATTTATGTGAATTACGGTTAATGATCATTTGCATTATGCTTAATCAGCATATCAATAATATACTCTGCACAGAGTAAGTAGCTCTTCTTTCTTTCCCTTTTAATGAAACCTATAGAAATAGAGCTAGGGTTTGACTGATTGGCATCACAAAAAGGTTGCCTGGGCAGGTGCTGGGGATGGTGGCACAGGACAGGGGCCTTGTGGCTGCTGCCAATCATGCTCAAGCATCAGCAAAACCTGCTATTATATTTTTTAATTCTTGTGCCTTGCTATCTGGAGGGGCCAATGCTTTGCGCCGACAGGGTTTTAATGAGCTTGACCAGATCAGTGTTCCTGGAGCCAAGGCTGTGGCTGTGTGGGATGGTTCAAGGAGAGATCACATTCTTCCAGGGTGATATTACTCACCAGAGTCTAAACCACTGCCACCACAGCATGTTCATGTGGGACACACGAACCCCTGAATACCAATGAGCTACAAACCTTAACATGAATATTCAGGAATTTCTGGAAAGCTATTATTACATATGCCTAAGTCAAGAGAACTTATAGAAAGACAGAAGAACCAATCAATTCGGGTCATTTTGCCAGAAATCAATCAATATCATGTATCAACAGGATAAAATTATTAACCTAGTAAGAGGTTTGTTAAACACTTCAGTTAAATTATTTTTAAAAACTCTGTAAGTCACCAGCTTTGGTGTCCTGACATTTATGTGAACACTGCTGCACGCTTGAGAGGAACTGGCACGACACCAATATTCTCATTTGTGAGTCACAGCCTCCAGTGCAGCTCTATCAGCTTTACCTTCTAAATCACTGCTCTGCTATTAGCAATCTTTCAATATGATGTGACATCTTTATTATAATGTTTTTCCACTGAAGCTTAAGTTCATATTTTAGCTCAAGAGACAGACACAGCCATATTTACCAGGTTTAATTAATTGACTATAAATAAGGGGCTGTAAGAAGAAGGCGCCTCTCTCACACGATGCTCAAGTTGTCACCATGTCACAGCAAAATGCCAATTGGGATAGGATAAACATTGTTATTTCTACACTTTGCATTTATAATTCAATATGTAATCTTAAAATTTCAAGGTATTTTGAAGACTACAGTCTAGAGGTTCTGTTCTCTTCCAAAAACAGTCACAGCATATGATCTACATTAATTTACTGCCACGCGATTTTTAACGAGGAATTTCATTAACTTGCAAGAACATCAGTGAAATTCTATGATTTACTTTGGCTCCCATATCCGAGGATATGGCAGTAAATAGGAACAGCATGTACAAACACACACAAACAACAACTTGGGCTGGATTTACCTGACAAAAACTTGCAAAAGCCAATAAAATTGACCTTGACAGATCCAGGGGCCCTTTTTGGTGGGAGAATGTAGCACATCTGTTTTCCTTATAGCCCCCATGATACCCTGCATCATTCCCTACCAACTGTTTCAGGCATCCAAGGCAGGAGAGACACAGCTGCAGGGAGCAGAGCAGCAGATCTGCACAGCTGCAAGAAGCTGAGCAGAGCAGGAGAGCAAAGCAGAGGAGCAGTGGGAGCTGGGAGAGAAAGGCTTCAAAAAAAAATGCAAGTGAAAAAAAGAAAACCACACTGATGAACTAGAAATTGCTGGAGAGTTCCCTCTTGGACATCCTGTTTAGAGATGTTTCTTGTTGGGAAAAGTCAGCAGAAAAAGCCACTAGGAGGAAACCTGAACCCTCTTCCCACTTCTTTCCCATGAGAATGCAGCAATTTTATCCAGAGACATGGAGAGAACTCGAAAAATGAACCAAACCTTCATCCTTAAATACTGCTAAACACCTGCTTAATGCCTAATATCAAGAAGGCACAACTTAAACATTAGCAAAGGAATCCCATGAGGTAGAGATGCAAAGGCACTGTTAACACTGATTCTGTAAAAGTGATAAAGGCCAATCAACAGCTTGCCCAAAGCTAAAAAAAATTAAAAAAAGAAGAAGAAAAGAAAGAAAGAACAAAGAACAGCGAAAGAAAGCCTCACAGGTGCTTTCTTTCAGCAAAAACTTGATGGCTCAGCTTCCTTCTCTGAGAGCAAGGGTATGGGGGTTCTGGACATTGGGGTTCAACTGCTACTGGTTTTTTGTGTTTGGGGGAAGCAGAATGCAGGAATGCAAGAGTCATCCTACATATCTGCATGATGTAATGCAGAAAGAGAGAGGTGGGATGTTCCTACACACAAACACACATTTCACAGAGACATGGAGGTGGGGAGTGAACACATATCAGCATCACTAGACAGATATGCACCATTTAGTCATCAATATGATGTTATTCAAGAATTTTTTTTAAAGAGTCTTGCTGGGAAAAACTATGTAGAAATGACGGAGTTAGCAAATTGGAAAGCGCAGGTGCTTTAAGACTGCACTTCTAAATCTTCCAAAAGAATACCTAGTTTCATTAGATGTAGATACAAGGTAAACAAACCAACAACGACCTCCAGAACATTATGTAGACATTTCTGTAGTAATACTTTAACTCATGACTTGAACAGTTTAGCAACAATTCGGCACAAAAGTTACAAATAAGTACTTACATCAGCCACTTATGTCCACACAGCTTTCACCTCCCACCACTTCCATCTGAGCAAATTAGCAAGTAACGCCATGAAGCAGAGCCATGATCTCTTTTAGAAATCACTTTATGACAGAGAAGGAGCAGTACCTAATGAGAACTTTTTGCTGCTGTTGTTCAGTGCACCTCTTGCTTTCATGTTTCTCCCCAAGGAATGGGCCCTTCCTGGGGTTTACCTGCAGTGGGATGGGTGTTCTAAATAGAAGGCCCCACACCTGTGTAAACCTTATTTTGCAAGCTTAGAGCAGATTATTTCTGCATCTCCAAAGCCCCAGCCTTATTGCACAGTGTCCTCTGAAGAGGAAACAATGGTTAAATGGCACATTGGTCTGCAGCAGCACTTTCCCATTTCACACTCCAGTGAACTCACCCCATGCGACGGGTAGGAGATCCAGCCCAGCTCCCCTTGAATTGTTTTTGAATCCAGCAGATTAACTACAAAAGAAGACACAAGGAAGAGGAGTGAGTTTCCTTTGCCTCTGCCCAGTTAACCTCAGTTACCCACACCCAGAGCTGTGTTTATTTGAGGACCCTGTGAGCAGATGATTTGTTCAGGTGGCCAGGCAGTGAAGCTGTACAGAAGAAAAAAGACAGACAAATGAAAAGGATCATCTCCTTCAGCTTAAAACACTATGAACAGCAGACAGGGCAACTTCTGAAAACCAGAAAAGTGACAAAAAACAAACAAGGGATCATGGCTAAATTAATTGCAGCAGGGGGTGAGAACAGAACTCTTCTATCAGCTGCACAAACCACAGCGTTTTCCCCTTGGATTCTTGAAATGTGGGTCACTGCATCTAACTGAAATGGTGAGATCTGAATATTTAAATCATTATTTGATTAAAGGCATCCATTTGGCATCTATAATCTTCTCAGAATATAGTAATAAATAATGAAAGCTGATTAAAGTCCTTCCTGCAGTTCTTTCTTGCTTCTGATCTAATTTGTTCTCAAATTGTCTTGCAGTAGTGTTTTCTAAATGTCATGTGTAACACATTAGATACAAGAGTAATTATTTGCAATGTTACAAGTTCAGACAAACCTGCTTTTAAAGAGGGCCATCAATTGATTGCTAATCTTGCTGGTTTGGTTTTTTTGGGGTTTTTTTTTTTTTTGAGTCATGCAATAATTTTCAGTGTGAAAAGGAAGATTTTATTTGTAAACAGTTTCACAGGAATTTTCCAGTCAATCAAATCTCAGTGGATTTACACCTTATTTTAAACACAAAAGGTATTTAAAAAAATACGTACATCAAAATTGAAGGATATTCTTTTTTTAGCATTTATTTGTTTCCTTCAAGCACAAAAGTAAATTCTTTTTCCTCATCTTGGCCATACAGCCTCTAGATGCTTGATCATACACTTCCCTAAGTAACCAATTCTTTATCAACAGTAAGCAGAACAGGTGAATTTATACAAAATACTGTATAAAAGAAAATAGCCTGTATATAAATATCAACTAATGAAGTATTAATACTTCATAGCAACACTGTAATATTTATTATCTGCAATCTGAGCTTACTTTTGTTGGGTGTGTTCACCACCCCCAACACCCCCTTTATATTTTTTTCCCCTTCAGTACAGAAATAATGATAATGAGAAATGAAATAATTCTCAGCATATGCTAGGGCTTTTTAACACCTGACAATGACAGATTTATTAGAGGTAGCCACTGTAGCAGCTTCTTCTTCTATTTGTTAACCTGAAGGGTTGTCACTGCTGCCAGAACCAGATGGCCTGAGCATAGGTGTTCCAAGTAAACAGAAGAACAGCAAACAAAAAATGAAGAACAATGTCTATGAATCAGCTGAGTTAAGCTATTTGTATTATTTCATCATTCTCCTTTTAACTGCTGTTTAATTTTGGACACCACTTTAAAAAAAAAGAGCTCTGAAGGCGTTATTTTTACTGTTAATTAGAATGTGCAGAAGGAGACGCAGGTGTATAGTATTAAAAATAAGGCTGTGCTATAAAGAACCATAAATAAACATATTTTCTACATTTTTGTGCACACATATTTGTGCTTTGTATGGATATATGTGCACTGCTCTACTGCCAGGACTGAGCTGCTCTGCCATCTATGTGAGAAAAATGTTTCCCCCTGCAGTTATACTCCCCTTTAAAAGAAAACAATAGCACTGTTTTATCTACATCAATAAACACAATATCTTTACTAATCTTACAGAAAGAACATAATCCAGTGCTACATATTTCTTAGCTCTGAATCAAGTCCTCAATCACATAGACAAAGAAAAATCAGTCAGTCCTTTATTGAGTGCACAGGGCCCTAGGCAGGCAACTCTGCAGCAAGGTTTGCATCCATGAAAAGGAAACAGCAATAAAAATTCAAAAGGAAAAGTGCACTTCTCATTTTTTGTTAGCAGAAATTCCCACAGATTCTGGATCTCCTGGGATGAGACAGATCTGTTTGCCATGCATCTGCACCGCACGGTGCTGAAGGAAGAGTGACTCCTGAGGAAAACCCCTTGGCAAGAAGTGGCTGAGGCAAATCACCCAGGGGCAAACTTTAGTGATATATTTTATATATAATAAATAATATATATTATTATATTATTATATTAATGATACATTATTTATTCTTTCAGGACAAGGTCCTTGAAAACATGATTGCGGCCACTCTGAAATTGATTAACTCAGTCCAAACTCAGTTTCATCTGTAAAACACATCCAGGCAATGGACCCACAGCTTGGTGAAAGTTCCCCCTCTCTAGATCTGCCTGCAGGTCCAGCTTGCCCTCAGAGGCATCACTACAGGACATGGGTGGTAATTAAATGTTCAGTGTCCCCCACAACAGGTGGGTACCTCAGCCATGGGGCAACCTGATATCATCAGGATCAAATCTATGAAGTTAAGAATAATTTTTCAGTTCTCTCCTTCATTCCACTTTCCTCACCTCCTTCAGACTGGAACCACTACTTTTCCATGCTCAAACCTGTTTCACTACATTTTAGAAGTCCTTGCAAGGGAGGTTTTCACTCTGGCTACAGGAAGCTTCTGGTTCAGATGGGTGTTGCGCTGTTCTTTAATAGTATCTAAAATGCAAAAAATTTCCTTTCAAGTAGTAACTTAAAAAAACCACCTTCTTCTTCCTGATAAAAGCTTCTAGGACACTCATTTTCCCCGTGACTTCCAGAGAGTTGTACACCTTGATAGTGAGGAAACAATAATGCAGAACTCAGAAGATGCAATCCTGGTCTCTAGACAAAAATGACTGGGAGAAGCAATGGTTCATTTTGTCATTGTATGTCCTAACACCATATATTAATCTGGAAACTGGAGGAGAAAATAGCATTTCCCTACACTAAGACATAAGAAATACATAAAGAATGGATTAGAAATTCATTATCTGATTTATTTTTCTTCATGGATTTGGATGGTTAGGTAAAGAGTAAAAATGGAAAACTTCACGCAATCACTTGATTCCTACATTAACTCATCACAACTTTTAATCCTGATAGATCCTTTAGTGTAACAACAAACAACACTTGGTCAGGTCCATTTTGTGAACCAATTAATGAAGTGTTTCATGAAGATGTACTCAGCTAGATTCTCACCGGCAGGCATTTTTCAGTGTGATCCTCATTTGTCTTCCCATATACTATTAAAGTTAAATGAAAGCCAATACTTAAATAGCCTACGAATGCCTACAGCCATATATTTACTAGATGAAAGAAGTTTATGAGTTTCTCACACAACTCATTTGCTCTCCTTGTACCAACTCCTCCTGCAAAACTATGTTACCATCACTCCACTGGTTCCTACAAAAATCCCTGAAGTTGACCAGCCAGTTAGAGGGGTAACTCTTAAAAGAAAGCTGAACAGTTTCTTTGCTAGTGACAATTCTTTCCAACAGAATGCCTTGGAAAAGATTCCTGGTTGTGCTGAGGAGACACAGAGGAGCAATAAAGCAACTTTAAGTAAATAAATAAAGTGCTGTCTAACTAGCTCGGTATCCTGCATTGGTTCCCATCATATAATTACCTTGATTTAAAGCTAGTGGTAATTCTAAGGGAGAATTTACTGGCATTAAGACGAGCAGCCATGACTTCTGACTCTGAAAATCAGTGATTTGGTCCTCCTGTACAACAGTCCTGCTCTCCACACTACAATGCAGTATTTCTGCCAATACAGCACACCCCTAAAATGCCACTTAAGAATATTTTCTCTTTCTAGAGACTCTTTGCTGCCTGATTCTCTTGGTCGTCCCCATGCACAGCCACAGGAGAAAGCATTATCAGCTCCCTCCATGTGGATTTCCAGGGGGTAAATCCAACCTCTCTCCAGAACTGGAGTAGGGATGTGGATGTGAAACACAAAGCTCCCTCACTCTCCCTCTCACAGCATTAGCAGAAGATGAATGGAGGCTTGGGTGGAATATGACACTCGTGCTACCAGAAACTGCTTCCAGATTTGGGAGTGATGGTCCAGGGCTCACTAACAGCATGTTTCATCAGGAGGGATGTCAGGGAAAGAAAAGAACCCTAAAACTAAACTGATTCCTGAACACAGTCTGAAAGCTGCAGCATTTCCAGAAACACATGGGGTAATAACTGCCACAATGAGATGAATACAGTATAAATACCTCCCACAAGAATAAAAATAAACAAACAAATCTCATGCCAGGTAGAATCACTCGGAAATTCCCCTCACTGCTGAAGAAATGAGGAAAGCCTGCTAGGGGACACTATCCTGCAACTTGCAATATTTAGAGAACCACCTACAAACTTCACCAGTGGAAAGCATTCCCAAATTTTCTTCTTTGCATAGAAAATACAGAGCAATAGCCAATGTCAAGAGATATTTAAATACTTTTTCTTCAGCTAATTAACATTTTCCATTAATATTAAAAAAATGCATAAGAAAACCTCACACCACTATGTTGTCTTCTCTTGTCTGGCAACAAACTTTGAGTTTTTACCCTGGCTGGTTATTAAAAAAAAGCCAACAAATGGGAAAAATTAAATTTGCTATGCAACAACAAAAACAAAACCAAAACCAAAAAATGGTGACTGTCTAATTGAAATGTGCCATATAATCCCAAGCAGCAAAGAAAATACTCTGCGGCAGAAAGTCAGCCAGAACTTGGTTTTGGGGTGGGACAGAATGGAGTCAGCCCAAAGCCTGATGAACATATTTGGAATGGTGAACCCTTCCCAGCAAAGGGGGCTTGCACCTGTATTTTCATCCATCTATGAACATAGATCTGAGCCTTCACAACTCTCCATTGCCCAAGCAGTGGCAGCAGATCACTTGTGTGATTATTCTGGGGCTAGAACCAACACTTATAGACAGGCAGGCAGAACTCAGGGCAAAGTTGCACCTTGATGCAATTTTAATTTCCAGCTAGGATCAGCTATCATGCCAATGTTGCCATGAAAACAGCTAAGGCAGACCAAGAAACCTTTGGGAAGGGACAACAAATAAAAAAGGGTGTCCAGCAGTGAAGCCTGGTTTTAAGTAGCCTGATTTGCTGCTTGCTTAATAATAAAAGTCAAGCCTCCTGTGATTTTATGGTCCTGCATTTCCCCTCAAATATTTTAGTGAAGATGTTAGCACTGCTCAGAAGAAAATAAAATAAAAACACCCGTAGAACTCTGTAGCCCTTTCCCAACCCACATGCCAACAGTTTGGCCCATTTACTGAAAAACTCTTTCCTAAAGCTGAGATTTCTGCTGAGCCCAAAGCCAGGCTGCAGTCCTGAGAGAGGCACAGCCCTGTGGGGTCTGCACTTCCAACCCTCCTTGCCTGAGCTGTGACACTGCACAACACAAATGTGATTTTGTGCAGAACATTCCAAATTTGGCAACTGTCATGTTCAATCTGTGGTCAAACTGCTGACTGAAGGACTCCACCAGGGTGAGGGCAAGGGATGAACAAGTAAACAAAAACCAAAATGAATTAAAAAACAGCTGCTGCAATACTGAACACAGGAATATTCAGAAAATACTGGAAAGACCAAGCATCGATTATTTTCACATAAGTGTTCAGTAAAAACTTTCCAAAATTAAGAGATTTTGTCACAAATATCAGATGAAAAAACAAAAAACTAGCAAATTACGTCAAATTACCCTAGAGATTATTGCTTCTGCAGAACATAAAAGCTTCCATCATCAATTCAGATGATTTGGCAAATTCTAATTTCATGGCAGCTTCCCGCAGTTTTTGAATAGGAAGAATTTAATTTTCCTCCTTCCAGATTTTACTTTTCTTATCAAACACACTCCCCAAGAGCATCTGCGGCCAGATTTAGATACCTCAGCTTTTCCTACAGCTGAAAAAGAAGAAGAAGCAGCCAAAGCAGCAACCCCTCACTGCAGGTTTCTCTCAAAAGGCTGCCATGAAGGAGGGAATGCAGGGCAGCAATCAGCAATGCAAGAATGCCTATAAATAAAAAACATCACCTGCACTCCATGCTAAGTGGAAGCTCTCCAGTGGTCTTCCTCATTTTGCTAAGTATGGAGCCTGCCTGTGGAAAAGGGACAATAATCCACCCATTCTCAGTGATGAACACAGGCAAAACAGGTTTTTATTTCTTTTTTATTACTTTGAAACATGAGCATTCTCTTGATATTGTTAAAGTGGCAAAAAGCTCAATTTCCAAGTATGCAAAAACATATGACTGGTGGTGGGCTGGAATGCACTGTTTATCAAAGGGGCCTAATAAGGTTTCAGTTTTATTAGGCTATTTCCTGTAAGTTGATATGTGCCAGTTCTTTTCTTTAAGACAAGGATATAAAAATTAAAAATGGATTAACCTAATGGGTTCCAAATTACTGTCGCCTTGGCTTCTTTGCATTTTTTTTTAAACAGTTCCAATTGGTCCTGTTCCAGTGCCTCCTACAAAAAGCAAGAGGCAGAAAGCTTCAGAATACCTGTATTAGAGTTTAGCTGAACTGACATTCAGATACAAATCCTACAGATCTCATTCCATTCCACCACTCTGGCATTAAATCTGATACCACTGAGGCACCATGTTAAATATGCAAATGCAAAATGGGGGCTACTGTGTTGAAAGGGAGTTTAAATTCCCTTTAAAACCCAAGTTATTTTCCTCCTCTCAGAGGAAAAAAAAAAATCCAGAAACTACGGATGAGATTGAGTTACCTAAACCCTGCCAATCCCTGCCTTTTATCAGCCCAGAATAGAAGTGGGTCTCTTGTAGGATGTGTCATATTTGTCAGTCCCACTGGATGCCCAAACCCTGAGGCACATAAAATGGCACCACATGTTATGTCTAGCCAAAACTCAAGAGCAAACATTACTCAAATCATTTCAGTAAGTCCTAAAGCACTTCTCAGAAAGGTTTAACCACACTGCACATCTAACTCTTTTTACTTCTACATTCCCTTGGAAACAAAAAGTAATTTCCAGTATTCACTGGTTTTAGAGAATTGAGCTCTCCGAAGGTCTGGTAGATTTGGAGCATGACAAAGATCCCCCTTGGGAAGACTTTTAGCAGCTTAAAGGGGAAAATAAATGTTGAGTCAGTGTCCAAGTTCACTTAAGGTAAGCTGAGAAGTCCAAACCTACTATGACACGCTCAGTTTCTAGAATTCTAGACACCAGAAACTGTCACAGAAAAGACTCTTGGACACACACAACACCCCCAACTAAAAGTTCCAAGGTTCCCACAAATTTTACTGCAGTTCAAACATATTCAAAGCCCAGAAATCAACAAAATCCCCAGCAAGTGATCAATACTCCTTTGGAGGACAGAAATTTTTGAGACAGGGACCAGAGCATAAGTCCAGGAAATGGGTATTCATTTGTTAAAAAGGCTGTGATATCCCTCTGGTGAATCAACTGGCAGCATGCCACAACTCAGAAAAAAATTTGGCTTTAAAGGAACTCCTCGCATGGGGCACAGAAAAACAAAAATAAATAGAGTTGGGTTGGGCTCGGTTTGAGTTTTGTTTTTCTAAGTTTAAAGCACAGAAGTCAAGAATTGTAAAACAATTCTGAGAATCCTGAAGCACTACATTTGGAAAGCCACATACTCAAGTGTGCCCTGATAACTTTGTCAAGCTTTTATTCTCTACCTCCATGAATAAAGATCCCCAGCTTGCATGGAATGCTTGGGCCCTTAGATGGTTGCCCCACAGATAAAATAAACCCACAGAGCAAATGACTTAGCACCACAGTGCAAATTGCAGGATTAAAATGCCAATAGCATAAGAAATCTCCTCAAATGTCATGCTGAGAAAATCAAGATGCTGAACCCATTTTTATTTTCCAATACAGTGATGTCACCAACATGATATTTTCATTGTTTGCCAGGTTAACAGAATTTATGGAGGTAATTAATGCAGAACATGTGTACTGAGCTATCCGTATGAAAAATGGAATTGCCCCGACTTCATTTGCTGCCTTTGCAACCAAAACCCCACTAACATCTTTTTTCACTATTTCCATATGTGAGAAACACAAATATTTATAACAAAGGTAAATGACTGCTCTATTCCCATCTACCCACAAGACACTTTCAGACCCCTGTCTTCTGCTTATTCTTCTGCTTCTACCACCTTACCACAAAGGGATCAAGTTTCCATTTTATTCCATAAACTAAGCATGTTCCTCACACTACTTCTCCAGTGTTTCTGTCCTTGGTTTGCATGGAAAACTTCTGTTTTAATTCCTTGAACACCCTATATCTAGCTCTAGTCCATCTTTCAGGAAAAACAATGTCATTAAACATTTCATTCTTCTCTTTTGTCTTTTCTTCTGGGCATCTACAGGGTCAAAGCATCCCCCCCTCTAGTAAAAAGAGGACTGGGCACATAGCCCTCAAAATCAGAAAAACAAACAAAAAAAGATCTTTGCCTTCTACTCTTTCTGGCTGAATGTTGATTTCTGGAAGGGAAGGGACAGAAAAAATGGCACAGGCATGAGAGGAAGGGTGGGCAAGTGAGCTGAGAATAAAGAACCTGATGAGTTTTCCCTACAGCTGGATTTTCTTTGGAGAGTTTGGGTGAGCACAGAACATTCTCCACAGCTGGAGCCACGTACTCCAGGAACGCTGAGCACTCAGGCATTGCCAGGACATTTGTTCTCTGGGGTAAATCATGGGAGAAAAGTTTTTTTAGGGTAAGGCCCTCACCATCTCAGAACCTAAAACCTAAACACCTCAAAAGTCAGTTTTCTCCATGAACATTAAGGCTGGGCAGACATAACTTGCCTTGCTTTTCTTTTTTTTTTTTTTTTCTTTTTTAAAGAAAGCACTGTCAGAGCAAGATTAAATAGAATGGTGAAAATGCCTCTACCCTTCCTTAACTGCAGCCTCTGTTGAAATTCACCACTGGTAAATCAGAGTCACGAAGCTTACTAATGTAAACAAAGCTCAGACTTTCAGGGAGGCAAGGAATTTCTTAATTTGTGCTTTGCTCACTCTTTGGATCCCTTTCAGGGCTGAATTCTGGGTCCCTAACTTAGTCAGTAATGAGGGAAAGTTTGGATTTTTTTTAATATTCAGATCTGATTTTCTTCATCTCTGCCTACTTTTTCTCTTCCTTTAATCGATTTCTCCCCTCCTAAAATGGATCTCTCAAAAAGCCTTGACTCTTAAAAAAAAAAAATCAAGAAAAAACCCCCTCTAGCTGCCTTCTAACTTCTCAGCAACTAAATTAAGCAATCCCATGTCACTTCTTATTATTTGTTACTGCACAAAGTTTGTGGGGAAGCCCATCATGGACCAAAATATATTTTCGTGATTTAATTGTAATTTATTTAAAGAGTAACTTGTCACTCTAGATTTTCTACAAACCCCTCCATTCCTAGGCACCAATTTAAAAGTTTCAGATTTTAATTGCTGTCCTCTTATGTGAGACAGCTATACTTTAGCAGGTTTAATTATTGTTTAAAAAAAATGCCATGCAAATCTTTCTATCCAAATATAGATATAAAAACATTATGAGAAACCAGCTGGAAATAAAAAAAAAGCCCCATTCCCCCACCATATTACACTAAACTGCTCTGACTGAACCTTAACATTCAACCTATTGTTCTCTTAATTGCTAGCAAGTTTCAACCACTGTTCGTTTGCTCTGCTATTCTTCTTTCATCAATACTTTTCCAGTAGATTAATGGGATTTTCCTCCATATTTTGCCTGAAACAGCAGGACACGGTAGTTAAATGAACAAAAAAAAAAAAAAAGAAAAAGGAGAGTGGTACAAACGTTTCTGCTTACAATGTGTCTGATTTAATAACATCTCTACAAATTTAAGGCTTTACGTGCTGGTTCCCCCTCACTCTCGCAGACTGGAACTTTTCTGTCACCATCCCAAGGTTTCTTTCAGGCAGGATTATCTTTATTTGTACATCTTTATTTCTTTCATTCATTCACTGCAGAAATTTGAAAGGAACTTTCAGTTTAAGGGACTGAATTTTAATCTTGCATCTGTTTCACGCTGCAAAATGAGAACTTGCACTTGGATTTAGCAAGCGCCTAAGAAACTAAAAGACACAAGATTTCTGCTGGGGATACAATCCTGAGCCCACAAATTGCTACCATACTCTGTTTCCAAAATTAAACTCCTGGGAGCTCATATCTAATCTTCTGAATTAACCTATTTTTTGTTTAAAAGTTTTAGTTCTTGTTTAGAACAAGTTTAAATATGGGGTTTTTTTTTAAAAAAAGCTACTGCTCTAAAGTGTTTACAGAAATAAGAGCTACCCCACTGTGGTGAATTTTTAGGAAAAACAATCATTTTACAGTAGTCAGATGCTTTTGTAAACTAAAAAGTCTTCTATTTCACTCTATCATTTCTTATGACAAGTCTTTTCCTCCTCGCTGAAAATATATTTTCAGCAATGCTTCAACAAATCTAACAATGCCAAAGAAAGGAAATGTTCCATTCCAGAAAAAGCACTCTTTGGATGCTGGAAAGGCAGGGGGTTAGGGAAAACCCTCTGCCCCACCTCTGGAGATTTATCTAACAACTCTGGAAACATCCAGTTTAGCACCTTAGGGTATCAAAATTGCCTTCTGGATTTCAATACCAGCTCCACTGAACAGAGCTTTGAACTTCACCATAAGTAAAGGCATGATTATTGCAGCAGTTACTTATTTATTTTTATTTTCTTTCCCAGAAAAATCAAAGAGCAGCTACAAAGCTACACGAGTTACAGGTATCTTATGGCACTAACTCAGGCTCTGTATAAAACTCCACAAACAGGACCGTGGTATTTGGTAACAGCTCTGTAGTGACCCTCACTGGTGATAAAATCCAGAGCTCTGAAAATGAGAAAATGAACACCTGCATCTGTATTTCTAAACTTTCATCAAGTGGGGATTACAAGAACAAGAGCAATTATAGACATTTTCCTGGAGGAAAACTCCTAAGTTCTCCAACAGAATCAAAAAGTAAGTATACTAATAGCAATTTACCTAACTCCAGCAGAGAATAATTTAAAATAAAAATTAAAACTAATTTGTACATCCTCCCAGCTGGGAATGAAAAATTTAAGTTCAGTTAGAACACACTCTTGATTTGCAAAGCTTTTGTGTAAACAACTGTTAAACTTGGTGTGCCTATTATCTGTTTCATGCCTGCCCATCTGGTGGTGCCTTTTTGCTGAAGCTGAGGGTACAGAAGAGTTCTGACCCATTTCTCTGCCCTGAGTGCTTTGCTGGGCAGCAAGTATGTCCAAATTAACTGCAATAAGAATTAATTGCTGTGTCTAATTTGCACATCTCTGTGTTTCAAACACCTGCTTTAAGTTTGCTATAGCCAATAGAGAGATTTTTTTTCATTTTAATACACTATGCTGAAACAGCAGTAAGTCAAGAAAAAAGCCCAGTGACAAACAATTAAGAAAATTAGTTATTCCACATGTTACAGTCTACTATCAAAAATGTTGCCAGAAAATTATGCATTTACCCAACTTCTCCTAGCTTTAAAACCATCACACCATGGTGTGAATTTTAAAACATGTTTATTACTTGTCTAATGATACAGTTTAGGATTAAGCACAGAAGCCTTGAATACAACACAGCTGTATGAAAAACAGTCCTCTAGCCCCCCATGACTCTGAGCTTGTTGAAACTAAATTTTAAAAGGCACCACATTCAGACTTCTAAACCAGCTTTTAACTTCTTCTGCAGATAAACAGTCAATTGCAAGCCAGGGGCAGCAGCAGGAATAGTGCCACAAGAAATGAAGACTTACCCTGACCTAATGATACATGACATAGAGCAAAGTAAGATTTAGAAAAAGCATTTCCCCCTTCTGATTCTATTGAAAAGTGCCCAGTATTGTCAGCCTTTCCCAAAATCACATGCAAGACTTGGGCAAAGATTTTGTTCCATGTGCAAGCAGCACATTTTTCAAAACCACACCAAGAGCTGTCACTACTACAAAGGCACAGTAAATTGTCTTTAGCAATTTTAAGTGTTAACAGAGACCAGCTCAGATAAAGATGGCGCATTTAATTGTGTGGTTCTGCAAAGTTCTGAGATGGCAATCAATGCTCAAAAGATGAAACTGCAGCTTCAAATCCAGACTGAAAAGAGAGGCTGATTGGAACCTTCTTACTGTAAACCCAAAACAGGCACTGTTTGAAGCCAAGTACTGTAAGCAGATTTCCCATATTGATCTTTTGGTAGCTGTGCTCACAAGAAATTAATTTTATGCTAGATTGAGAGGTTACAAGAAGTTTCCTGTCTGCACAGTCAAAATATTATTGAAGCAATTCAGGTTGTCAGTAAAAGCTTAAACAAATTTGCTGATAATCCTGTTAATGACCTAGGTCAAGTGTTAACTGTTGTGGGTTATAAAACAGTGAAATTAAGGTGGCTGGTACCCTCAGGCAGGCAATATAGTTACAGAAGAGACCGAGGAGAAATTATTAAATTAAAGAACGACAGGACTCACTCGATTTCTTGATACCACAGGAATTATTCAGAAAGAGAATTGCATCCTTCTAAGAAAAAAGAAACGCAATCCTCAGCAAGCAGAGAATACCCAGCAGAGTGGAACAGGAGAACCTGTGGTTTCTGTGCACCTACAGGGCTAAGTCTGCAAACTCTAAACTGGAAAAGTTGGATGTTAAATCTTCCTGACATTGTCCTGCCCCACAGAAAAGAGCACACACCTTTTACCAGCAAACACAGATAAATCTGAGCTTCAGAGAACCTCCTTGTGTAGGGAAAA